>NW_009260832.1:508107-536972 GCF_000687185.1 Egretta garzetta | reverse complement strand
AATGCAACATCTTTCTTGTAGTGAGGGGCCCAGAACTGAACACAGTATTTGAGGTGCGGCCTCACCAGCACCGAGTACAGGGGCATGATCACTTCCCTACTCCTGCTGGTCACACTATTTCTGATACAGGCCAGGATGCCATTGGCCTTCTTGGCCACCTGGGCACACTGCTGGCTCATATTCAGCCGGCTGTCAACCAGTACCCCCAGGTCTTTTTCCACCAGGCAGCTTTCCAGCCACATTTCCCCAAGCCTGTAGCGCTGCATGGGGTTGTTGTGACCAAAGTGCAGGACCCGGCACTTGGCCTTATTGAACCTCATACAGTTGGCCTCGGCCCATCGATCCAGCCTGTCCTGGTCTCTCGGCAGAGCCCTCCTCCCCTCAGGCAGATCAACACTACCACCCAGTTTGGTGTCATCTGCAAATTTACTGAGGGCACACTCAATCCCCTCATCCAGGTCATTGATAAAGATATTAAACAAGACTGGCCCTAGAACTGAGCCCTGGGGGACACCGCTTGTGACCGGTGGAAAGGTACCTTTAGATTGCTGACCTAAGTTGCATGTGAAGATGTTACTCTGGAAGAGTACCTCCCGTTTTGCAGGACAGAATTCCGCCACCCACCAAAAAGAAATGGTTTAATTAGCAGAGCCGCTCTTTTTTTGAGCGTTCTGTAGATGAGAAGCTTTACAGGGTGCTTCAATGGGAAGTCTTTGGAGTGTTATTGGGAAGATAACTGCGATGTGTGAGGATGTACTGCTCCCTCCTGTATAAGCATCCTGAATTTTATAGCACTGCTGTAATCAGACTGTAATGATGGCATTCTTCTGAGGTTTTTAATCACTTTTATTTCACTCAGTATGGAGAGCAGTGATGGTGGTCTCACAATTAGTGTTTTCGTTCAGTGCATTAAGACCAGAAGTTAGCATACCGTATCAGTGGCTTTAAAGCTATGGAGCAATACCTCAGCTTCATGTATAGGCACTGCAGTTTTGCAAGTCTAGCCTGTCTGACAAAGACTGCTGACATAATTAATTTGTCTTAAATCTTCAGCACAAAAGAGAGAACGCAGGTGATGGGTGCATGATTTTTAGGCAGTTTACTTTTAATTTCCTCACTAACAGAGTGATGATGGGGGCCAGCTGCAAAGCCTGTCCCATAGAGAGAAAAGACATTCAGTTTTAAAGTAAAATGGTGATATTCAGAGTGAGATTCTTCCTTCTTTGAAATTTGTCTTGCTATGACTTTAAAAAGCAGTTAAAACCAGATTAGCACGCATGCTGTCCTTTTGGACTAGGGATTGATCCTTATGCTTTTAGTAAATCTGGATGAGCAATTTAAATTACCTTCAAAACAAATATTATGATTGTGGCAGTGATAAGTTTAACTGTGATTAGTATTTGTGATACTTTTGAGCTGATGAACGTTCTCACTGCTTGTTTTTTCATCCATGAAGGAAGAGCTGTGTCAAATTCTGATCAGCCTCCTAGGGAAAGCTTGGCTTAAAAGCAAGGGAAGTTTTCACCAGTTGTATTGAGGTCTGATAGCTGAAACGAAATTGTGCTTGAGGATCTTGGTACACATCTAAGAGGCCGCCTTGAAGTCCGTGACATTTAAACAGAGTTGTAGGAGTATAAACTGGAGTGGAAAAATGTTCCACTTAAAAAATCTGTAATACATTTGGAAGCGGCTGTAATGGAGAACAACAGCGTTTTGTTCTGTTTCTGGAGTTGCTGTTGAGAGGTGAGGTATCTTGGTAGCATACCTAGTGGTGTTCCTAGCAGGTGTAAACAGCTGTTCTGGCTAGCCTTAAAGAAATGCCTAAAGTAAATCAGACTTCTTTCTTCTGACCCAGTGGGACTACTCAGTTTTCCCTGCGGACTTCTTGCTTCCTGGATGTGAGCCATATTAAACATCCTAAAGCAACCTAAAGTGATGGAAGTATACATAAGCTGTTGTTTTTGTTTGTGTCTTAAATAGCTTTACATGAGGTTGTTCCTGAAACTCCAAGATCTTCAACAAAAATATTGTGCCAGTTATGTATGCTTTAAGCTTCTCATCATATGTACCCTTTAATGAATCCAAACCAAAAGCAGAAACAAAACCCAAACCGTGTTTTTCTGGGCACATGGGAGGGATTCTGGGCTTTGGAAAAAGATGTTTTATAGCTGTACAGTAGGAATATATTGTCTTGTGAACAACCAGAAGTAACCAGACAAACTACTTCTGTGGTGAAAGGCAACTGCTTATGTTGTTGCATGAACAGGGAGCTGTTTGTAAACTAACCACACAGGAAATAGCAAAGCCAGGGTTAAATATGCTGATGCGTGTTTTTTCTTATCTGCATCATCACTACTTCTGCCTTATTTCTGCTGGTAACATTCATAAATTTCTTTCATTCAGCACGTTCTCAAGTATTTGAAAGGCACTGAATAAAATGTCATCACTGCCTTGCGTTTCCTCCACCTGCACTTTGCATCCAGTCCTTATCTTGCAGCTAGATTGTAGAAACTTGTTGGGACAGGGACTGTCTTTGTCAGCTGATTGCAGAGCTTCACTGTACGGCTGGGACTGCATGCGTTAACGCAACACACATATATAGCCCTAACTTTGTGTTTGTTTTAAGGTCAGCTCTGTGTTTGGACAGCACAAAAGGAGTGAGTTATACTGCAGTAATAAATGAGTTGTCTATAAATGTACAGTGAACTTTTCTCAAGCTCTGGGTGGGAGAGAAGCAGCAGGGTGGGCTGCTGCTCTTCCAGGGAGGTGCAGAATTGCCAAAAAGCCCGGCTGCCACTGCTCTTGTCCTCCCTTTTCTTGCAGCAGGGCGTAAATTGCTCAACCGTGCTGTTTACAGTCTCCTACCCACTCTCTAAATGTGAATGAGTATAGATAAAAGGGTGGAAGTTAATCTTCTGTTCTGGAAAGCTTCATTCTTTTGGGAAGGGGGAGGCAAGGGGAAGATGTAGTTAAACGCAGAGTGTGCCACTGAAGACTGCTGGTGGTGGGCAGGGGGCTCTGGGGGTGAAACTGCTCCTGTGACTGTACTGAGGCGGGAGTGGGCGGTTGTCCCCCTGGTCAGAGGGATGTATAGAGCCCCGATGGCATTCAGAAAGTGGCAAAAGAGAGATCTGTTCACCTCTGCCCTCTGGCTCGCTCTTGCTCACTGGCAGAGAACGAGTAGCTCTGCAGAGCAGAGCAGCAGCTCCGGGAAAGCAGCAAGGTTATAGAGGGTGGACAGCAAAACCGGGAGGGCTGGGAGCTGAGAGGCAGGAGAGAGGAAGTGCAGCTTATGCCACTGGGGAATATTTAAATGTTTTACTAAGGTGATAAATTTTTTTGTGGAATGGTACATTTTTTGCAGAATGGTTGGGATTTCTGTAAAGGAATTTCAAAATTTGGAAGTGAGATCTTAAAGCCAAACAAATTTCTGCATTTCCAGCCAGACCATAGTTTCTGGAATTTTATTTGCTTATTATGGCCATTTCCATTTTCATCCATGGAAATATTTGACCACTTTTAAATTTGTTGTATCATTGTTCTTAAATAGTACTTGTCAGTGAACAATGTTCTTCCAGTAATCCATGCCCTTTAAACCTGAAGGCTTAATAAACCGCATAGTATTCTCTCTCTCTTCTCTGCTCTCACCACTCCCATGGATTAAGGTGTGGAGGTAGCTGCTATCTTTTGTGGTTTCATGAGAAGGCCATTTTGCAAATAAGGCACTTATTTTAAAAGTTTTCACGTGCAAACCACATACTACTATAAGCTTCCATTTCATTGCTCTTCATATATTAATAGTAAAAGCCACCCATAAGTCTCTGGGAATCATGTGGTTACTAAGGTTAAGATAAATGTGTGTTTAGGATGTGTGCAGATTTTCTGCATTATGCTTGGTTTGCATTTCATTCTTTAGAAAACAGATTCTTTCAGTTTCCCTTCTTGTGTTTTAAAATAAACATTTCTCTTCTGGAATGTCCCACTTAACTTGTAAGCATATCAAGATCTTCTTTAAAAAATTGTAACATTCATTTGCCTTACAAAATTGGGGAAAGTTTATTTTACATGGCAAGGGTCTACAGCACAAGACTCAGGTTCCTTTCCGGGGTGATTCACACATTCAAAGGCTGAATATAACATAATAATTCTCTGCACTTTGCTTGACTATGGTTCAGTAAGGTTATAATCAGACCAGCTAAGACATGTTGTGAGAATTAATTTATACATGTCCTGATGAACTTTGAGATTAATTCTTTTTTATTTGTAATTATTAAACATTTTCATCTGGTACTTTTTAAAAAAGTTCTAGGTTACTGAATGATGATGGTGATGGTTGACACTGATGATGCCAAGCCTCAGCTGCAGCCTTAGATTTAGAAATGTTCAGAGCACTTACTTCATCTGCCTAGCAGCTTCAAACTATTTGACATCCCAATTACTGTTTAATGTTTTCATTTGGCTGTCCTCATTACTGTAGCTTATTTCTTCTGTGTCTCCTCTTAACTTTAGGAGGTTGGTTAGACGGGGGCCTCACATAGCTCTTTAGTGAAATGTCAGTAAACTACTACTACTACTGATTTGTTAGTGTCCCATGGTCTCCATCCACTCTCTGAGCTTGCCTCTTATGGCACCTCTGAGCAGTGATTCGGAGTGACAGCTTCTGGGAAAAATTTGTCTAGCTGTGATTTAGCAGTGGGTGCTGGCTGATATCTGAAGATAAACGTGGGATGTGGTATTAATCCAGTGGGTTACGACTTCAATACTTTAGTGTGCTGAAGTGTTTTAACTGGGGTTACGTGTGGGTTTCTGTTCCCAGTGATTTACCTGTATCGTCTTGACAGGTGATGGATGATTTAGGGGACTTGTCTGTGTACAATCCACGAATCCCAGTTTCAGCTTATGAGTGCTTTTAGTGCATCTTGATCAAATTACAGTTTGATTTAACTGACAGCCTGCCTTCCAAGGTGTCTTTTTAAGATGGGAGATTTTAGCATGTAATTCCTATGGTTGAACAGGGGAATCCTGTTGAAATTTGACGGTGTTTCATTAGAGCAAAAATTCAGTTCAGCAAAAAAGGCAAAATCCATGAAAGCAATCCATCCAAGCAGGCTGGCAGTTCAATGCTGGATCAGCTGGTGGCAGGCTTAGACCCTCCAGAGGGCTTCATAGATGCAGCATTCCTTCTAAAATGGCTCATGGAACAAAGACAACACAAGAAGAAAGCAGGCATTGGGCAAACAGAAGGGACATAAACCCCTACACCGGAGGAGTAGGCATCATAGGACATGTGCCTCCTGCCACTCCAGGCCTAGGAGGGAGCTATGGGGCAGCACTGGAAGCTGGTGTGGACATCCTCTGACACTGAGGCAGCGGCAAGAGGGCGTGCGGAGCCTGCTTCAGAGGCTCAGGCTCTAAAGCGGTGAGAGGGGGAACCCACCGCTGCAGAAAGCTTATGTTGCTATCTCCCAGCCACATGTAGTGGTGAGACTGTTGTCCTCACCCAGCGATCCTACAGATGAACTCAGTGCAGCGGCCTAGGGTGTGTTGAGGGACCTCTCGCTGACAGAGTTTTCCGGGGCAAATGCTTCAGTTCAGTTCCTGGGACTCGCTGTGCTCTGACAACTTGAAGTTCTGTGACAAGATCTCCTGACTGTTCTGTTGTTGCCATTGACAGGCCCTAGAAATTTATGACTTTGTGTACAGCCCCACCTGTGCTCATGTTCTGCACGGGCACAGCTGTTCAAAGGCAGCCTAAACCAAAGAAAGCGTGCGTTTTAGAGGGGCAAGGCATAGTGTTGGGACTCAGGAATTTCTCACAGCTAATTTTGGCTGACACGTACTCCCTCCGTGGCTTTCCATGCATGTGGATGAAGCCAAGGGGACCTACTAGGGGTCACTGCTTCCAGTCCTTAGCATCTGTAAATGGGGCAGTGTTTTAATATCTATAATATGGGTGAGGAAGTCACGTTGATTATAGAAAATCTGTCACTCGGGACTAGCTACATGGAAAAAAAAATTCTTCCCCTTCTCTCTTGTAGGTAAAAGTTAAGTTAATACCATTAACTTTAACTTAACTTATTTGCGGACCCCTAACTGTGGGAATTGTAGGGAGAAGTCCATCGCAACCACCTTACTCTGCAATGTTAAACAGCGGAAAGAAAACTTAAATGTGCTTCTCTATTTTTAATCTTTCTTCATACCGTGTTCTCACAAGTGCTCTCACCATCAGTCTTTGCCCTTTCTACATGCAGTTGGCAAAGTGTCGTCTTACTGCATCACGCCTGCTTTATTGCGTTTATCCACAGGCTGCGTGTGAGTCAACTGCATGTGTAAATTGGGTAGTTCTGAGGAAGCTGGTCTTAAACACAGGTGGGTGCGGTACGGCTTCCTCCACCACCTCCACCCACGGCCTGGGGAGAGGACTGATGCCAGCGAGGTGGCGCCTGACAGTTCAGAGGCTCCGCTCTTCTGCACAGACATGGGAGAGGAAAGAAATAGATCACAAAATTAATCTAGTACCAGTCTGTATAAAGCATATGGTTTATTTTGTCCATCTCTTTTCCCAGGTAACGGGCGATAGGACAAGAGGAAATGGCCTCAAGTTGCATCAGGGGAGGTTTAGATTGGACATTAGGAAAAATTTCTTCATGGAAAGGGTTGTCAAGCACTGGAACGGGCTGCCCAGGGAAGTGGTCGAGTCCCCATCCCTGGAGTACAAGATGGGTAGGCGAGGTACTTAGGGACATGGTTTAGTGGAATGTCAGTGTTAGGTTAATGGTTGGACTTGATGATCTTAAAGGTCTTTTCCAACCTAAACGATTCTATGATTTCGACCGTTCCTGTTCAGAGGCTTGCTGGCTGTCAGTGGTGGCAGGTGTTCTCCTCGCCCTCTCCCTTGATGGCAGCAGGGTCAGTACTCTGCCAGCCCAGCACGTAGGTGGGTGCTTCGGAGCCTGCGGCTGAGGCCCGATGGAGCCACGTTTCCCACAAGGGCAGAGCTTTGCTAGCACTGACAAGTGACAGTCTTATGTGCGTGGTACCGAGGGACGTAAGGGGAATGGAAAAGGGGAGTAGGAAGGGCACAGAGCCCAGGAGCTTTCTGCTCCTGTTGCTGAAGCGAGGAGAGGAGGCTTTGTCTCCAAGGCTGTGTTGTCCTCAGAAAGACCCTGGCTTTGACTGTTGGTTGGCGGCAGGGCTATGCACAGCCACAGGCAGGTGCTCATCTTTCAGACCCTGTCCATGCTTTGGCTGATGAGAGGATTTTCCTGCTTCAGATGACTTTTAAAAAAAACCCCACCAAATACCTCCTCCTCCCCCCTGCACCCCTCTTTTCCATGAAAAGTAGCAGGTGGAAAGACATGCTCACAGAAATTTCCTTCTTTATTTAATTTTCTGGTTTTACATGTAGAGAAGGTATATGGTACACAAGCATTTTTTGAGGTTTGATTTACTGGCATCATTAATGTGCAACATCTGTAGCAGAAATAACATATGGTTCTGATTTTCATGGCACTCAAAGCTGCATCTACAGTTAAAAATACACCTATTAGTTAAATATAAATATTAAGCTGTATTAGCCTACTGCATGACAATGTGGTTGTGTTACTGGCAGCCTGGGGTGGTGGTGGTGTTACTCACATGGGAACAAGAGATGCTTGCTGCTCGGTAGCAAATTCTTGCCATCAGAGGAAAGAGCATTTGAAAAGTTCTTCCTCTCTCTGTTGAATCAGTACAGGTAAGACACTGAAGCAGAGCTGCTGCCATTTCTGTTTCTCCTGCAGAGAAGGGCCCTAATTACCTTGACAGGCATGGATTTCTGCCTGCCACGTGGGAACATGCCAGGCTGTCTCTGGAGAGCTGAAAATGGCAAGGGCTTTGATGTGGGATGGGTGGTGGGAAATGGTTTTAAGAGGAATTAGGCAAGCATTTTCACTCTCAGAAGGGAAGGACTGAAGAAGAATATGGAAGACAGAAGATGAGGGGAGGAAAGTAGGCAGAAATGTGTGAAGTTTTAAGTTTGGCTGCATGAAATGTTTTGCTACAGGTGTCTCCAAGTAAACTGCTGTACAAACTACAGGAGACCTGCACTAAAATAGTGGGCTTGTCTTCTTCCATCATAGAAGGTGATGGCAACAAAGATAATTAATGTGGTTTAAGCAGAAATCCTGACAAAAGGGCTTGATATGGGAAGGAGATGGACTTGATTGCGGTCTCAGTCAGTCCTTGGACTCATATAGCCAAAGGAACCAGAGCAAGAAAGTAAAGTATGTATGGTTTACAAGTGCATCTTTGCTTTGCAGGTACAGCTGTACTTTGGATAATTGAAAAGAGCTGCACTGAGCTGCTCTGACCAGAGTTCAGCATCCTTGGCCACCTGTTGGATAATACACTATTTTTTGACCCACAAGGCATTCAGAGTATGTTGCTGTACCTGCCAGATAAATCTGTTAATAAAACAAATAATAAGAAAGAAGAATAGAAAACAAAACAGGCAACAGGGGAATTGGTACAGACTGTAATTACCTATGTAATTGGCAGAATTACCAGTGGAGGGCATGTTATAGCGGTTATTCTGTTGTACAGTTGTTGCCCAGCTTTCTCTTTGGTTACAAAGTATGTAGATGGTTTGGTGAGCATGGCTCTAGCTAGCAGGCTGCAAACAGGATCCAGTTGGTGGTGTGTTTTCCTTCTGGTCTGCAGCCTTTTCCTCAAAGCAGTGTGGAAGTCATGCTTAGGTAGCCCAGGCTGCTCAACCATTTCAGTGGTTCCTCTTCTGCACAGCCATCTGATTTGGACTTCATGCATTTGTGCTGAGTAGAGGGCTGTTGGGCAAAAATATGCCCATGAGTATGGTATAGCATCTAAGAGTAAAAGCTGCCTTATCAGTAGCACAGAGCTAGGGAATACCAGAAAACTGGGGTCTGTGTGATGTTACGGCACTGCCTGGATTTAGGTCTTGCTTGTTTTAATATTGCATATTCCTCCTCACGCTGCAATACTAGAAGTCACTGGAGTTTTGACAAGTACCTGGTTTTAAGCATTTTTTGGTCAGAGACTGAGTTTTCCTGATATAAATTCACATCTCTTGAGCCAAAGAGCATGTTGCTGAAGTTCAGAGATATACAACAGCTTTGCTTTGTCCTGCAGCCTGTGTTTAGGCATTGGAAAGCAAACTTTCCTGGAGGGTAGAATCTTTTTTTTCTCCTTTTTTGATGTCGATATTTAAACAAATTTTCAGTATCTTGTGTACCTGCCTCTTGGTGAAGGCGTACATATGCAGCAACGCTGCTCTTTCAGCAATTTTGCTTATCTTTGGTGATGTCCATATATGCACAGTCTTGCCCTGTAAAGGGATTACTAAGAACTTCTATGGTGTATATGTTTCTTGCAGGGCAGGACAAAAATTGATTCTTGTTTTACTAGGTAGCGTGGGTTTTGCCCATGTCTTTCAGTGTTGCCATGTTAACATTACCATTAACATTACTCATTTTAATATGTAATTTTAACATTGCCACATTAATGGCTGACTGACTATTACTGTTCAGCCTGTAGTCTGTTTTTAAAACTAAGTGTGTGTCTGTTTTCAAAGGGAAACCTGGGTGGCTAGATGAAAATGTCCCACTAATTTGTGTTTAGTTTCTAAAGCTTGGTCATGGAAAAAATTAGTTTAATCAATATGTGAAGATATTTTTGCTCATTTCGTCCCTTTCTTGACAGTTTTCTCTCATTTCCAATTAATATAATTATTTTTTTTAGCCTCTGGGGTTAGTGTTGTCATCATTTTGTTCCTCTAGAGATCTTTCTTGTGTGATTATGGAGGAGGAGACGGTAGTCAGGAGATATGCAGCTTCTAGCAGACATTCCTTCTGATGGATTTGGCATGATGAAAGACAAATGGGGAGATAGTCAAACCTAGCAAAGGAGGCAGGGCAATCTGGCAAGACTCTCCTAGTTTTTGGAGAGTTTCAGCAAATGGGATGGAAAAATTGTGCAATACCATTAGAGCAAAGCTTGCTCCATAAATCATTCTAAGGAGACTGGCGTTTGTGGGGTTTTTTCCTCCTATACAGTCAGCTAAATGTTTTTGCTGTAACTGTAGAGAAGCAATAAAAGGCTAGTGAAGGCAAAGGTTATAAACAAATCATTCAGTGCCGACAGAGGGTCCATAGATGCTGACAAGAAACAAATAAAGTGAATAGGGCTGGTACTCCATGCTGATAAATTTAATTGATTTCTGCAGCGTGTCATTATGGTTGCAGCCTACCCTGTTATCTTGCAGCTCCAAACCTTCCATTATGGCTTCAGATGATAACAGCTGTTGATACGCTGCAGGAGGTTGTATTGACTACCGTGGGGGTAAAGTACGATTTGCTAAGAATAATTAGGAAGAACCCCACGGCTGGGTAGCTTTGATCTGCCCGTGGTGTTGTCCTTGCAGAGGACATTGTATGCCAATACTGCATCTGTTTCCTGGATGAGTTCACGAAGCCTTTGGGAGCACACGTGCTCTATAAGGCAGTATAACCAGAAGGGTCCCACTCACCGTGCCAGTGCCAGCGCCGTGCTGCAGCGCCGTGCCTGGACTTTGCCAGAGCACACTGTCAAGACTGTCCCACACCCACCTCTTTCACAAAAACACAGATATATCGGAAGCTTTTTGCTGCTCTGACTGCCCTACTGTGTGCGTCACGTGAGGCAGTTTGTCTCTAGCCCAGATATCTGCTCCAAGGTGTAACAGCGACATAAACATGTCTGTAGCTGTCAGACTTGCACAAGCCTCAAGTCACCAACATGAGCGAAGATAGAAAGCTAAAACACAAAAGCAGCCCCCAAATCCTGTGTGATTCCCTAACAGCATGAGGTGAGGTGCAAGGTACCTTCAAATCCCAAGCGTTTTAAGCAAATAAGCGCCTCCCTTTACTCTACGTAAGCACAAATCCCGCCATTAGTTTCTGGTTTGTTTCTGATCTGATGCTGGGAGGAGAAGGGGCCCCAAAGTGCAGCCTGAAGGAACTTTGAGCAAAAGAGAGCATAGGCTGTGGGTGCGCGGTATAACCTGATACTGGCATACGCGACGGGAATGCTGGAAATCTGCCAAAGCACCTGCAGGCTGCTGCTTGGCAGGAGCGTTAGAAAGTACTTGGTTCCCTCTTTCTGACTAAGAGTTGGTAGAAGACTGAGAAGAGTATGTGTGAGTGGAGGAAAACTGGGATGAGAGGTCAAAAGGAGCACAAACCAGGTCATGCTTTCAACGCTCTTCTATAGTACTGGAAAAAGAAATGTGGACTGTTTGTTGTTTCGAAGAAACCCAAGCTCCGGCTATGCTGAGATGAATGAATTTGAAAGGAACTCCTCCTTATTCAATACGTACGCTAAATGGAGTTACTTATTGTAAGATATCCATTCCTCTGCAACCCACCCTGTCATGCCAGCACAGGGTGCTGCAGTGCTCCTGCAGCGCTAACACTGTTTTCAGAGGATCATGGTTCCACTGGAGCTTTTATGTTCTTTGCTTTTATATGCATATTTGTACTGGTGGGCAAAAAAAATGGTTGTTTACTGCCATCACTGGAGTAGCCCTGAATCTGTCATCTGCTTCTGCCTTTGACCTAGCATATTGCATGCTGCAGTCCCATCACCCTCGCCATCCTGAAGCTTTTCCTCTTCTGCAGCTTCTGAGTATAAATCAAAAGCCAACCACGAGTTCAGGGCATCCCAGGGACGTGGTTGCAATGACTTACTGCACAAATGTATTTAAAGGACAGGCTTGGACTGCAAGGCTGCTCTCTGCTAGGAAGGAAGGTAGAGTGCAGGTCAGATGTCCATCACAGAATAGCTGAGATGGCTCTCCAGGGACCTGCCTGCTTGCCTGCTGACTGCCACTTGTTGCTCTTAAAGACCCTGAGGATGCCTTGGAATAGGCTTGCTTGCTTTTAGTTGGCAAAAATCTCTGAGTTTTGGGGGTGATGAGAAGTACCTTTAACTGGAGATGACCAAAGTGTGTGGATTATTGCGCATTAATATAGGGGGAGAGGACAGGAAAGCCTACTGGTACCTAAACCTGGATCTTGTTTACAGCTGTGACTCTACTGACACCATTTCAGTTGGAAAGGAGGATATGGGGACAGAGGCTTGAGCGCTGCAATTCTTAACCCTTCCTTATGAAAGCTTCTAAAATCCAAAAGTCAAATCAGTGGTTGACCCCTTTGTCTTCACAGGATTTGCACAGAGAATAAATCTTGTCCAATGTATGTGCTCTGTAATACTTTTTTCTTTATGACTCTGGAACAGGGTTATATCTTAGAAGTTTTCACAGCTTCATTGACATTTTGCAGAGCTCCCTCCTTGCAGCGCCATGGAATGCTGTGTTGCTTTTGGTAGGTTGCCACACCATGTTGTCTAGCCCCAGGCTAAGGGATTTTATTTATTTTTATTTCACATTGTTTCAGCTGTTTTCACTTTTACTTTATTCTTTTCCAGCAGAATTTCTTCATGCATGTGGCAGCACATTATGTTTCTTGGTTTATGAGTCGTAGTTAGTTAAATAGCCTGGTGGATTTGTTTGCCCTTATCTGAGAAATTTTAATACTTACAGCAGCAACAGAATGAAAGGTGACACTTTGGGAGCTGAGCTCTTATCACGTGAGGGAAGAGATGGGAAAGTTGTTCTCCCAGAACACTGCTGATCTGAGCTTTTTCTAGCAGTCTTCTTCCTATTCAGTTCAACTCCCTGGATGAGACACTATCACTCTTGTAAGTGCAAAAGGAAATCTTTGCTAGAGTATATAGCAATGTAATTTGAAATGCAAGTGGTTAAATTGCATGCACATATATGCATTGAGACCAGTCTTCTACAAACTGCATTGTTTTCTTAACGATGATTTTTAAAAAAAAAAAAAATAATTTTTGCAGTGGTTGCTTTTCTGAGCCTGTGTTGCTTGTACACCTTCTGCTCTTATTTATATAGGTTTTCTGTTACTAGGACACCATTAAATGACATTCATCTCTTATGTTTACATTTTTTTTACTCCAAGCCAGTTAAAGGATCAATTAAACTGTCGTTGTGAATGAAATCTGAATGCATTTGTATATCAGTAGCAAGAGAAACATTGGCTGTCCCGTTTAAGAACTATGACTTAGTGTCTTTTGTTATTTTCTTGGTTTCAATGAACAGGTAAGTACTGTTACCTTTCATAGCAGGGTGACTGTTCACAGAGCGACTACTGGAGGGTTTACTGTAATAATAAGGTGAAACTGATACAAAGGGGCTCATCTTGTACAATAAAACATAGCTCTGTTTACTGATCTAGAAAAGGAGGAAATGTCTGAAGGCCTCCTCATTTCTCTTGTAGGATTACCTTGACTGTATCACTGACCAGACCAAGCTCTCCCTGGGGACAGAAGAGCGATCAGCCCTGTTTGGAAACATACGGGATATCTACCGTTTCAACAGGTAAAATCATATTTAACTAAATGAAAACAGTTCAATAGCCTCCATTAATGGGGAGGGAGCAAACCAAGCAAATAGTCTTTTATCACTTTAATAGAGCCAAGATACATAAATTGAGAAATGGTCTATCTTTGATTCTCAGCAGGGTTGGTTTGCTGAGATCAGATTTTTTTAGCTGTTTATTTTATGAATCAAGTGTGGTCTCCATTTACTTTTTTTGTTTTCATGCGGGATATTTCCATGAATTTAAGCCTAACCTGCTCTGTGCCCTAACTGACCCTAATGCCAGACCACTGCGAATGAAATTCTTGCCTTATTATTGTCTTTTTTTTGCTACTATATTGGGTCCTTTTGTGTAGCGATATACATCACCCAGATCTGGCTTTTGTAGATTTGTACTACTAGGGACTCCCTGAATTAATTTCTCATAACTGGGTTCGAGTACCTTTCCATTTATTGAAGGCTTCTGTTCAGTATCTTTACAGCCATCTGTCAAACTCTGGATGGGATTCTAACGTATATTGGGAGCCTGAAGTAAAATGTCTTGCTTGTATAGCTAATGCCACATTGTGTGGGAACTGCAATATTTACAATTTTAGGATCATGCTACTGCTACTTTTGTCTGAATCCTCTGTTACTATAAAAAGAATTAATTTATTCAGCATTTAAGGAAAACCTGAATATTCAATCGATGCAAGAAATATTTTGGCATAAAGTTCCCACATTTTTTATATCCCATTACTCCTGTAAAAGTCCTCTTAGCTTTGCTGTAGTTGACAATACATCTCCCAAACTACTGCGTTCTTTGAAGAACAACAGATAATTGACTCAAAAGAGGATTCTGAAGTGGAGGACTCATGTCAAAGAGCATCTTCAATGTTTTGCTGTCATCTTGGGAAGCTACTTTAAGGTGCTTCTGCTGCTGGGATCGCTGTTCACTATCAAAGGGAAGAGTGGGGACTGATCTATTCAGAACTTATGGACAAAGATGAAACCTAGAATCCTTTCCTGAAACTTAAAACAGCTACTGCAGAATAATGGAAGCACCCTTAAATAGAAAGCTGCTGTGTCCTGCTTCAGCTACAACTGGCTTGACTGAATGTCTAACACAATGGAAAATACATAGCAGTAGCCTGATCATGCATTTTAGAGCCATGAGACTATGATCGTGAGCTTACAGCTTACCAGCAGTCACAGGACGGAAAAAACCAGTCCTGGCCATTATACTTTCTGATCTTTCAAAAGCTAGAGAAATAGCAGACTTGGTATCTAGGACACATTTATAACAGCGACATTGCAAGTATTACCTAACAGAAATACTTTCAAGTATGATCAGTCATTATACGGAATAACTGAGTTGCCAAGAAAGATTTGCAAAGCTTAAAAAAAAAAAAAAAAAGCCACTTTGGGCAATTTTAGAGATAGATATGTTACAATGGTTAAAACTCACTGGAAAGTTGTCCAAAGGCTCTAGTAAATTGCTGATGTATTTCAGGCCTTCTAATTTAAAATTCTACATGGAAATTGTGAGCTTTTAAGACTGCACACTCATTATAGTTCTGAATATAGCTTCAAGGATTAAGTTCCCTCCTCTGAGAAACTTGGCATGTTCTGGGTCCTAAACTTACTCTAGAGCCTTTTTCTTTGTTTTTACCTTTGGAAAAGGTCCATTTGGCAGTTCTGTGTTAGTAGTTTCAGATGCTTTTTGTGAGCATGATTTTATAGTTTCAGAATGACCTTGTTTTTCTCAACTTTGAATTTGACCATTAATCAATGATCAAAGGTTTTAGTCTTGGGTTTTTTTTTTACTTTGTCCAGATCTGAGAAATTTCATTTCAGTAAATGGGAATTTCTCTCAGCCAAACAACTTAGGATTTTTAGCTGTTGCATTGAATGGCAGAAATGATGGGCAGGATGCTAACTGCTAGTCCTGTGACTATGATCACTTTTTGGAAAGCTGTTTCTTAAAGCAGAATCACTGATTATATACTGGTCCACTGGTCTTGCTCCATCTCTTGGGAAAAGCTCCCCCGCTATTAATTTATTTATTCGGAAGAGGGAAGTGTTCTCTAAGTCAGCATTTGCTGCCTTTCTTCCATGCGCTCTCCTGCTGAGATTCTTTGAGGTGTCAGTTTAGGATAAATTCTCCACCCAATACCATGACTCGATTGTGAAATAGCAACTCTTCAGAGAAACGTGCTCAAGTTTAGTACTTCTACCAACACTCAGATGGTCTTAGGAGAGGCCAGACTGAAACCTCTGCTCCTGACAGAGATCATCCTGCATGGTCCTTGTCCATCAGTGACTACTGAAGTGCCCTAGCACAGTGCAGGGCCATTTCCCGCAGCTGCCCTGTTCAGCAGTTCCCGTGCTCTGAGCCTCACAAGGGGTGGTTTGTTGTTCAGGAAGAGCCTTCATAAAAGCTCTAAGAGCACACCTTTAATGGAAGAGGGTTTTTTTCTGAGTACAAAGAAATTAGTGTTGGCCAGAGGATTTTTGTGACAGTGAAGTTGTATCAAGGATAAATTTCTCTTGATTGTTTTTTGGGTTTTGTTGTTTGGTTTTTTTTTCTTGTTACTGAAAGTCTGAACTTTTCAGATTCATTTTCTAGATTTTTTTGTATGTTGAAAATATTCAGCCATGAAGACCAGACTGTACTTACTATGTCCATTTTTGTTTTGAATGCTGCGCTCTGTCAGGCACTGAGAGAATGAAATTTTCCAGAGATGCTGTTACTTTAGCACTTATGGCTAGACTGCGCAGTACTTGGTCATCAACTGCTTTTTTTTGTCATGGATTCAGGACAAACCATGCTGTTTCCTTCCTGCTTCATTCCATTCCTTCCATTCCACCAAAATTGCTTGTCTGATGTCCCTATCATTACCATGTCATTCTAATCCAGATCAAAAGGGAGGAGAAAAATTTTTGTGTCTTCTTTTAAAACACTATGTTGTTAATATAAAATGAATAAAATAGGTGCCTCGCCTGCCTCACCTGAATTGTGAGTGCAAATATGGTGATTATTTGCAGACCTATAAATATGTTTATCTCATTCTTCTTGACTTCCTGTAGTCAACAACTTGATTCTTTATCATATTGAAAGTCTTCACTCATGTGGGGAAGTGTTTTGTCTTGAAAATAATTTGTACTCCAAAAAATCAAAGCATCCTGAAAGACGTTGTAATGAGACTTGAAAAGACAACAAATGCATTCTGTGAAAAACTATCTGTCTACTTATGCTTACCTCTCTCATCCCAAAGGAGTTAGCATTAGCTATCAATGATGATCATACAGATTCAAACTTTTCTGGCCCATAATAAGCCCAGCTGGATAACTCAGTGAGTGGTATTAAACGGCACCGGCACTTATGGCATGCTGCAGTCTGAGTCTTGTTAGCAGTCCAGCTGCAAGAGCATCGAGGTGCTCTAACGCTCCTGTCCTACCTGGGTGGTTGGCACAAGCGAGTTGCAGAGGCCGAGAGCTGTGGTACCGTCTGTGAACAGGGTAAAACCTCTGGATGTTCAGGTGAAGGGAGCTAATGTTTTTCTCTGTTGTTTCTTCTGCCTCCTGTCAGGTACTTAAATGTAGCCTATAATAATAGCCCTGCTCTTTTGCATGTCAGCTTAGTATTATAGAGATTTATTTAAGTTTTTCAGGATTCCTGGGCATGACAGATTTGTTATTTCTACAATGGCATGCTGCTCTTGCCAATCCCATTCTTACCAGCCAGACGAGACAGAGTACAGTATAGATAACAAAATCTTTCAAAGCATAGCCCTTATGTATGCACATTTACTGCATAAACTTGGACTCATTGCATGAATATATAAAATCTTGAAGTGCAGCATTACTGTATCCCGTAGGAGAAATAACGAGGTATTGAAGGAGACTGTAGAAATAAAAAGGCAATCAAGATGCTACGTACTCTAAGCCATCAGGAGAACGTCTGCCTGCTGGACAGCGGGAATCCTCTGAGCTTGTCCAGGGTATTTGATGTTATTTCCAAAACTCATGTGTGGAACACAGTCAGTCATTACAATTAATGATTATGGACAACACTGCTACAGCTTGCTTCTTTTGCTGATGTAAGGGAGCTTCACAAGTGTGGGGTATCAAGCAAGGGTCATTTTTTATTCCCATTTTGATGAAAGGAGAAACTGAGGTGTGGAGGTTAAATCATTGCTGTACAGAATGGCTTAGTGACCACTGCACCTAAGGTCTTGTTTGTCTTTGTTCCTTGTGACTGATTGCTGATTTCTCCCCTTCCTTCCTCTAGTAATTAGAGAAGCAAAGAACAAGTCAGGAAACTTTTCTGGTTTACTCCTTTTCTTACTCGCACCGGGAAATTGTGTCTGCTTAGAGGGGAAAAGGGTAGTTCCCTAGATACAGGCTTAGCAACTCTTATGCAAAACTTGTTCAGGGAACCAGCTGTGAATTGGAAAAAAAGTAGCCCTAAATGGAAAATCATCTGAGGGGAGGGGGGAAAAAAGAGAAGAAAAGTTGTATCAGAGAACAATTTGGCAGAAAACTCAGTTTCATCTCTCATTTTTCTGAGTACATCTTTCAGTAAGATTAAAGACTATTTGGATCAAGGAGAGACCTTTGAGGTTTTCTTCTTCCGCTTGAACTCTTTCTTTTACTGAATTGGTTTTCGAGAACTGAGTTTCATACAACAGTGAACATGTTCCCTTATTGCTTTGCTCCTGTTGTAATGAATTCATTTCCTGCTTGGCATGTCAAAAATATCAAATCCTCTCAGTAAGGTTTTATTTTTATGCATGTAGAATTTATGTATTCCCTTCCAGAAAACTTTTTCCAGGCTAACCATTTTTCTTCAGCGAAAACACCCACAAAAGGTAGACAAATTTTCCTGACTGAGCTTATTACCATTCTTCTTGTATGTGTAATACATCCCTGATTCTCAGCTGTGTTTTTCAGACCAGGTCCCTGTCTTCCTCAGTCAAGTAAAGCTCCTAGAACATATGTAGTCTTTATAGGATGAGGCATGTGGTTCAGTATCTTTTAAATTTAGCTAAATTGTGTTTGTTGCTATAGAAGGTACACAACTGTCTGACTACACCACTGAGTATGGTAGAAGAGCTGTCAGTCTGAAGGAAGGGGCTCAGCTTTGCTTAGGAGATCAGCAATCCATGGCCATTTTGAGGACTTGATTTTTTAAGTATGTGGGTATACCATTTCCTTAGAGCGCTCCCTGCCTCCAAACAAAAACCCCAGCGGCTATACATCTAGGGGGAAGCAGGGCATCAGAGGGGTTCTTGTTCCCTTTTAGCACTCCCTGCATTGTAAGTGCTTTGGGCATCACTGCCATCAATGATGAAGACTGTCTGGCTCCGAAGGTATGGGTGTGTCTATTCCAAGGTGTGCCATAATTGTTTTCCTATTCCTATTCTTTGTTTTAGTGAACTCCTGCAAGATTTAGAAAACTGTGAAAATGATCCTGTGGCTATAGCAGACTGTTTTGTTTCCAAGGTAAGTGGCTACTGCAGGAATCTGCAGCACAACACCGATTGCGGAGTGATATGGAGGAATATGATTAATTTATTAGTTTGATAGACCTAATTTTGACAGCTTGCATGACTTCCACCAAGAAAAGTTAGCAATTCTATGGAAAGGAAATAATTTCTGTTAGTAGGTGATAGGGATATGGCTCTGACTTGCATTTTTAAAAATAATGAAAAAGGTGTTATTTTCTTCAGTAAGTGTATCTGAACTGGTGGAGCTAGTGATCTAGCATTTGTTTTTACATCTTTTTTTGTGGAGTATTACAGTGATTCTTTTTTTCCCTCCTTTTAATATAGGTGATCAAGTGGTAATCCAGTTTGCCTTGTCAGGTTAAAAACAACTAGATAATACAAATTGGTTGCATTTTGAGAAAAAGCAATAACGTTAACATACTTGTGTCCATATTGTTCTCTGCAACGCATTTTTTCCTGAATTGGGCAGCCATATCTTTAATTTTCATTTTTAAAGGGGATGGCCCAAAGTTTACCCTTAAGATTCAAATCTCATTCTCTCTGAAATACTTTACATTTTCTGAATATGGATCTGACATCTTCATTCTGTTGGGTGGTTCTGAAAGCAGAAAGTATGGAGGAGGAAAAGTTGTCAGCTGCGGGAGAAATACAGAGAACCAAAGTAGGTGTCTTTCATTGTAGGAGACCCAGAGAGCCAGTCAGGGAGAAGGGGAATGGCTATAATGGGTAGGACCACAAAAGATGAAGTAATTTGGGCTACAGATGACTGCAGTTCACTGCAGACTTCACCAGAGAACCTACATTTGCCTTGAATATGTAGTGCCCAAATGCGTTAAGAAATAATGCCATCTCCATGGTATTTCTGGGGGAAGAGAAGCGGAAGAGGGGCTTGTAGTTGTTTAAATTTGGGTAACCTCTCTATAGGTGTTTGCCTGTCTCCATTAAAAAAAAAAAAAAAAAAAAAAAAATCCAAAAAACCCCCACAAAACTGTCATGTTTTAGGGTTGGTTAGGTGTTTGCCTGTCTCCATTAAAAAAAAAAAACAAACAAAACCAAAATCCAAAAAACACCCACAAAACTGTCATGTTTTAGGGGTTTTTTTTTGTGAACTCAGTATTGCCAGTACCAAATATTAAATATAATAGGTCTAACAAGGATTTAGGATTAACTGGACAGCTCTATTTTTTTGGCACTGTTGTGACACAAGGGATTTTATTGGAAAGGGGAGTGATGATGCCAGCTCAGTGCTGCTGTTTCACTGGATCACTTGCTTGAGCTGAGTTTGAGAAAGCTGTTGTTCATTTAGCAATTGAACTTTTGTAAGCACTGAGAGATCTTAGTGTTGGCACTGCTACTACAAAAGGAGGATGTATTTTTGCCCTGATGCAATGGGGTTTATGGCATGCTGTTATCGCTCCAAATAGCCTATCCTGAATTGAAGGAGAGAGAATGGGATAAGGGCAAGCGTGAAGTCCTGCTTCTGGAATGGAATAACCCCACATGCATACTGACTAGGAGGCAGCTTAGCAGAGAAGGATCTGGGGTCCTGGCGCACAAGAAGTTGAGCATAAGTCATCAGCGTGCCCATGCAGTGAAGGCCAGTTGTGAGGCTTTCAGGATATTTACAAATACCACAGTTTGGACCTGGTAGATCTTTCAGCTGTATTGCTTGCTTATAGCTGGGACCGCTGGGACTACTCCTGGCTGGGACATGAAACAGAGGTGGTGCAAGTGATAATAGCAAGTCCAGGAAAAAGTTGCATGCTCATTCACATTGGCCAGCTGAAAGGAGTTTTCTGGTAGACTTTCTGGCCATTAGTTCCAAAATCCATCTGCAAGTCATTGCTTGTGCTGTTGTTTCCTTGTCAAATGCTTTTAGCATTTGTATTATTGGCAGGCAACTGCCTGATGGCTCAGACATTGCTGGAGATTGCAGTCCTAACAAGCATTTTTTAGCTTCATCCAGACAAGTGAAAACACTTAAAAGCAAAATCAGACAATACCAAAATACCCTACAGTTCTGGTTCTGGCTGTGAAGATGTCATTACAGCAACTGCTGACTGTCTTAACAGCCTCCAGTTGTCCATTCTTGGTTGCTTGTATCTTCCCAGCATTGAGTAGTGGGAATAAAACTGCCTTTTTTGGCAGTATGCAGTCCTTCAAGTCTTATGGGACTTTGGCCATTTATTGTTTGATTGCTCTGAGTGTGCTAGATCTTCACTGTGAGTTACGCATGGGGATAGTATCATGCTGAAGTCATAGCTCACAGTCTTAGCTAATGGATGTAGCTCCTCTGGAGCTTCTTTAATGCTTCCAGTGGAACTGTGCTTAGGTTACGTGAGCTCTGTCTCTAGTGCCCTTTTTTTTTTTCACCCTGCTGCTGGTTCAGCTGTGGATACCATAGCTGTTGGGAATTTAAATGTATAATCAAGTTTTTACTGTAGGGTCTGTGTTTACTTTTTGCATTTCGTGAAGCTCAGTAGCTACATAAAGTAATAGCCATTTCTTTCTTCAGGCTTCGTGTGAAATGACACAAAGTTGGTTTGTGTGTATAACAGAACATTTATGGTTAAAGTAACTTTGGAGCTTGTTGGAAATAAAATGTTTGATATTCGTGAAAACTTCTAGGGAACTTCATTTTATAAGGTCCAGTTTTGGACCATATTTGATGGAGTGTTTCTTTGAACCTGACTTCATTATTTGGTTTTGCTCAGTAAAATTTGCTCTATAGCGTTTTATACTTCCCTCACACAATCATACATCACTCTGTTTCCTGTGTATAACTTTCATGCCTGAGTAGTAAACAGCCTTGCAACTTTTAAGGAAAATAGAGTAAGGATTATCAAATCACATTAGCGCACTTTGAACAAAAACTCATAATTGTGGATTTGAATATTTACCTTAACATTTGTTGTGCTGAGTGCCCAAAACCAAATAGCTCCTAAAATGGCAGCTTTTGTCTGTTAACAGACATCAGCAAAGTGTCTGTAGTGTAAACTAGCTAGTAACATAAAACTCACTAATAGCTAAAATAACCATGCAAAGCTATGACTTTGTAGAAATATTTAACAACATCTTACAACATCATGTGAAATCCCTCTGCTTCCAGATATTTTAATGCGTTAATAACCCCTAGGCAAATACAGACACAAATGCAGAAAAGCATGCTTTTTAAAAACCTGCTGTCCGGTCATGAATTGCTGCCTTTACCTTTCTGCCCCAAGATGCAGATGGTGTGGATGGGTGTTTCTTTGAACAGTGTGGGATGGCTGCTGCATGGAAATAACCTGCCATGGAGGGTAGTGGGGTGCTGGTTTAGTTTCTCCCAGCTCTGGTCCTGCCTCTTTGTCTAGAGGAACTATTAACTCCAGTACATCAACTGTCTTGCAGACATTTTGCTCGTAACTGTAACCAGAGGCTGATAAAAGGGTTCCAGTGCAAGCTTAGCTATAGCTTAATTATTCACATAAAAGTTTGTTTATATGTTTTCGTGCCAACTCAGTCTTTCATTTTCATAGTAACGATGCCAATGTTAATTAGAAGATTGACTTCAGTATTCCACACGTTTACATTTAAGTGAGTTGCTGTAAAGGAGAGCTTAATTCTGGCACGTCGCTCTTCTCACTCAGCACCCCAGAACTTCAGAACATATGTTTTCTGAAAGACACACCAACAGCTTAACCAAGGGGAAAGGGAGAATTACTGTAATCTAGCTCTCATTAATGAAGAGGTGATCCAGGCAGTTGGCTTCAGCTTACACTCTGACTCAGCTCATTTTCTCAGTCTCCATTTTCTTTTAAAGAGCCTTTTATGGCTATAAAAAAGTGCAGTGCACCGAGAGTTGAGAGGAGATCAGGGCTGTAGCCGTGTGTTTGGCACTTCATGAGGAGAAGACGCACAGTGAATTGATTCAGCAGCGGGGGACAAGCGAAGTATAGCTGGGATCTTCTTGTGCTTGGCTTTGCTCTTCAGGGTGGACTTGTAGTCAGTGCGAGTGAATTCTTGGCTTGGGTCTCAGTTTTTGCACCCTCTACTACACCAGCTTTGGGCCTCCAGATTAAAAAAGATCTCTGGAGCGTTTCCAGTCTCCCTGCAGAGATCATTTTTTAATCTGGTTTGAAAACAGTTGAGAGGAACGAAATTATTTTCAAGCTGAGTAAGGGTAAGACTGTCCAAAGAAATCTGATGAGCATAGCTGGTGTTTTGCTTGCAGTGTGAATGTATTGGTAGAAATATATTAAATCTACCTTAGTCCTGGCTTTTCTGTTACTTGTGAACATAGTTCACAGCATTGGCTTTAGCCTGCAGGGCTTGTGCCCTGATATGCTCCCAGCCGCACAGTTCGGCCTCTGGGGAGTCTGCTGCAGAGAAGAGAAGACCGGCTGGGCATGTGGACTAAAGGTCTCTTCTTTGACCATGTGGAGGGTCTGGGTAGCCAGGCAGGCGGTGGAAGAACGGGTGTCCTAAGTAGCGCAGCTTCCTTACTTGAGTTTAGGAAGACCCTCTCTTGGAAGTTGCTCTCTTGGCCTCTCACCCAACACGTTCACATGAATCCTGCCGATGCCTCGGCAAGGTGTATGATGTTGATTCATACTGGCTTCATAAGTTTGAGTGCGTGTCAACAATCTCATTCTGGAGGCAAAATATATGTGTAATTGGCTTTCTACTGGCAGTATGCTCGCATAGCTTGGTAAAAGTAAATGCGCTCTATTGGTTTTGTTTGATGAAATGAGCTGTGGTGCAACGAAGCGCATACATGTCTAAGTGCAGAATGAAATTTGGAGGCTTGTCTGTTCAGAAAGCAGGGATGATTGTGAAACCATTCTTAAACTTTTTAGAGGTGTGGAGGACACAAGGAACTACATTGTTTTGTTGTTGGGTTTTATTTTTTTTTTATACAAGTTGTTTCAGTTAATAGCTAGACTAACATTCTTTTAAAACCCAGACATCCCATTAAAAATAGTTTTGATCTTGTGTCAGAAAAAAACCCAAAAAAACAAAAAAACAACCCCCCAAAAAAACCAACCAACAAACCACACCCCACCCCTGCCCAAAAACCCAAAACAAAACCCAAAAGTGTGAAAGGGCTCCTGGGGATTTCAAACTCACCTTTGATTTTGTGGGGGATGTGCACTCAGTCTGCTCTGAAACCCTGAAATGTTTGGCCTTGTGTGTTTTACAGACAATACTTTCATTTGTTAAAATTTCACAATAGATATTCCTTTGCTTTTTGTTTGAAAAGCAGAACAATCACGTAACTATTTATGACTAGAACATATATGCATTTTTTAAAAAAAAATTGGCACAAAATGTTCTGCGCTTTGCTTATGAACAATTACATTGTTCTGTGATTGGAGCCATGGGAATATATTACAATTTATACCAAAAGCCCCCAAAGAAAAACCTTGTATTAATGTGTACATATATAAAATAAATCACCTTTTTTCGTCATACTGAATTTCATCCTATTGCTCTCTCTTAAGCACCCTGACTTATTACAAGAGCTGGCTAGTCTGGTAGTGATTGCCATAGAAAATCACACTGTGTAAAGTCTGCAATGCTTTGGGGTTTGTTAACTTTTCGTTTTGAGCAGAGAGGGTTTGGAGCTGTGGCCGGAGGTCCCAAGCGTGGGCACGGACAGGCTATGACACAAGCTCGCTGCCTCTGGGTGAGGACATGGAGCGTACACCACTGTAAAAACTGCCTGTGACAGCAAAATTAGTGCAAGCTTGAAAAACCGAGCTAAACCGTTTAACTGTATTTGTATCAAGACTACATTTAGTTGGGTAGTTGGTTTCTAAGAGGAGAGCAGTTTAATATGCTTACAAGCCCGCTAGTGAGTAAATGAGCATCTCAGTCCCCTAGAGAAACACTCATTAGAAGTTTGCTCGAGTTAGTTATTTTTTTTTTCAGAACAGTTAATATTGAAATTTGGTAAGAAAAACTGACATGAATTGCAATGACTTGTACTCCTGTGGAGTAGCAGCTTACTTTTTATGGGGTCCTTATGAATTGCTGTTCAGTGGAGAAATGAATGGCACAACCTGCTTTACCCCTGCGAGAGGGTGAAGAGAGCAGCGCTGTTGGAAATGGGGAAGAGTACTGCCTGAGCTGGCTCTTTCTGATGAATGGCCAAAACCGCCCCCCCCAAGCCAACAAAGAGAAACAAAAGCCACAGTATGTGTCAGCCCTCTCCCCAAGCCGTGTTCCTCCTCAGAGTGCTGTTGCCTTCGGTGAAGGCAGATATTTGGTCTCACCATCCACCAGCGACTACCCCGAGGAGACCACCCATTGCGGAGCACAGCTATTGTGCTGCAGAATGCCAGGGTCCATTCAGATGCGTTGAGTGGAAACTGGGGTCTTGTTTACTACCAGAGGATTGCTTTTTATCGGTCTAGGGCTCAGGAAAGAAAAAGTAATTGATTTGGGGAGCACTCTGCTGTTCTGCAGTGCTTTCTTGGTCTCTAGGTCTCCAGCAAGCTGCAGAAATTGTGTATTATTTGGGATAGAAGTTGATAGGCATATGCAAACTTAAAGCACATGGGGATGTTTCTGGAAACCTGTTCTTGCATAGAATTAAATGATGATGATGATGAAGAAAAAAATCTTAGGCCAAGGAGGAAAGCAATCAAACTCAGCCTTTTGCTCTGAGCAGCTTGTCAGCATTAAGTGTGGGCAATTTCACTGTGACAGGCAAGTGTGGAAACCCACCTAAATCCAGTTACAACTTGTTTGGCTAGTAACTGTCTGCTTTCACAGAGTCTTAATTGACATTAAAAAAAAAAATCACTTTTGTGGCTTCTAATTCTCACGATTTGACTGTGCTCAAACGTGAAAGCATTTATAGTTGTTTGAAAATCACACACTGAACATAAACTGCAAAACCTACTTCTCCTAGTAAGCAGGTGTGTGCTTTAGCACACAAAAAAATAGGTATGTACAAGTCAGCTGTTTGAAGGGGGGGGTGGGGTGGGGTGGGGTGGGGGTTTTTTTATGCTGCATAGATTGTCATAAAGGACCTTGGAGGCTCTGTTGCAAAGCCACTTGTTTTCCCTCTGTGAAGGTTTCCTTGGTTTTTCCTTCAAGTAAAGGAAGAATCTCCCCCCCAGAAAATGAAATTCAATGAATAGGTCTCTGGTAGTGTTAGGACTATCACAGTGAAAGCAGAGAATTCATTGATCAGGAACTGGAGGAGGTGTTGTCTTGACATCACCTTTATCTTGCACACGTGTTAGCTGCTAGTTTGACAAAATCTGAATATATGTAAACCTTTCCTCCCCATGCAGAGTGAAGATTTCCACATATATACGCAGTACTGCACCAACTACCCAAGGTAGGAATTCTGGGTTCCCTTTCTTCGTTTGTCCCTTAGCCAGTTTATGTAATGCAAGTTACAGTCCATACAAAAAAATCAGCTTCTGCTCCCAAATTGGAGGAAGGGTTGAGGAACTTACCCTTTTTTGTAAAATAAATAAATAAATAAAATAAAAATATTTTAAAAAAACCAAAAACCAAAAGGAGTATGCTTACCTGAGGTTTTATTTTGACTGTTCTTGTCATTCATTGCTATTATCCTCCTTTAGAAAATGATGGTCTTATTCTGCAGTGCTCCAAATGTGTAATTCCCAGTAAGAGAGAGTGGTTCGGTGTCAAGGGAAAACAACTGAATGCACAAGATAACTTAAAAAAAACCCAACAGAAACAGCGGTGATTGCATTAGGAACCAGCTGCCCCTTTTACAAGGGAAGAAAGAGGCAATTCTTGACTTCACCTACAGACTTGCGGAGACAGTGTGTCTTAAAGCTATGTATTGGTGTTTCCAGGTCGGTGGCTGTGTTGACAGAGTGCATGAGGAACAAGGCGCTGGCCAAGTTCTTCAGAGAGCGGCAAGAAGCGCTGCAGCATTCTCTTCCCCTGGGCTCCTATCTCTTGAAACCTGTCCAACGCATCCTCAAGTACCACCTGCTTTTGCACGTAAGCACCCATTAAAAACGTATTTAGTTCAGGGCTGCCGCGCATTGGAGTTCCTGCCTCTGGTACAAGGCTTGGTGATCAGAAAGATACCGGGTTTCCTTAAATGCTCTTTCTTTTGGGGGTGTTTGATTTCTACATAAGGAGACTCTTTCTGCCTTTGTCGCTTTGCAGCATATACATATATATGGAGTGGGGAATTTGTGATAATTTTTCTAGACACATTGAATCAGTCTGTGCATCCAAATAATTAGTGGTTTGTTTTTTTTTTTTTTTTAAAACTGCTCTGTAATCAGTTGGAAGATTCTTGCCATGATTAAACACTTTTGTACACAAATCTATTGTTCCAATGAAAACCAGCATTTTTCCACATGTTGCAATGCTGGGGGTGGTTGAAAGAAGGACTAAATACATATAAACACCCCGACTGGTAAGAATTTTGTGGAGAGAAATGACTGAGGAAGTGGGAACTCTTTCCATATTCAGTGAATTGAGTTAAGCAAGTTTCGGAAATTCCTGCTTTATTGTTAATGTTTTCCACATATGTTTCCTATTAGAGAGTCCTGTCCTAGTGAAGTGTAAAGACACTGATCCTTATTTAAAATGTCTGGTGCTTTTCTGCTGTACAACTGTAAAGTAATGCCTAGTGTAATTCCATCAGGGTTTTGTAAGTGTGTAGATATGTTCTGTGTTTTAAGAAAGCCATTAGACGCTGTCTGAAAAGGTCTCCTGTCAGCTTGCTGCGCTCTCTTTCTGTGCCCCTCTGCTCGCATCAGCTGCTGCGAGTATAGTCGCTGCTCAACTGACCGTAAAGGCTTGGCTTTGTTAGTCATCTTGTGTTAATCAAATTGATTACAACATGCAATAGTAACAAAGGCAGGAACACTGCATCCGAGTGATCGCCATGAAAAGACAAAATAGTACAGATAAAAACATAGTATTGTGTCCAGCTGGGAAAATATATTTAGAAATAACGGGACTTTTCCCCCCCCCCCATCTTAGGAAATAGAAAACCACCTTGACAAGGACACGGAGGGCTATGATGTGGTGCTGGATGCCATAGATACGATGCAGAGAGTGGCATGGCATATAAATGACATGAAGAGGAAACATGAACATGCCATCAGGCTCCAAGTGAGTTCCCAACGCGATTTTATGGGTGTTTGTGAGCTGTTTTTGTCAATATATATGCCATTAACATTTTTTTAGTTTATCTTTTCTTTTAATCTTTGTCAGTCATAATTTAGACTCCTGTTGAGTATGCCTGTGGCTGTTTGATCTTGGCAACCATGGTCATAGCTGCTGCAGGAAAATCTCAGCCCTACAAGCAGCATCCTGTAAAGCACTTACTTTGCAGTAATATGGAACTTAAGATAACTTTTCTTTCTTCCTTTCCCTCAATTGTGCAGCACTGCTGTACAACCCTAGGGCATGGCTTTGTTCAGAAATCCTGTGGTTTCCGATTTCTCCCCTTTGTGCTGATTAATTTTGTTTTGAGGCGTTTCTTGTGCAGCTTCTTGTTTAAGTACTTTCCTCTTGGGCTTTTGAAGACTCATTATCAGTTGCTTTGTGAAAAATATAAACCTAGAAACATGATAGTTAGAAAAATGTTAACTTCAAATGAAGAATTTTTGAGGAGAAGACAAAAGCTACGCTCTGAGTAACTTCTGGCATGGAGAGCAAGCTCTTCTGTAGAGTTTTTACAGGTCTTCCATTCTCTTTCAAAATTCCCAGTGAGTCACAATTTTATGCTATATTTTCATCAGCAGTACTTATATTGCTTTAAGAAAACGGGGGGGATTTTTTAGTTTATAAAAGGGAGTAATAGGCTTATACTATTGCAGAAATCTACGTCACGTTGTTCTTTGTCCCTTTTTTTTTCTTTTTAACTTAAATGCAACTTACTGGGCCTCATTTTCTGTGGGATTTTTTTTGTTGTTTACGTGTAG
>NW_009260832.1:491264-508083 GCF_000687185.1 Egretta garzetta | reverse complement strand
TTTCTTTCCTGCAGCAGTGTAACTTTTGCCACACATTGCTGGAAATGCACGCTAATGACTTTTAACAACAGTCTGCTACAAATCTGAGTAATGGTAACCAGTAATATTTGGCAATAAGGAGGGTTAAATGCTTTTGGAAAAAAACTTCTTTTTTTTTTTTAAATTTATTGGGGTTGTGGAAAATGTTTATTTTCATAGTTACCCTTTAAATAAGTAAAACTTGTTTCTGCAGCCATAAGGATAAGTCTTTTGTGGGCTATCACACTGCCATGCGATCTGTAATGCTTCAGGTACTGTGACAGCAGTTCCTCCTCAAAGTCTCCCTCAACAGTGGCGGACTTGTTCCCTGTGCTGTACCCTGACTTATTTACAAGTTCCTGGAGAGATCTGATAAAATGCAACTTTTTTCATTTGTTATGTTTAAAATTTTTTTTATATAATGTGTGCTGCTTTGGGGTTTTCTTCCTGTGAATGCTCTAGGCTGCATTTGTGCTTCATATGTACTGAGATGTTTTAAAGTGTAATGTCCTAGAGAGACCAGCTTAGGATGAGGAAATCTGTCCCTGCTTTGCTAATGCTGCCAGGTTTAAAGTCCAATGGATTTTTTTTTTTAAAGATTTCCCTAGTTAAGGTTTAGTTTGCTTTTCGAATTTGCTTAAGTCTTACATCATTGCCACTGACAGAAAAAATTAGCAACTCAGGGAAATAAGAATAGCCATAGCAACGTGACACAGACTTGTGAAGATGTTCTTAGATGTTTCTCCAGCCTTTTTTTTCTTAAATAATAAATAAGGTGAGCAATATCGATGGTATGTATACAAATCATTAAAGATACAAATAAATCTTTATCTTCAAATGATCAGTTGACCAAATCACTTCTGGTCCTTCAGTCTTCTGACAAATGTCTTTTCAATCCGAACACCTCACAGAAGTATCTTCTGTGATGGACCTACAGGACACGGCCATGGCATTGTAATTCATTCAGTGGGGGACCACACAACTTCAGGGTGAGAGGGAAATGTTAAGAGGGATTAGTTAGGGGTGGAGATGGCAGGAAAGAGAGACTGATGACTGAGTCACAGACCATTCTCCATCTCTGCAAGTCCAAGGAGGTGAGGTTGCACTCTTTCATTACAAGCTGCCCCAGGGAGCTCAGGGCTCTTTGCTGGGTCCACGCAGAGGCAGTAATCAGTACTCAGGAGGGCACATTTTAGTCTGGGCTTAGCAATAGGACTCCAAGCACCTGGCTGCAACATTGCACATGACCTAGCAACCTCAGTACTGGTGTGAGGTGACCTTTCACTGTTGGATGCTGAATGTTATATAGGAGGGTGGGAATGGTGTCAGCAGATAGTCTCAGTCTTCATTTCAGTAAGATTTCTGGAATGAATGTTGGTTGTTCTTCTTTGATCTGTTGCAGGAGATACAGAGTTTGCTCACTAACTGGAAAGGGCCAGACCTCACGAGTTACGGGGAGCTGGTGTTAGAAGGAACATTTCGCATTCAGCGAGCCAAAAATGAGCGTACATTGTTCCTCTTTGACAAGCTGCTGCTCATTACAAAAAAGAGAGATGAAATGTTTGTATACAAAGCTCACATACTGGTACGTCGGAGGGTGGGTGGTAATGTGCAGTCTCTGGGTCTCTCCAAAACTCCTCCGTGATTCACGTTGTTGCCTCTCTTTGTTATAGTGTGGGAACCTGATGCTTGTTGAAGTAATACCAAAGGAACCACTTAGCTTTAGCGTCTTCCACTACAAAAATCCCAAGATGCAACATACTGTCCAGGTATGTCAGAAACCTCCCTGCCCACCGTGTAACCTGACTGATGACCGCGTGCTATTCCTGACCCTGCATAGCGTGGTAATGCATTTTCTCATTGTGCTACAACTTTTTTTATCAGGCAAAGTCACAGCAAGACAAGCGCCTCTGGATTCTTCACTTGAAGAGGTTAATTCTAGAAAATCATCCGGCTAAAATTCCTGCCAAGGTAAAAATTAAAAAAAACCCCTCCTTGTATGCATACTAACTTAAGGCAATCTTGTTAGCTGCAAGATGCATGGCAATTTACAGGAAGTTCAGACTCCAGAAGGTTAATCAACATGTTGTTTCCTTACGTCTTTAAAATTTCCCCCAAATTAATGGGAAAGTTCCACTATAAGCATCTACAGGGCTTGGTACAGGAGGAGAAGAATTTAACTCTAGGTTAGCAGCATTGCTGCCCATATTAGGATTTGCCCGTTAAGACAGGAGTAACAGAGTCAGAAAGCTTGACTGTAGGAGCATACCTTAGCTTGATACTGCCTGTCTGCACAACACCAAGATGCGCTAATTGCAGCATGTGTAGATATTACCAAGCTAATTTTAATCTGTCTTGGTTAGATATCATAGCAGCGAAGCCACAGGCAGCACACGCTTCACTTTACAAATTCACACACCCATCTTGAACCCTGCGTCCTTAGCTGGAACATCTGGGCTCTTTTTCGTGAGGTAGCTTTATGCCAGAGAAAATGAGGCACTGATATCATATTCATAGCTGTAATCTCTTGGGAGTAGAGAAACCTGGTCATCTTATTTATGAAATCCTGTCTTAGAGCTCGGGGTGGTATCTCCCAGTGTAACATATTGCACCTCTCAGAGAGTGTTAACCCTGGCTAACCTTTGCCATGACACAGCAGCCACTGACTCATGTGGAAGCAGGATTTTTTTCTGATTTTTTTTTTTTTCCCCCTCACTGAGTTTACTCCTTTTTTTCCCCCCAGTATTAGTTTCCCTGATCAGTTTCCCTGGCTTATTTTTCACCAAGTTTTATGCTGTAATGGCTAAAAAATGTTACCTGTGACTGATGTGCATGGTGCTGTACTCTTATTTTCAACAGTTCAACAAAAAGAGAATTATGGGAGAAAAAAAGCCCTAGCTATTACTGATTCTCCTCTTATCTTTTTGTTGACAGCTTATCAAAGGTATAATGTTTATGCTAGTATCCATGCTTACAATGTAAATACTTATTGCAGTTTATTAGGTTGTAAAAAAAATATTGTAGCATGATCTCAGCTTTTGAATCAAGATTTTTTGTTCTTATTGGATTTTTTTTATCTGTGGAAAAAATGTGTAACCGAAAACATAATGCCGTTTTCTGCTCAGAGAAATAATTTCACTTGAGAAAGGAAATGTCTAACCAAATAAATCTCTCAGGTTGTCTGCACCTTTTTTTTTTTTTTTTTTTTTTTTTTTTTGACAAACTGGTAGTTGCTAGTTATGAGACTTCTCTCTGCCCAGTTTTTGGAGGATTTAATAGTAGTCCACATGTGACGCCTGGTGGAAAATTACTGAACTGCACCTGTAGAAGGGCAAACAGGTTACGTAGGATTTTTTTATTTTAGTTTATTTTCTTATTAGTATCATAGAATCATTTGGTTGGAAAAGACCTTTAAGATTATTGAGTCCAACCATACCTGTCCACCACTAAACCATGTCTCTAAGCACCTCATCTACCCATCTTTTAAATACCTCCAGGGAAAAAGGTCACAAATTTTAAGCAATCATGAGACACTTTTTATCCTGGTTCAGTCTTACTTAAACCAAGTGATGATTTTTTTTTTTTTTAATAGCTGTTCCTCAAGGAAACTCTTAAAGGAAGAAAGGTTGATAGAGTTTTCTGTGCCAACAACTTCAGAGTTGAAAAATAATAAAGGAGTTAAACAACTTGATTTTTAGGAGGGAAACATTTTGTGAATCACCAAAAAAAAAATGTGATCCCCAGATACTAGGGCCAGTTTTGTGCCGATCCCAGCAGAATAAGGAGACCTATATCGACAGCTCTAAATTCTAGTACTTCCAGAGAATTCTCTGGAGGTTTGAGTCTCTGTGGAGGAGCCCCAGTGTGTGCAGCAGGTTCTCAGCACCACACAGCCCCTGTCTTTGAAGCCAAAGCAGTTTTTGCAGTCAGATGTGCTGTCGCTACATTTTCCAGAAATTCCTCGCACCAGTGGGTGCCGTAGGTACGTGCTCCTCCCCTTGCGCTGCCAGGAGGGAGGTGGGCAGGCCAGGTGGAGCTGCCGGGTGCAGGGAACCGCAGGTTTCTGTGTGAAGCCCTGAAGATAAGCTCTGGTAAGCTCCTGCCAGCGAAATTCTTCTTCACATATGTAATGTGTCCAACGCACAGAGAAAGATAGAAAATAATGCTGCTAACCATATTTACTAGTTCAGAAATTAAACCTGTTGTTTACATATCAACTCACTACTATCTGTAATGTGCAACTTTTGTCCTTCTACTTTAACTTTTTCATTTGTTACTTATTCTCTTTCAGGCCAAGCAGGCAATTCTAGAAATGGATGCCATACGTAAGTTGGTTCTTTTTCACTTTTGTTTTAAAAACCAGATAAAACCATCTTCAGAAATTTGGTTTTACTTGTTGGTTTCACCTGAGACAGAGGAAGGCCAGGCCTGTGTTCATGGAGTTACAACCTTGCTGGAAAACCCCAAATCGGGTGCTGATCATGTGGAGCTCTGTAGGCATTGGGCCGACTGATCTGCAACCACAAGTTATGTCTCATGATAAGCAAGGAAGAAACAGATAAAGCCTTCTGTAAACACTGGCCACTCTCTTTTGCTTAATCCATACTGACTAAATGTATGATCTTTCCTGTGTTGCAGCATTAACTCCTTCTGGCTAGTACCCGCTGAAGGGCTAGCAATAAGCAAACGCAGCTTGAAGAAGTATGTAGCAGTGTTACGACTTCTTTGTGCTGGCAAACCTGCAACTGGGGGACAGCGAGGCTTGTGCCTACATCCAGAGTTTACCTGTGTGTGTCTGAGAAGCCAGCATTAGAAAGCACACGAGATGCTGCTGTCTGGGCAGTCCCATCTGCATGGTCCCTGCTGTTGCATCTTCTGCTTGCTGCCTTTGCTGGTGCAAGCTGTGTTAGCTCTTCATGTTGCCAGTGATCCCTGGCAGTGAAGGGAAATGAGAACAATAGTCATGCGATATAAATGCTGAGTAAGTCTTGGAGTAAAGCAGGCTTGTTATTTATTTACTTACTTGCTGTGGGAGAGAATTGGTCAGGAAGGCTCTGACTTGAGAAACTGGCAAAGACGGTAATGGTGGATAAATGTTGCTGGGTTAGCCATCTGGAGCAAGGCACAACTAAATGGGCAAAGCGTTTCCATGGCTGGGTGGTTAACAGCTACCCTACAGCAACATATCTTGCTTGTGTTGCTTCAGGCTCTGATGAAGTGCTGCTCTATCAGCCATAAAGGGACGATGGCACTGACTCCGGAGAGAGCTGCCGAGGGGTGTGAAGTGACATCCTTGTCACTCTCTTATTCCTTGTGCCTCTGCTTGTTCCACAGATCACCCAGGCTTCCACTATAGCCCGGAGGGAGAAACAAAATCATTGTACCAGCCTAAAGAAGGCACCACTCCTCACAGAGTGAGAAGGAAATCAGGTGAATAAACTCCTTTACCACCAAGATGACAAAAGGAAAACCAAGCAGGGTTGTTTAGGGTTGGGTGAGGCTGGGCATGTTGAATTGGTCTTTAACCTGCACTCCATGCAGATTTAACATGGCACAGTATCTCTCAGATAGGGGTGAACTATCTTATTAACCATTTGTTGTTTGTGTGATTTACTTTTTTATCCACTGTTTCCATTTCATTTCATGGTTATAAATTCCTAATGGTGGATGCATAAAGAGCAGTTGGTACTTTCTAATGGGTGAAAGAATGCATATGCAGAAAAGTCAGTCACGTTATTTAAATCTGACATTTCTCTTCCCCCCTCCCTCCCTCCGAAATAATTACTGTCACAGAAGTGGTTCCATCCTGATTATGATAGGCTTGGTATTTCAAAACTTGATTAGTATCTTTACTTAGTGTAATGTCTGCCTTATAGAAAATAGAGATTTGAGAGGTGGTTATGCTGACTTGGGGTTTTTTTTCTCCTAGCTCATACATACCTCCATAATTACTGTTAGTTTCCTCTTGAAGACACTACCAATGAGTGTGTAGTTGGGTGACTTCATATTGCAGTCACTGTGTTCAGCTACTTAAAGACCTTTCCAATTTGGAGTGTATAACATAGTTTATTGGGAATGACTTAAGGTTTAGATTAGATATTAGGAAAAAATTCTCCACTGAAAGGGTTATCAGGCACTAGGGGGGCTGCCCAGGAAGTGATCGAGTCCCCCCCCATCCCTGGAATTATTTAAAAGGCGGGTAGACAAGGTGCTTAGAGACCTTTAGAGACTAAACCAGATCTTTAGTAGTGGACAGGTACAGTTGAACTTGATGATCTTAGTAGTCTTTTCCAACCAATGATTCTAAGGTTAATGGAGTATTGATGTGGTAATTTATCATACATCAGCATTTGTGTCTGAAAACCAATCAAATTTTAATTACCTTTCAGGCATCTTCCTTTATTTCTGAGGTGAAGGATTGCATTGGTGCTGCTTTGCTTGTAAAAGGAATAATGCAAAAAAATCCTATGTCGTGTTCAGCTACTTACACTTTTAAAGCCCTGCTAAGCTGTTGGTACCTCATACATATTTCTGATAGGAAGCCTCCAGCAACTTATAACAATAACAGAGATGACCAAGTCTTTTGAAACATGGGATGAAAATTTACATGTGGTGGCTTGTGTGAAGGGCAGCTGCTATTACATTAAGAAACATGTATGTTCTTTGGTAACAGCTGTAGGTTTGGCACTTCAACAAATACTTTTTTGCAAGGAAATTGGGTGATTAAGAAATGAAAATCTGCCTTCCCTGCATGGGCTCAGAAGCTTAAATTTTGGTATCTGTGTTATAAAAAGTTGGCCAAGATGCCCACAGCTTTCTTCGGGCTGCTGGAGTGCTTAAACATATTGTTGTCTTTTTCAGAACCTTCATCTAGAGTCCATAAAGTTTTGAAATCGAACGGTAAGCTACTTAATCTACTGTTTATTGACCCAGTGCTTCAGTATTTTGTAGAACAAGTAAAGATGAATCCTTTTCTCCCGTAACTTTCCCTAAAGACTTTGGGGGTGGAGGGGTGGGGGGAGTAGGAAGTGTGCAAAGAAACCAAAACATTAGTGTTTAAATCTAATGTCTGCTTTTCCATACTTGGGTTCTGGTCCTGTAAACATCACAGAGTCTTGGCCATTGCTAGTAGTTGCTCATGTCATGTCAGTGTTGCCAAATCAGGACCTCAAGAAGAACTGTGGTAAAGCTCATGCTGCCTTGGTTTTATCAGAGCCTCTATAGTCTGTTTGCTCAATTGCTGCTGCATTTAACCCCCTTTGGGGAATTCGTAATTGGGTATTAGTGTAGCATTAAAACCGTCACAGACTGACACCAGTTTATAATTCACTTACGATGAAGTATGTATTTCTGTTTTCAGATATAAGCCCAGATATGCAGAAGGTAAGCCATTTCTTATATTTCTTGTTTTAGCACATCCAAATGACTTAAAGCACAGTATTTACTGTAGAATCTGTATCTTCTTCACTGTGTTGATTTTATGAACAGAAACAAAACGATAAATGTTGTTTAGCATCTCCAGTAAGATTACTGGAATGAGAAAGCAATAGAAATACAGATAGCTATTTCAGGAATACCTAGTAAAGAAAAAATGACTGATCCATATATTGTTGTACTTTATAATACAGTACAATCAATTACTAATGCTATAGGATCCTTAAAAATACCACTATAATCACAGTACTGTGTATAAAGATAACGTTTATTCTTTGGAGCATATTGTCTTTGCTTTTATTAAATAAGACTGGAAAGTTTCAGCTTATTCTGATACATATATCAAATATATATATCATGATATATGATGTATGACAGAGCAGATGCAGTTTAAGCAGATGGAAATGAGCATTTCTAATTTTTACATTTTCTGTAAGAATGTGTAGTGAAGTTCCCAGTGCAGTTTGAAAGTCTCATGTTGAATTTCAGGTCCTAGGGTTTTATTTGGGATAGAATTTAAAGCGGGGGTGTGTGGAAGATTTACAAACAGGGTACGTTAGACATGGCTTCACTGGGATGCCATAACACTGAAGCCTATGACTGGGGTGGGTTTTTTTGCATATGTTTTTTCAGTTCTAAATATTCTTTGGAAAAATACTGATTGTTTTACTTATTTCTTTATAAATTTCATTTCAGTGCAGCTAACTGAATGTAGCTTAAATGTAGCCTATAACTGATGTAAACCAGTGTCTTACTAAAATATATCATCTCTATAAACTTCTAACCAAAGTTTTGTGGTGTTTTTTTTAAGCGGATCGGTATTGAAGGAGCCCTATTATCTCAAGCCACCAAACTAGGACCAAATGAAGCCTTGCTGAATTCCAGGAAAAAGGTTCCATTGGAACCCAGTGGGCTGGAGAGCCAATTTCAAGAGTCCATTGAGCCAGCCTACAGCAGTGATCAGGATGAAAATCTTCAGACTTCTGCTATGGAACAGATTGATGCTGATGATGAAGAAGAGTCTGAACAGGTAGGAATGAAGGGAAAAAGTAAAATCCTTTTTTCCTGGGGAGAATGGAAGAGGCATTAATATAATCTGTAAAGCAGCAAGGAGGCAGGAATGTGTTACAAGTGTTTACAACTTTCTCTCCTTAGAAATATTTTTATTTAGACCTCACATAACGCTCTCCTGCATTTTAACAGAGAAGATGTAAAATTAGACCCTATACAGAAGAAGAAATCCTCGCTGCTTGAAAGAGATTTTACTTAGTCCTTTGCAGTCCTCAAGCCTAGTTCTGACAGAAAGCTGTTGCTTCTACCTGTTGCACACAACTGACCTTTCCTTGCTTCTCCAGCCAATGCCGTGAAAGAAACCTTTTTAGGCTACATGCAGAAACGGTGCCTTCAGGTCCCCAAAGCAAGGACTTGAAAATTAAGCTAAGATTCAGGCACTGCCACATGTGATGTGATGTTTCTTGACCTGTGAGCTGCTGGTAATAGGTAGGAACATGTGAACTTTAATATGAGAAGTTGTGAGTAGCACTTCTGAAAATGAGAATTTTTATCTGTTACTGTTGCGCAGGTGGTAGTTTTCTCCGCTCTGCATGATGTTTCCACACATACGTAGTACTCCTGAAAAACTAAAACTCCAGCTTTGAAATCTGGCTCTGTCAAGGAACCTAGATTTTCACTTTCTTTGGTTTGGTTGATGCTGAGGTCATATCCTTGTGTTGTACATTTATTTTGTGAATTATCCAAATCCTATTATTGAAATTCTTTTTGAAGCTTACTGCGCATTTCCTCTTTGAAATTACACCATTCGCATTGTAAATATTTGATAAAATAGTATCTCTTATCAGGGTAGTGCAGCGTCTTGTAATTCTCCCTCTTCTTGATGTGAATAAATACAAAAGAATGAGTAAGTGCAAAAGAATACCACTATAAAAATGTATAATAGTAGCTTAGTGTTTCATCCTAGGTGTGGCAACAAGACCTCGGGTTCCCCTTGTTCCCACAGCCCGTGCCCTTCACTCTGAGTTAATTTGGACACTGCCCACCACGTAACATTCTGGCCTTCTGTTTGTTGGTTTTTTTCCTAAGAAGTTGGATGACAGCATATTTTTCAGTTTAGACCTCTTTCTGGTTTTCAAGACTGCAAGTGATAGTGAAACTATCCTCTCCCCTTTTTAAAACAAAACCCAAAACCTTGAAAATTGAATTTTTGTGTGACCACGACTTTCTGTTACAACTTAGGCTGCAAGATTAAGCCCTTTCCCTTGTCCAATTTCTATGTTTATACACAGATTCTGCTTTCAACACCTTTTGACAAGCTGTGTGGATTGATATCATTTAATTGGTTGTTGTAAAGAAAGTTTTCTAGGCTCTGAATCATTCTTGTGGCAGTGCTCTGACTACCCAGGAGCGTTTTGTCCTCCCGGCGTGGATACCTGGCCTGTTCTAGCTGCTAGTAATTCTTCTGAACAAGACTGTACAAAGAACTGCGGATTTTATTACCTCTCCCTTGCTCTTTTCTTTTAAATCATAGGGAGTGCAGCAAAACTCACTGCAGAAATCGAAGGGGGGAAGAAAAAGACTTAATAGTCAAGCTGCTGAAAATGTTGAAAAACGGAGAAGTGTTAATCTCAACCAGTGTGAGACACAGGTATATGATTTTTTTTTACCTCTGTTTTGCTATGCATCATAGGTATGTCAAAGAAATCTGTGTTTTTCCTAGGTAGACAGATAAATTGTCTTCTGTTTATATCAAGTATTAATATTCATATCATTGAAATAATCACCTGTATGATGGAAGACTATTCTTTTGGGGGTAGGCAAAAAAAACCCAACTAATGAAACCAAGCAGCATTAACTGAAGCCAAAAGGAATTATCTTCCCCTTTCTTTCCCAACCTCTGGCCAGCAGTATCTACAGCGTCCTTCATGTTAGCATTAGCATGCATGTGGCCATGTGGTACATTAGATCTGCTAGCTGAGTTGGACGAAAACTTACTCCAAAAATAAAACGAAATTTTCAGTGGCATGTGCTAGAGTGCGTAACATACCTTTCTGCAGGGGTTATAGGCAAGGGGAAAGGGAGGAGAACAAAACTTTTGGCACAAGCCCAGAGTCAGATTAGTTTCATCCAACTGTGAAACTGCAGAGTTAGCATAAAAGGTTTAATCTAACTCCTGCCAAACAAATTTGCCTTCAGTTACTCATGCATTAACGTAAGCCAGTGTCTCGTATTTGAAGTAAGATATTATTAAATGCCACAAGTGAACTCTGAGCCATGGTAAGGATTAGGAGGCAAAGTAGTCTGGCATTGTCACCTTGGCTCCTTGGTGAGGAGCCTGCTTGCCCTGCCCATCTCCGCCTGACTCCGTGCTGCAGGAGATGCTGGTGCTATGGCAGTTCTGGGAGTGGAGGGAATCGCTGTATTGTTGCAGGGGATAAGCTAATGTTACCCGCATATTTCAAATCTCCACAGAGCTCCAAGGACCCTTCAGATGAAGAGTCAACCCAACTGAATACCGGTCTTCCGTTTTCCTGCACAGCTAGACAGCCACAGTCACCTAGACAATTCAGCACAGCCCAGAGCAACTCGCTAATCATGAATATCCTGGGAGGAAGTACCTCCATCAGAAACATCTGGACTGACCATCAGATCAGGCAGGCACTGTTTCCTAGCCGGCGTCCACCTTATGAGAATGAAGACGATGATGATGATTATCAGATGTTTGTACCATCAATGTCTACATCCAGTGCTAGTTCAGCTGTTGGTGGAGAAAGGAGAGGTTCTTCTGGGCGGCCATGCAGCTGGCACTTGGGGGTAGTGTGTGAAAATGAGAATTCCAGCCCTACTCGTCACAAAATTGTTAGACGGGCCAGTAGTGCTGGTGAAAGTAACACGTGTCCAGCCAGCGCAAGGTACAGAATGGGGGAGCGCAGTTCTCGAAGGGAAGCAAAGAGAGCGGAGGTGAGCAGTATGAATGCGTATCCTGAATCTTCAGAGGAGCTGACCATCGATGATATTGAACATGTTTATGATAATATAAGCTACGAAGACTTAAAGCTGATGGGTCTGACAAGAAGGGAGGAGACAGACCGTGGTCCCCAGAGATCTGCTAGAGACTCTCTCTACGAGGCTGAAAACAAAAGCAGCTTAGATTCACCCTCCAAAAAGAGGACAGCAAATCAAAACAGAGCCTCCATTTGCGCTAGTAGGGATGAGATACTACTCAGTAGAGAAGCACCTACTTCAAGTTTGGATGAGCTCAGGATCGTTGAAGACAACATCTATGACACCATAGTGCTTCCAGAAACACCACTGTTGAATTTTAAATGTGACCCCTTAAAATGCTCTAAAAGGCGGAGTTTTCTGGGCCTGGAAAAAGACTTTGCATGTTGTGACAATCTACGGCAGTTTGTTTCTGAAGAGAGTCTCCAGTTCAGTGAAGATGAGAGTCCTTACCATCACGTTCCTGTCGACAATGACTATTTGAGCTTAGTAGATAGCTCCTCCAACTCAGATTCACTCTCCCGTAAGTCTGCAGCAGATAAACTCTCGGAGGAAGTAGATGAGATCTGGAATGACCTGGAGAACTACATCAAGAAGAATGAGGAAAAGACAAGAGACCGTCTCCTTGCAGCCTTTCCTGTTTGTAAAGATGATATGCAGGAAAGGTTGCATGCTGGTAGTACACCTGAACTGAGTAAAGATGTAGAGTACTCACTGTCTACTCTGTCTCTGCCAGAAACTCCTATTTTCCCTAAAACTGTGAAGCCTAGGGCTGCCACCTTAAGCGAGGCTAATCTCAGGCTTGAAGACAGTACACTGTGCAAGGAGAACTCTTTTCTGAGTCTGAACAGATCTTCCCTCTCCAGCGAGATGCCTTTTGTAGATAGCCCATATGAATCTGCCAATAGTGTCCTGTCCAATGCTCATGCAGAGGGCATGGAAAATGACTTGGTTGTTGTGGATAAAACAAAGAACAGAGTTTTTATGATGGCGAGGCAGTACAGTCAAAAAATTAAGAAGGCTAACCAGCTTTTGAAAGTCAAAAGTCCAGAGCAGGAACAGCCAGCTAGCAGACAACAGAAACTGAAGCACAAAGATCTTGCTGCCATTCTGGAGGAGAAGAAACAAGGTGGTCCTGCTATTGGTATGCCAAAAATATTTCTATACCGATATATTTCTTTGGTAGCTTTCAGTGAAATTTGTGTACTGAATTGGAAGAATATGAATTTTCCCCACCTTACTAGTTGAGTATCAGCATTGTATTTTCTGTGTTACCACCTAAATGAGTTTTCTGTGACTGCTTTGAACATTAATAGTCCTTTATATCGCAATAAATTCTTGTTGTCACTTGATGAAATTGGGAATAAATAGTGGGGTAGTGTCAGGGAAGCCCAATGCAGCCTAGGCTGGAAATAGAACTTATGCCTGAAGCACTATTGGCCTCTTTACAGAAAAGCAGTTATTTCCTTTAATAGTGTAAATTTCAGAGTTTGACTAAAAAGGTGTATTTTCAGGTATGTTCACCTTCTAAGAAGTCACGTAGATTTGCTCAGGTACCATCACATCACACTACTAAGCGTAAGGCACGGGGTCAGATAAGAAAGAGCTGGTCGTCTTGCTCTTTCTAATAAATGTGCAAAGTTGTGGATGTGCAACGCTTTGGAACTGTTGTTGTCCATAGTCAGTTGAAACAAATTGGAGACATGGAGCCAGTGGACTCCACACCTTATTGTGATATTTATGTTAAGTCCCTAAATATCTTATTTACCAGGCCATTTTCAGAATGTTCTTTTCCATTTAACATGAAACAAGCAGCGTATTATTGGAACAGTGTGCTACTTTGTGTCCTGCATGACATTTCATGCTGCTTTTTTTTCGATACGGTGTACTGGAACGCAGTGCAACGCTCAGCTCTTCCGCTGAAGATAGTGACACAGCTGTAAACTTTTCTCTTGACCGACACAAAGCGTTTTGGGATTTTAAAATTTCATGTGACTTGTTCGAATGGATCACTTGCCTCAGCTGAGTTAATTCTCTCTCCTTTCTAGGTGCCAGAATAGCTGAATATTCCCAGCTTTACGACCAAATCGTCTTTAGAGAAAGTCCACCTAAGGTCCAAAAGGAAGCCTGGGCCACCCCTCAGGAGGCATCAGCCAGGAAGTTTTCCATGCCTGTGGCTGCATCTCCTCCCCGTTCCCAGGCTGCCAGTGAATGCTCAAGAGCAGAAGATTGGCTTTTGCATTCTACGTACAGTAACGGTGAGCTGGCTGACTTCTCTCCGTGGCCTGAATGCCAAGATCCAAAGTTCAAGAGCTCGTATACAGAAGCTGGTACAAAAAGCAATTCAAGGCAGTTGCCATCAGCTGGCTCAGTGCCTTCCCTTCAGCTTTCTAACCGTTTGCATGTCCCGGCGCAGAGGTGGAGCGCCATTATAAGCCAACCAAACAAAGAGAATTTACATCAAGATCACATCTACAACTCCCTTGGGAGAAGAGTTAGCAATGCAAAACCACAGACATACAGCAGGTCACAGTCATCTTCCTCAATTGTGGTCAACAGGTCCGGAGAATCAATCGTGTATCCTAATGAGGTCGACAAGAAAAAGCTCCATTCCAATAGGAACTTCCGACTCGCCAGCCATCAAATGCCGGGTATTGCTTCAGGATGTATGGGGCCTGATGCGAGAAAGCAGATCCCTGAAAACTGTTCGGATATGATTCTGCAGGATTCTCAGAAAGTCCTGAGAGTGAACAGGGCCTCCCCTCTGACGGCACAGATGGCCACCCAGAACTATTTTTCTAATTTCAAAGATACTGAAGAAGGCGAAGGGGATGATGATGACTATGTTGAAATAAAGTCTGAAGATGAAGGGTCTGACTTGGAGACTTCTCAGAACCAAACAAGGAAATCGGATGCTAAACTGCGTAATGCAGACGCCGCTCCTTCTGAAACGCTCTGTGGCAAAACTGTCTCTTGTACTCCCGCAAAGTCCGCCAGCAGCAAACACGCGCTTGCCCCATATCTGACTGCATACAGTGATGCGGATAAACTGAACGACTACCTGTGGAGAGTACCATCTCCCAATCAGCAGAACATTGTCCAGTCTTTAAGAGAAAAGTTCCAGTGTCTCAGCTCCAGTAGCTTTGCTTGATGCTTTCAGTCATTTCTAGCTGTACTGCCTTACCGTGACAGAGTGTATACGAGGACGGTCAGTACTGGCATCATGTATTTCCATACTATTACACAATCAGGCATTGTACCGCAGTCATACTGTAAATAGATGTGAAATGTATCTTTTTTTAAAAATGGTTTCGAATCCTGGAAGTGAAAAGGGCCACGTGCGCGCTGTCTGGGGTCTCGCTCCGTAGTGCGGGTGGACTTCTCATCTCCTGTTTAACCTTTGCATCGCTTCCCTCGTGAAACCCTTTGAATTCTTACCATCAAACCAGGTGTGATGCCATTCGATTCTTAGGCCATTTTATCGTGTGGAAACCTTAGTATTTGGACTTTAGAGTTGGTGACCGGTGTTCTGTGTCCAAAATACCCACATGATCATTCTGGTTCCACATGGCAGCATTTAGCCGAGCGGCCATGCCTGTGACTGTGCAGATTTCTGAGCAGGGTTCTGGTAATTACACCAACACGCCACGTGTGGAACCGCACATACTTTTTGCACGTTACTTTTCGTCAGACACCTTCCAAGTGTGTGGGACCAATGCATGCGCTACATTACTTTGGAACAGGCTTCCTATGTTTTAAACAAAATCTAGCCCTAGTGCTTGTGAGGGATGCCAGGCTGGTACCTCTGTGCCTGAAGCCTTTTCTGCTTTCTGTAACTGCATAGTAGGCAGAGGATGGGCAGTGGCAGCTTTTTATGTGAGCCTGTGGATCTGACGCAGTCCCTGGCTGGAGGATGTTTTGGGCAGTAGAAGGGGAGCTCTGCTGCTTGTGAAGATGATTAGGCCGGGTTTGGTACCTCCAGTGATGGTGGTGTTTGTAACATGCTGGCAAAATGTTGATTATCTCATAGCGCAGAGCCCAGCAGTGGAAAGCCACTGCGTGTAAACGTGCCAGGTAGCTGTGCTTTATACGCAGTGGCCTGCAATGCATTCATTCGAGTCCCAGAGTCGGTAACCCCGGGAGAAAACAGGGCTTGGCCAGATGCTTGGGTTGAGATACCAATCCTGCGGCACGTTGGGCCCACGGTGATAACTGCTGGTTGGGTTACAAGCTGCCTGCTGCAGGGAATGCATCTCCCGTAGTAGGAAATGATCTTTCCTGGCAGAGAGGGGTAAAACACGTAGTTTATAAACCAGCCAGGGCTGAATCTAATCCAATTTACGTACGATGAAAGTAGCTTAAAAAATGAGAATACATTCCATTCTTTTGCAAGTGACATACAGAATAAATGCTGCCATTTACAAGAAGAACAGGCTTTCCGAGACGATGCATGTTTACTCCCCTTCGTCATCTTTGTTGCACAGCTTTGGATTCTGTTACTTGAAAACATTGTACCTGAAGGAAAGCCTGAATATGTCCTCACTGATCATCCTGTGTGACTGTTGCTCTTTTTTGGTGCTTAAATCCCTCAGATTATGTGGATAAAGCCAGTACCGACTTAAACATATCACTAAATAAAGGAGTTTAATTGAAGTACTATTTTTACTAACCACGTATCACTCCCCTCAGCTACAAGAGCACTGCACTTCCAGAAGGGCCGGCGATTTACTACGTGAGGAAAAGCTGAAGTTACCAGTGTGTACAGCTAATTACTTGTAGACTAAGATTTAAGGACTTGAATTTGTCGGAAGGGATTAAATTATTTACCGCCCGTACCTTGCATCGGCTAGGAATTGTTATTTTGAGGGCTGGTTGGTCATGGTACTTAACGACCTCGTACCGCAGGGATGCTTGTCTACTGTGCCAGGACCCGCATCTTCGTCAAATCCGCCCGAGAAATAACGTTGTACATATTCAAGACGCCGTAGCGGAGCCCGTATTTATTTAATATAGCTTGTAAAGTATTGTAAATACAATTAGGAGTTTAAAAAAAAAAAAAAAAAATTTTTTTTTCGGGGGGGGGGCGGGGGGAAAAAACCCCACAAAACAGACTAGAAAAAAAAAAAAAAAGGGGACTTCTACTAGCGTTGTAAACTTCTCCCAGGGACCATTTCATACTATTTTTAATAAACGTTGAGTATGCAAAAGGTTTGGGTTCTGTTCATTGGGGTCCCGGGAAGGGGGGTGGGGAGGGCGGAGGACGGTCGTAGGGTGATGGTTGAAGGTTTTTGGGGGTTACTTTTTTGCAGGCAAGCGGAAGCGAAACGAGCTGACCGGCGGGGCCGGGGGC
>NW_009260832.1:484841-490740 GCF_000687185.1 Egretta garzetta | reverse complement strand
CCTGCTGCTGTGTTGTTTTTTTTTTTTCCAAGAAGCAGCGCAGCAAACAGAGCTCCCTCTGTCTCCCCGCTGCCCACAGTTTTGGAATAGCATCCGTGAAAAATGGTGGGGTTGCTGCTGTTTGGGCTTGGTGATGCCTGCGTTAAGCTGCAAGGGCCCCAGGTGTAAAGACCTCTCTTGCTTCTGGCCCCACCTGGGCCTGGGATATGGCAACGAAGGACCCACCTGGGCCTGAGGTTCGGGATAATGGATCCCTGGTGGGGCTGGACAAGCCTTCTTGTGAAATAGCACAGGCTAGCTATGAAGTTTTGAGCCTGTCGGAGCAATGACATGCATAGCTGTAAAATGAAGGTATTTTGGTCTGTTGAGGTTTTCTGTACCTGACTGCAGAACACCAGCCTTCGCAGTCCACATCCATGAGTTGTTTTGATGATTGAAAGCATACGCACCTGAGCATTTATTCCATATTGCTGAGTAATGTAGGTTTCTGCTGGGTGACGTTAGGATGGTTTATTTCGCTAAAGATTTGCCTGTTGTTCTTGTGTTGCAGTAAAATCACCGAGAATGCAAAGAAATCCTTGGCTTCTCTTAAGAGAGAAAACCCTCGGCTTGAGCCAACGCTTGCCATTATTCAGGTAGAGTATGTCGGTATCCTGGCTGGCTGGGGGAGATCCCCTTCGGTACCGTGGCGTCCCTGAAACCTCAGCAGAGCCCAGTGCAGAGAGGAACTTGTATTTGAGCAAGGTGATGGGAGGGGGTAATCCTGCTAGGCTGTAGACAGAGGAGTTTTCAGTCTTGTAAGCCCTTCTCCGGGCGTGAAACAGCCACAGCAAACTTCAGGCTGTGGGAAAGGTTTGCAAAGGAAGGGAACAATTTTATCCCTTCCTCCCTTTGCTAACACAGTCCTCCCCGTTCTAAGTACAGATCGCCTTTTCTCACAGGTTGTCTAAGTACTTAAGTTAAAGCAGTTGTTCTCAACATCTATTTAGCTTGAAGTGTTTGTTGCAGTCCTGAAAAAAAGCAGTTACGTGCCTGAAGTCATGGGCCTTCATCTCCCACCCCTGAAATAACATTGCCAGGATTCAGGAAGGGCCCTGCTGCTTCCTGCCAGCCTGCTGGCCTTTGGGCAGCTGTAGCTTACGGCTGCGTTACTGCTGTCCTAAGGGGAGGAAAACCACCCTGAAAACTCCCAGGCAGCTCAAAAGGCCCTGTGTGAAATAAACGCGCTGTGTCAAGTGTCAGTATCCTTTAGAAGTAGCAGCACTTTCTAAGGTGAAGCGATCTTGTAGTAACTGGGAGATGCGGCATTCCTAATCCCGTGCGGAGCTCCATTTGGCATTCCTAATGCCGTGAGGAGCACTCCTTTTCATTCCACTGGTGCTGCCATCTTTGAGATCATAGGCAATCAAACCCATAGATGAGGAGTGCTACCTGTGCAAAGCTGCGAGATGTTCCTCTTCAGATTTCTTAAGGTTTCAAGGCCATGAAGCCGGGGATGCTTGTCGTCATTCAGAGCGGGACCAGAGCCACGCAGGCAAAAATGTTTTTGTCCTGTTTCCTAGGGTGGTGGTATGGGGTTTGAGCAGGCGCACACTGAATCTCTGACCCGGTAGGTTTTAATTTTAAAACCTAGTTGTAAACATTTTGTAAGTAGTAATTGTGAACCTAAGAAATGCAGCACCAACGTTCTTTCAGCAGGTCTCCTAGCGAGGCTGACTGAAGAAGCTCTCCCATCCCTTACCCTCCCTGGGGAGGTGCAGTTCGTGTTTTCAAATGGCCCTCTAAGGCTGTAAGCTTAAGGACTGGTAGAAAAGCAGTGACCCATCTCCTCAGTGACCTTGTTCCTCACTCCTGTCTTGTCTCCACCCAGTTGCACCGTGAGCTGGACTGGGGCAGTGATCCACCCCGGGCTGGAGTGGTCTGGGGAGGTTTCCTTTCGGCTGTGTTAGTCCCAGAGCCTGGTTTTCTGCATGGCCACATGAGTCTTTTATGCTGGCACGAGGGAAGGGATGTTGTTAGGATGGGAGAAAGCGTTGTGTGAGGAGAGGGAGGTTCCTGCTCACTTCTAATACCAGTTGGGATACATCCACCTCAGTCTTTTGGGTTTGATCATGGTTGTGCTTTAAATGACTGTCCCTCTTGTCCTCATTTACCCCACTTGGTTTGCATCATAAGGTGGCTGCAGGAACATGTGGCCTAGGTCCTTCTGGATGAAATTCACCCAAAAGACGTTCTCCAGCTGTCAGTCACCCTAGCTCTAGTCTGGTTGCAAAGACTGAAGCAGATCTCATTTTAAATGCATATTTCTTAGTACAAAGACGACTTGTTTTAGTCAGCAAATCCTTTTGGGGTGCAGTGCTCTACTGGGTGACCTGTGCAGAGCCTTAAGATTTGTGCTGTTCTCCACATGCTGCGCTCCCCCCAGAGGAGCAGAGGGAGGGCAGCGAAATGCTCTCCTTTGCCAGTTGCTCGTGGGCAACAGCAGTCGATGGCAGCAGTACTGGGAATGAGGAGTTGCAGGCTGCGCCCTCTCTGGGATGGTTTTAGATGCGTTCTCTTCCTTTTGAGCCATCTGAACCTGAATTGATACTGAGATTGATACCTGCATTGCTTATCATCCATGTTCAACCTCGGTTGGAGCTGTGCAACAGCAAAAAATGATCGCTTCTTAATTTTGTTGAAGCTGAAAACTATTACACAGCAGCAGGGTCCTGCTTGGCGGTGGAGCTGTTGCCCTGCAAAGCTCAGCGAAGCACCGCCAGCCCCACTGCACCCCCTGCCAGCCCACACCCTGAGCTCTGGCCTGGCCTGTGCCGCTCCGTGGGTCATGGTGGGAACCAGATCAGGGCAGGAGCTTTCTGCACCCATGTGAGGTGAGTGTTCACCATTCGGTGCTGTGGGGGCGTTACAGGGGATGGTGTGGTGCTGCTGGTGGCTGAATCCCAGTTAAACCTCCTGAGCAGTCCTGGTGGTTGCACATCAGCGTGGGGGTACAATTCCACATTTACTGGCGTAGGTGATCGGCTGCGGGGCTGTCCTTCATCCCATCTCTTCTTCCCTCACCACAGCATGAGCTCCACACGTGTGTGCAGTGCAGCAGCCTCTGTGCTGCCCCTCGCCCCCAGCTGCCAGATTTGGGGAGTGGGAGGCTGGTAGCGTGGCGCCAGGGACGCAGGCAGTGCTAGCCTGGGGGACGGAGCCGGGGGATGGAAGCCAAGCCCTCATTTTTCCCCTCAGGAGCTGCCTCTCTCCAGAGCCTGTCCTTTTAAACGCTCTTTTGGGTTTTTTTTGTCAGCTGTCTTGAGCCATTTGGGATTAACAGGTTGGTAAATTGTTACGGGCTTTAACCAAAATAGTTTTGGGTGACGCTAGTGACAGTTGAAGCAGGGCTGGCAGCTAGCCACGAACTGAGCTGCTCAGCTCTGACGGGAAGTCACTGGCACCGAGTCTTCTGGGAAAGCTCTGTAGAATGTGTTCATGAAATTGTAACGCACCCTTTTAAAATTATTTTTTTCATCCTGTTGTCTGGGTTGGAAGACAGCTTTTACATATAATCATATACCTGTGAGAAGTGTTTTATTCATTTTGTTTTGAAGCCACTAACGTTTCTGGAGGTGGAACCCTCACTGATCTGTTGATAGGAGGTTTCTACTTCTGGATATTGAATTCTGAGTTTTATTGTTACAATATATGGAAATATTTGAAGAGCCCCCTAAGATTCAAGAGTAACTTGAAGACTAAAATTCAGTTGTAATTATTACGATTAAATATCATAACATATACAGTGCATATAGGTGTAGAGACCTCAGGGAGGAGGGGTCCTGGGTGAGGTGGTCTCACAGATAAATCTGCCCAGGAGACGCTTCTGTCCTAGGGCAGGTGCCTGCTGGCAACGGGGAGGAACTGATGCCTTCTCTTGCTTCTGCATTGACAGAACTCACTGTAATATACGATGATAATGATTTGCCTCATTTCTGGTGGTAAGGCAAATCGGCCTCGTTAGGTGCTATGGGAACACCGCAGGAAGTGCTGGTATTGCTGTTGCCTATCTCATCCTTGTTACATGGAGAACTCTGGATGGAGAAGGGTATCTTCAGAGACAGACTGGTACCTTTCTTAAGTGGTAGACTCACGTTAAGGAAACGGCCACTCTCATCTGTAAAAGCCAGGCTCGTATCAACACGCACTTATGCTAATCAAGCCAAAATAAACGTACTGGATGGCCCTCCGGTTCTTTTTTAGAATTGCTAGGCTTTTTATTTGTTTGAATGCTAGTAGACACAGACATCCTCACTAAGTTTCTTGCATAGACCTGTGCATTAGTGCGCTCACATTTTTAAATGTAAATTTGTTATTTTAAAACTTAGTTTCTGTTTTGTTCCCCAAGGCACATAATGATCATTCGATTCAAGAAATAAACAAGAACTTTGCCAAAGAGGTAAGCTTTAGCCGATACACTTATTATGAATCATGAGCTACTTGCCTTTGGTAATTACAAGTATTTTCTTTTGGCAGGTTGGTCTACGTGTTATTCACATCTGTCTCCCTGAAGGCAGCAGCAAGGATGAGGTAACTGCAGTACCTGAAGGACTCTTCCTTTTTCGCTTTTGTCATAAACTTATATCTGTTCCTGACGTATATTATCCCTTTGAACTGATCTCTGGTGACTCCAGTTAGGGTTGGGACTGCCTTAGTTCAAGTAGCAAGTATCATCCCCCTGCTGGCAAGCGTGGGAAAAAAGGGAATTAATGGGCTTGTCTGCTGTCCCCTGGCCAGCGGAGGCAGGATCAGAAGAGTAATGTTCTGTTTTCATGTCTGGTGTTTAACTGCTGCGTCCCCTCATAGCAACACGGGTGTCCCATCTCCCACAGTTGTTCTTGTGACTGTACTTGGTTCTTGCCCAGGTTATTCAGGGAAATTAAAGATTCATTGATTTAATTTAGAGGGAGTAGGGGTTGAATTTATTTGCCTGTTTATTGATCTTGTGATGCTTAAAGTATGTATTAAAAAAATCATCCACCCCAAATCACTAGGGGTCTGAATTCTTACCTCGTCGAAGGCATTAGGCTGGAGACACAGCACTAGTACCAGGTATGTTTTAAATATAGCAATCTGTATTAATATATGTGGCTCTGAGGCATCTGAAAGTAAAAACAGCAAGGGAAGGTGTAGTAAAAGATGCCACTGTTCCCAGCTGGCTGCCTTGTGCTTGGCAAATTTGATAATCCTGCAGGCCTGTGGGTTGTGTGTACTGTTTTGTTTTTAAAATGTTACAGGCTTGCAGTGTAATCTCAAGAACAGCTTCCATATATATGGAGGGGAATTCACTGTGAAGAATTTTAGGAATCCAGTTTCATGGATGATGAGTAGCCAGCTACCCGTTTAAGAAGGGTGGGCTTTTGAAATGAAGATCAAATACACTTTGCTGTTGGCAAATGTCTTTTATCTGCTGAGTAACACAGTAGGAAATAGGTAAAATACAGTGAGTATGCAGCAGTAGTTGCTGGTAGGTTGAAGCAATATCTTAGGAAGTGGCTGAGCTGCATACATGAAGAGAAAAGCAGGGTATTTTTGTTATTTGAAGAAAGTTTCTTTCAATAAAGTTCGTAACGGTTTGCTTACAGAGTCTCCTGCTTGCTCACTGTGACAAAGTCTTTTTTCATCTGTTAAAATCTACATGCTAGCTTGCATTCCCTGGTTTGGGAGGGCGGGAGGGATTTCAATGCCATGCACGTTTTATTCTGCCGTAGCTGCCTGTGTACAGTAAAGGCAAGTTAATACAAGATTGCTTTATGCTGCGTGAGTTGTAAGTATTTTAAATGCTGTGATGATGCAAAGCTCAATTAAAGTAAAATGTAATGAAGATGGAGAACGGAATTATTTTCCCAGGAAGCAGGAA
>NW_009260832.1:462354-484780 GCF_000687185.1 Egretta garzetta | reverse complement strand
GAATGTAGTTCAAAGTTCATTAGATTCAGGCTATTTATTAACTACATTTCCTTTAATTGTTGTGTAGGCCCCCAACATTTTGTAACATCTTGGGATTTTTTTTAAGCAAAATGTAGATGTTTTCACATCCATATGCCAGTGTATGCACGCATCCTTACATTCTATTAGAATGTATATTGGCCCTGTTGCTGTCCAATGGCACAGGGTCTTAATATATATGCCTGTTTCTGTCCCAGAAGTCAGCAAACTAAAGGGGCATTTCCATACCGGTGACATGCTCATATAATCTTTGTTAGCACGAACGTAGCATGTTCTCTTGGTTCAGAGTTGCAGACAGTCTAAACCCTTCCAAACTGCCCTAGCTTAATGTCAGTTGTGTATCAAGTGTTTGGGTGATAGAGTTCACAATTATATTGAATACTTTACATGAAAAGCATTTTAGGAAGGCATGGTATTAGCTAAGGAAAACCAAAACCAAACATATTCATTTAATGGTCAATATTAATCCAGTTAAATTATACAGCTTTGTGGTGATTGCACGCTGATCTTATATGGTGGAAAGACGTGTTCGCGTGACATTTCTCACATGAGGAAACTCCAGCATGTTTTATTCCATTGCATGCTTCATGGTCACAGCAGAAGAGCGTATATCACTGTGGATCAGCGTTGCACTTCAAGAGATGAAGCAGTCAAGGGTAGATAGTACAGTTTCGGATGTCAAATACAACCAGTTATAAAACATTTGAGCTTGCATCTGGTTCAGTACTTGAAATTCGTAAACTTTTTTGCAGTGTCTTTTCAAAATAACAACTCTTCACAAGATGACTGTCAACTCTTAGGATCAGGGTGTTTTCAGAAGGAAAATTGCTAATAATATATGCTGGTTTAATAAAATGAATTTTCTCTTGTATAATTGGTTTTTCCAGTGTTACAACTTTTTGTCCATCTTCTGTGTTGGGACATGACCTGGTCCTATTTTGAACTATGTTGTAACCAAGGCTGCTTATTTCTAAAAGCGTCTTCTGAAGCTGTTACGTTGTTGAGCTTTTGCTGAGGTTCGGAACAGTGAAAGAAAATGCTTTTGGCAGCGTAATGTCATGTAGTATGTGTTGGCTTTGCGAAATGTTTAGAGTAGAGTCAGGATGGGTTCATTTGGTAAGCCATGGAAATGTAAAACAAGGAAAGTGGATTATTGCTTTTTCATTTAGAAGTTCCTGTAATAGGTGAGGGAAGCAAAGGAGGCCATAAGGTAGTTTTAAAATATAGTCTGTATCCCCTTCTAATTAGGTTCTTCTTTTGTCTGTTGTTCTGATCTTTAATGCTTTTTATTAACTTCCTAGATTGTCAATGAAATCTTGAGACTTAATGAGGATCCTAATGTGCAGGGCCTTGCCCTTGACCTCCCGGAAAGCTTATGTAGCAGTAAGGTATTAAACGCTGTGAAACCAGAGAAGGATGTGGATGGGTAAGTGAAGCACTGAGAAATCATAGTAGCAAACGCAAGGCTGATGGCTCTGTAAAATCAATTTTCCCCTGTGCTTTTCATTAATGGATTCCTCAGCCAATGTGTCTAGCTGTGCGATTGAGCAGTGCTAAAAGATGCCGCTGAATCAATGAGAAGTTTTTTGCCGAAGTCATTTTGATCATTATTACCTTTTTAATCTTTATGTACTGTATATTCAGGACAAGGTCTTTTCAAAGAAATCAAACCCACAGTTCTGATTTACTGGTGATACTTAAGGTATTTCAGTAATACAAATGGTAGTCACAAAGTACCGAACACAAACCCCAAGATTTTCTCAAGCAGGATTGATGGAAAAAATGCAGAGAAGGTTTTAACTTCCTTACAGCACTCTCTGGTGGTGGGAGAGTAGGCTGTCATAGTTTGGACCCATTGGCACAACTTGCCGATCAGTCTGGCGTTGCATGGCTTTCTGGAGAGACCATTGACATAATTTAGGTGTCTGGGTTACCATTTTGCTGCTCTTGCAGCCATCTTGCTCTCAACTGCAGACTGTTACGCATTTTTATTATTATTTTTTCCTTTTTTTCCTCTTTGCTTTTTTTTTTTTCATGTCAGGAAAAAAAAATCTGAAAGCCTTGCAAATTAGTTACCTTTCCATTATCTGGAGTACTGAAGATTGACAGAGAATGGAAAATTCAGACTGTCCTTGTCTATAGGAGAGACAAGGTGCAGCACGGAAGTACCCGAGCTCCTCGCAACGAGCCAGCCGGAGCCCAGAAGGATGAGCTGAGCCTGCGGCTCAGCGTGGCTCCGGCAGCACTGGTCTGGTTCTGCTGCAGCTGCTGAGGCGTTTCGGCCCAACGTGCCTGTGTATCGTGGGCTCGTGTTACTTCTTTTAACTCGCAGATCCCTTTCCTGGGCTCTCTTGAGGGGCTCAGTGTTCGTCCAACTGGGATGTGGGATGATACAAGTTAGTCACAGTACAGGACTGTCAGAGGATTTGCTTTTGTGAGACATGTTTGCTCTTGGGCTTAGCTGTTAGCCATGCTACAGGCTTTACTGAGGACTTATGTTACACAGACTCTTTCTTTTCGTTTTTTTAAATTGCCATATTTTCCCCCTGCAGATTGTCCGACGTAAACCTAGGACGCTTGGTACGTGGCGATGCCTATGACTGTCTAGTTCCTCCTACAGCATCTGCTGTGATGGAGCTTCTTGAAGATTTAGGTGAGACCTTCTATCATAAATAGTACATTAATTTTAGCCTAAGTGATTTTCTCCGTTTTAGTCCTGAGAGACAAATATAATCTCACCTCGTTGTGTTTTCTGGTTTGTGTCATTTCCCCACCCAACATATATTTGTCTCCTGCTAGTGAGGAACCTCAGTGAGATCTGAACGTGGTATTTGCAGAAATGAGTTTCAGTCCTATAGGTTTTGAAGCTTAGGCAGGGATTACCTGCCATCGGCAGATTTGATCTCACTGAAGCCACCGAAGCCATCTGAGTCTTCCAAACCAAAAATACAAACATGATGTAGGGATTTCGCTTGACAATTTTGATTGAACAGTTGGAGAAATCCAGGTCTGCCTGTATGTAACTGCTGAGCAAATCTTTTGTGTTGGGTGGTATTGTGTAAATGCTAGCACTGAAATGGCAGATTGGAAGACGCTGTTGGTTTAAGGCAGCGTTTTGGCAGCAGTCTCTAATCTTACAGTGACTCGTAATTGCTGAGGCAAGGATTTCTGACACAGAACTGTAAGCAGGAGGCCAAATGTACCTGGGAACAAACATGAATGGAAGTATTTGTGCAAGTAACGTACCAGAAGAACAGATGCATTTACTAGAATTAGAGAATCGCCGCCTGTGGTCTGTCCTACTGCGTGGGCTCCGAAAGAGTCGGCCGTGATGCCGTGGCTGCCATGGTTGTGCCGGCACACGGCGCCGTCCTGTCGTGAGCCGCTCTGCCGGCGCTTCCCGAGGGCTTTGGTGGCCTGGTAAAGGCTGGGGCGGGGGTGGGATTTCACGTGGGCGCTCCGGCTCTCTGCGGCCCGGTGGAGGCCAGTGCTAGTGCTGCTGCGGCTGAGGGTGGCTGAACGACTCGCCTTGTGTCGCCCAGGTGGAAAGACGGTGCTGCTGGTGGGAGCCGGCGGGGCGGTGGGCGCTGCCTTGCAGTGCATGCTGCAGCGGGAGGGAGCGGCGACCTGGAGCTGCCGGTGGAAAGCCCCTCAGCTGCAGACCACGGTGAGTGCTCTTCTGCCTGCCCGGTGCCTGGGGGTCACCCTGCATCCCCGCTGGTTGGCCGGGCATCCCTGCTGGCCCCCTGCTGGCCCTGCTCCCCCTCGCTGCTGTTCCTGAGGGGGAGGCTCATCGTTTCAGTCATGGGCGGCACTGGAGCTCGCTGGTAGCCAGCGTGGGTTGGGATCTTTTCTCTTCTCCTTCCCGCTTGCCCAGAGATGGTGCTCAGGCAAACGGGAACCGCTACCAGAAGGGGCAGTGGGTACAAACTGAGACACAAGAGGTTTCAGTTGAATATGAAGAAAAACTTCTGTACTTTGAGGGTGACAGAGCCCTGGAACAGGCTGCCCAGGGGGGTTGTGGAGTCTCCTTCTCTGGAGATATTCAAAGCCCGCCTGGATGATGTCCTGTGTAACATGCTCTAGGAGAACCTGCCTTAGCAGGGGGGTTGGACTGGATGATCTCCCGAGGTCCCTTCCAACCCTTGGCGATTCTGTGATTCTGTATGTAGCAGCAGCTGCTATAACTTCATTATTTTGCACCGGTAGCTGTGAGAGAAAGAATTCACAGGTAAAGCTTAAAACAAATGCGTAGGTCTCCCTTTTTCTTTCCCTCAGTGTGAGAGAGATGCCCGCTTTCTTTTTGTCCTGTGATATGGTCATCTGTATGAAATTACTTTCATTTAATTTGTGTCTTAAAGGCTTGCAAATGCTGCCTCTTTTGGGACAAGGAGGATCACAGTATCTTGTCTTTGAAGAGAACAGTAAAAGGATGCAGAGAAATGCAGGAGCCTTAATTCAAAGGATTTACTTTTTGTGGTCTTCCTGGTTGCTTTTCGCAGAGCTTTTAGCAACAACTTAAAAGTCGGTACAACTTCTGGTCAAACTTCCCCATTTGTTCCTTAATCCCACATTTCATAGAATAATGCAGCTGGGAACATGTTGTCCCTTGGGCCTGTGCAGAGGGGTTCCTAATTCGGTCCGTGGCACAGACCCCAGCTATTAGCTGTAGGAGAGATGCACGTTACTCCAGCGGCTGTTTCCGAGTCGCCATAGGGATGAGATGGAAGGGACAAGCTCTTGCGATATATTTGATAGCCCGTGCCACAAGGTGGCAGCCAACGCAAAATGATGGTGTCAAACCTCCGGGAGGAAATAAGTTTAAGCAGCTGTGATAGTTAGAAAGTTCTCTGGCAAACCTGTGTTTTCACAGCTGCAGATGTTTTTGTCAAGCTTGTCTCAGGTCTGTGCTTTAAGTGACTGACAGCACTTAGGAACCATGCGCCTCTCTCAGCGATGGGAGCACTGTGAGCTTCATGCGAGCAGTGTCTCATTCTGCGATTATTTCTCATTGCTTGGGGTTGTGCTAGGGGGGCTGCTTTGGGCTGGATGGGGTGGGTCACGGGGTGACCAGGGTTTCCACTGGTTCACAGCAAAAGGTTTGGAGCAGGCCAGGGCTGCTTGTGCAGTGCTGTCGATGTGCTGGAGAGCGAGCTGTTTCCTTCCACCCAGATGCTTTCTCACAAGCATGCTTTGCTTTTTGGCATTCCCTGTAGCTTACCTCTCACAGCGGGTCGCTGATGGGAAACAGAATAGGAGGCCTAAAGCAGGAGGCAGTTTGAGGCTTTGCACATCAGTCTTCCCAAGTTCATTTTAACTTTTGGCAGTAAAGGAGTTTCTGCTTTGCCTGGAGGACTAATGAGCAGAGCTTGGAGGAAGCCTACCCTTCCCCGTCTGTAAGCCTAGAGCAGCGTGTCACCAAGGAACCCTCAGAGTGCTGCTGAGCCTGGCTTGGATGTAACTCTGTTATAGTTAGCTCTAGCTCTGAGATAAAATCTAATGCATGCAGGAAAGACTGTCCTGTTTCATATTCCCAGAACCCAGAGTGTCAGAAACCGAGCACAGATTTTTCTACTGGACAACGAGGCACTGCTGCCTTGTGGCAGCCTGTATTTGAAGTACAATGTTAGATAGCATTATTGTAGCTGATGATACCAATTTATTTTCTCGTGCTTGTTTGAAATGCTGATAAGTAAAAACAGTTTAAAGACTCACAAGGTTTCTGCTCTTGAGGTTTTTTATTTGAATTTCAAGTAACAAAATGTGTTAGTCGATGTCGAGGTTTTTCCAAGACTTGGAAGAATTAAATCATGTTTGGTTTTTACAGCACAATACACTGACTTGAGACATGGCTATACGCTATTTCTCCTTCCTCTGAACGCGATAGCTCTACAGTAACGGTCCGTGTGCTGTTGTTTGGAAGTATAGCCTATGGCAGCATAGTAACTTCACCTATGAAGTGAGGGATGAACTTACAGAGAGTATGAGCTTTTCTCTGGGATGCATTTGTTTTGCCATATATACCAGGAAAGGAAAAATTGAGCTTAAGGGTAGGTGTATCTTATTTGTCTTAATCCATTGACCGGGCCTGTTTGCACTGAAGCACTAATCCTGAACTTAATGATGTAATGCCTTTCTTAAGCGGGTACCACATCACCTGTGACCAGCTCTGTTGATTTGTTCTTCTTTTTAAAGGATAGCATAACAACAAGTGTTTTCTTTAGAAGTTCTATCGATTTAAATGAGACATACAACATTAAGGTTGTAGAGTTTTTTGGAATAGGTTTTGCATTGCTATGGACTTGTTACTGCTTCTTTTACTCATGCACTTTTGCAAAAATATTTTTAAAATGATCAAGAGGAAGGTATGTTTTAGTCCACTGTAGGAAAAGTCTGACAATGTAGAAGTAGCTCTGCTGACAAACAGCATAATACCATCTACCAGTGGACTTAGTGTGCTGCTTTTAAAGCAAATCTTTTCTGTCCTATGGCAGGAAAAGGGAATAAAATAAATAATGGTGCATTTTCATTTCCTTGCTTTGACCTGCATGAATAATGGACACACTTTGCATGTTCTTTTCCCTCCCCACTTCATATTTTGTCAAGGTGAACAGATTATTAATGTTTATTTTTGTTCCATTTTGGGTTTGCTTGACTTCAGTTAATAAAAATAATCATCGTGGCACAGCTGAGCCATGTCCTTCAACACTTTTGAGCTTCCTGGGTTTGCAAATAAAATCACAAATGAAAGAAAGCAGTATATTTCAGAAGGTTCTGGCACAGCTGTGCATAGTTGCCATGAAGAAATGCTGTTCTTTTTGCATTGATGAGTTGGATGTAAAATAAATTATGAAGTAAGAGAGAAAGACTTGAGCATTTTGGTGGAAACACCTAAGATGTAGTCATTCTGTTAAGCTTTGTGTAGATAACTCTTCAAAGTGCAATCACTACAGCGTGCCTGAAGAATGACCTAGTGAGATACTTTCAGGAACATCTCACTTGTTGTCATTTAAAAATGGGATTACTCAAAAGTCAATTCAGCATCGCAGATGAAGAACGGAACTGATGTGCTTAATGCTTTATTAGGTTAGAAGTAGACTTTCTAGTTTGAAAGGAGGTTATCAAATAGCTTAAAATTGAAAAATACAGAGTATTTTCTTCCCAAAACACGGATAATACTTAGTGTTATTATAGAATTTAGTTTCAGTCATGTAAATTCAGTCAGTCATGATTTCAGCACATCATCTTACATGCAGTCTGTATGTGAACTACGTTATGCCTGTTATATGAAAGATGCTATCCTACAGTTTTATTGTAAAGGAACTGAAAAGCGGTCTATCTAGGTATTATTAGGAATGGAACACTTGGTTGTAAAAGCCTGGTTGAGAAGCAGGGGAGTGGTTCAGCTGGAATGCGTCAATGGGAGGTTCCTTTTCAGGTTGGATAAGAACCTCGTTTAGCCAGTCTGCTTTTCCTTAGAGCCAACACTTCAGCTTCAGACTATGAGACATCTCTTAGTCATTTGCTGTCCTGTTTTTGCTGTCTTGATAAGACCAAGAGTCTTGGTACTGGCAGAAAAGTACATTTTGTATCGTAAGTAGGTAAGTAAGCGTGAGAGAACATGAGACCAGGTATGCGGATCCCATAAAAGCAGAGGAGAGAGAGGCTGTGTGAGAGTGTCTGATGACGATGTTGTAGATGAAGTATTTCTACTTCAACATTTTATGTGCATCGTATCTGTACCTTGCAATTTGCAATTTATCTCCCAGTCTGTGAGGAAGAGGAACAGTTCCAAAGGCATGCATCGTAGCGGTAGGCTTGAGCCCATAGTAGAGATGCAGACCTAATTTTCATATGCACTGTGTGGGGTGAGTGCATTCAGGGTGATGTGGTAGGGAAGGGGCTGTCAGAGTCTGGGCAAGATAGGGGTAAGCAGCGGGCTGGTGGCTGCTCGCTGTGGCTCATCCCTGAGGACCATGGCCGGGGGGGGAGGGATCAGAGCAGACCATGCAAAGTTGCCCTGCTGAGTTGCCAATAATTTGCAAACCTTGAACTTCCTGAGGTAGAGATGGAGCTGGAAGAAACCATGTAAGGAGAACATGCCTGGGTGGAAAAAGTACCTGAAACTAGTCATTGACATAAGAATTTTTCAAGATTTCAGAAAGTAATTAGAGTTGCTGTGATTGAAGTGGGACCTGATCTGTAAACTGGTGTGTAAAACGTTTTTTTTTCATCAGGAGAGTAGTGAGAAAACTTTGAATCAGGTTCCTATTCCTCATCCCACCTCTTAAGTTTTAGCTGGCCAACCTCAGACCCAGGAAACTGCAGACTTTTACATTTCAAATGTTAATTTAAAATTTTTTTTCTTTGATCGTGTATTTAAAAATGGTTTTCTTCGCAGTCAGTTTTAACTATGGGGAAATGAAATTTTTATGTAGGCTTTGTGGCAAAATGGGTTTTCAGCTATCTGGAATATACAGCTACTTTGTACCATTATCGTTAAATTCTTGGCTGGAAAGTCTGTATTGTCGTTTTAACATTTGGTGTTCTGTCTTGGGAATGGGAGGTGCTTTTTAATCTGCTTCTACTTAAATCTTGGTGGAGAAAGTCATATTTTGTTATGAGGTAAGGTTTCAGATTATTTATTGGCACAGTTCTTCCCAACTGAAAAAAAAAATGTCCCGGTGAGAAGGCAGGGCACTACTCAAGTATTAGCTTACTTTGTCTTCAGCCCATTGCCCAGTGCACTAGGGGTGGTTTGGCATGATGCTCTGCGTTCCTTCCTCTGCCTGGTGGGACACAGCCTTGCTGTCCAGGGAGCACCGGGCAGTCGGTTGCCCTGTGGCCGCACGTTCCCCCTCGTGGGCATCTCCTTGACCTTCTGGCTGTAGCTGCCTGTAGGATTTGCCTCCTGTCAGGTGCATCCTCTCTCTGGAGAACGCGCGGTGCATTTCCTAGGAGGTTGATTGTCATGATTTCGTAGGTCTTTTCCATTTCTAATGTCTGTGATTTGTTTCTGATGTAGGAGATAAGCCTGCACATGCCTCCCAAGGCTTGCTGCTTGCTTTAGTGATTTAAATAGCAGGAGAGTTGGACTAGATGATCTCCCAAGGTTCCTTCCAACCCTTGCCATTCTGTGATTCTGTGAAAAGAGTAGGTTATGGCAAGAGGAGAAAAAGCAAGGGAGGCATGGGCACGAGTTCTTGTGAGTGAAACCAAAATGCCCTGATGGAGATCACATAAATCTCTTCCAAGGACACTCAAAATTCTGTAAACAGCTGTTTTGCTTTCAGTGGACTTGCTCCCCCAGTCAAACAAGTTTCTGGATATAATTTTTTTTTAAATCATCACGGGGAAAAAAATTCTGTAAAGTGTTTGCAATATATTCTTTATTGACTCTCCAGGATCTTTTTCAATAGTTGTACATAAAATACTTGTTTATAGCAAGAGTTACAATTGTATCTGTGTCTTCCCCCCCCCCCCCTTTACATTTACTTTTTTTGAAATAAGGAAAAGGAAATCATGGTGAGGAAGGCTCTGAGATCAGTGTGCCTTCAACCTGTAGGGTGACTGTTCGCTGCCATGCGATACAACTTTTTTCATGGAGGAGGTCGGGCAGGGCAATGAAACAAAAGGTTCTGCTCGTTTTCCAAGACACGTACGGGTATGTGCAACATTAGCCATCTGAACTAGTGTTAAAGCTGGCTACAAAAATGACTGTGTTCAGCTGTTAAGAACATTTTTTAACATTATCATGGGTAGTCATAGAGATGAATATTCAGTCAGGTCAGGTTTTTTTCTGGCATTATAGTTACGTTGGATCAATTCTGTCCTAAGTATGTTGGCTGAACATTTGTCAAAATTATTACTTGTTGCGTACAGCTCTCAATTGGTTCATAGTTTCGTGATGCTAAGTGGTGTGCAGAACTCTCAGTCCTTGTCCCAGAGGCTTCGCATGGGATGACATACCTGACTTGCAGTATATGAATTATAACTGCTAGAATGTGAATCATTATTTTTGTTGCAAAAAAGACTGGATGCATGTAACTGAGAATAGTCACTGTTTTTCTCTGTGTTGATGGTGTTGACTCCTAGAGCAGAGGCTGCGCCCTTTTGCAGGGGAAAGTGCATCTTCAGCGTGGTATTCATAGAATCATAGAATGTTTTGGGTTGGAAGGGACCCCTAGAGGTCATCTAGTCCAACCCCCCTGCAGTGAGCAGGGACACTGCTAACTAGATCAGGTATTCTTGGTACAGAAGTCATTGCAGCATCTTTTTATCCAAATCTGCTTGCAGATTCCTCAGTATGATTTGACCTGACGCTGGTCAAGCGCATTATGCCTTATGTGGCCACCTAGAAGTGGCATGTAAGTTGATATTTGCACCAGAGGTGGGAGTGTAAGCACTTTGGATGAGGCTGAATGACTGTGGAGGCTGTAGGTTTGCAGGCAATCATAGGAGCGTTGCAGGGCTTCTGACTGAAGCCTGAATCAGCTCATTGCATTAGTCATTTGTCAAGCAAGTAAATCTTCTCCCACACTTTTGGCTTTGTTTCCGCATGTGGGTCTCTAAGGAGGGTTAGGCCATCCTTGTGTCCTCTGAGGGCAAGATGGAGTTTTTTTAGCTTTCTGCCTTTTCCGCCACAGTTACGCTCTTCTCCCCTCCTGGATGCTCAGCTGTGCCAAAAACCTGCTATCCTGACAGGATTTGTTGCTGTTCTTTCTTGGCAGGAGTGCTGGGCAGGGTTGCATCAGAACATTTTTGGCCAAAAAAGAAGCTGGAACGCTTGTCAGTCACAAATCAATTCATAGAGAGGCTCACCGAGTTTGTGACACTTGGTATTAATTTACATTTTTCAAAATATCCCCCAAATCACCGTATCGCTGAAATAATTTTTACATACAGGCTTGAGGCAGTGCTGTGCCCGTATTTTGCTTTTGTAGTGGATCTATATACATCTGCCTCTGGTGCTGCCCCTTTATCTCATGATGATTCCGATAACCGGTACAGGGCCCTGTTTCAGAGGAGGTTGTTGACTGTAAGAATTTTTGTAGTAACCATTTTTGTTCCAACATCTGTCAGGTTGAACTAAATCAGAGGCACTGATTAGCAAACATGAACTGAGAAGGAAGAAAATGCTTTAATTGGTATTCTTCAAAGGCATTGATGTTTGCAGATCAGGTCATCTTGCATTCCCATCCACTGGCCTGGTTTTCTACTGTCAGATAATCTGACTGTACTCTTTATAATTGCCTATTTACTGTCTTTCAACCCTTCTCTTTCTTAAGTGTCTCCAAGTTATCCTGTTGGACAGATCTTTGGACAATGATAGGGCTTTTTCTTTGAAAGCATGTAATCCCCATTAAATATTATTGGTGCTGACTCTGACCCCACTCACCTGATTTCACAGTTTGTTTACATGACTTCATTTTAAATGCTGCTGTTCTTAAATTTCATGTAGGGTAAGAATCAAGCCATCACTTTGGAATTGTTGTTGTCTTCAAATACTTTGCTCAAAAGACTACTGCTGTGTAAGTGAATATTATAAGATGCATATTCAAGAATGTTTTTCTAACATTGAATGCTTGTTTTGTTTCTGGGGGGTGTTTTGGGCTGTCCCTAGCTTCATCACGCGGATGTGGTGGTAGTTGGCAGTACAAAGCCTGACGATGTTCCTGTGAGCTGGATAAAGCCTGGAACCACCGTTATCAGTTATTCTCGTGACTTGCTGTCAGGTAAGAGGCATTGATAGTTCTTGAAAGTGGTGTACCGGCGAGTCTTTGAGATAAGCATGTGGCATGTTGGTGGCAATGCAATGTGGTTAAAAGCTACATCTTGGGCAGAGGGCCTTTAAAAGTGGGTGTTTGTGTACAGGGGATGTATACGCCGTGTCTCTGATGTATAAACAGGAAAAAGATGTCAGATGAAGGAAGAAAGGCTGGAACGGATTCTTCCTACCAGGACTGTTAAATTGATGATGCTATGGATTCAAAGAATTCAGAGGGAAGACTTTCGGGTCATCAGACCAGCTGTTATTTAGTGCTGTTTTGTACAGTGTGTTATCCTGTGACTTCTGTGGACTCACCTGGAACGTGGGGAAGAGAGAAGAGGGGCAAAATGATCAGCTGCAAAGTGCTGTGGAGCTGTATGCAGAGAATGGTGCAGGAGGGAGTAGAGAAACCATGTGTAGCTCAGAAAAGGCAGAACATCTCCTACAGTAATTACTTCTACAAAAGGAGTTTGGATTCCCCTCCCTCCTCCTCCCCTGACTGGCTGGGGAGGAGGGGGTATATGTTCATTAATTTCTCAGTTGAAAAATGCTACAGAATTTTATTAGGAATAAAACTAAGAAAGCTTCCCAGAAGTTACTCTATTCTACTGCTAGAATTGCATTTCCTGTAAAATTCCTTAAAGTCCTGTGAAAAAAGATATTTTCTAGATTTTTCATATATGTATGAATTTGGCTGTTCGGTGTTCAATGGGGCTGTGCTGTGAATGAACAGGAAAATAAGGAGCTGCATGGGTAGTGTGATTGGTTAATGCGTGTTTCTAAATCTATCACAAGTGTGCTTATTGACATCTATTGAAACAAAACTGGGGAAATGGGCATGAGGCCAAGGAAAACTAATTGTATGGGTCTTAAACTAGGGATACTCCCTAAGGACAAAATTAGCAGACGCTCTGTGCAGAGCTAGTGCAAGTTTGGGCTCATAATAAAGCAGCTGCTGTTCCCATGCAAAGCACGGCCTTAGCAAGAGACTCCTTTCTTTGTCTTTCATGATGTCCTCTTGACTTGAACACACGCTGCAGGTGTGGGAGATCTGGGTTATTACTCAGTCAGTTGTCTGAAGGCATTTGGGTATTTGTCTTCCACCTCCCAGAGCAGCACTCCAATCCTAATGCAGATCTCGGGGGTGGGTTCCGAGCCTTATCCCTTGCTGATGCTGCACAAGTTGTCCAAAAATAATTCATGTTTTCTTTTTCCTAGCCGACTGATGAGGAAACTCCTGGCATCTTTTAACACCCACTGATATTGCATAGGGGTTTTTGGACACAATTGTTAAGTATCTGTGGGGCAGGGCTTGGAGCATAGGTGTCTGCAGCAGGTACCCAACCTAGTAGTATAACATACTCTTATATGAAGGAGAAATGGGGGAGAAAGGGAAAGGGGCAGAGAAGAGAGGGAATGGTGGTACAGCAGTAGCACCTATAAATAGATAAATAACTGAAAAGGAGCGGCCCTTCCTCATTTTAATCCTTCTCAGCAGAAACTTCTTAGATGTCGGACCTGGCGTAGGGGTGCAGGTCTCTGACGGCGGGATGGGGGTAAGCCGGTCCTCACTGTCTGAGTGGGCACCACTAATGACTGAACTGCCCCAGCTCTGTGCGCGGCCTGGTGCAAATCCCACTTTCAGCTACCCAGTTCTTCCATTGCAGAGGGAGTATGGGTCTTCAGAGACCTAAAAGTTATGCAGTGTAACTGCATGCCATGTTTTGAGATTTCAGTATCTTCATACCTTATCTGTCTTATATGGATAATATTCATGTTTCCCTTCCCTAAAAGACTGCTGTTAGGAAACCTGCATTAAAACATTTGAGTGGTGTTCACGTACCACAGCAACGTTCATTCTTAAGGCAGGGAACATAAGATTTGGCATAAGCATGTCCATTTCTTTCCATTTTTCAAGTTGTAGCAGTGGGCTGTGCTAAGTACAGCATTTCTTTGGAAAGGCGGCATGAGATTTTTAGCAAGATAATTTAAATAGAGCTTATCTACCAAATCTCCATCTGTCTTTACGGTTATGCTTTTGAGATTGTCAGAATCTTGGAGAAACTCCGAAAGTATAGCAGAAATGCATTTTAGCCCCTTTAAAAAATGCTGGCCTCGAGACTCACGAGAGAGGTACATGAAACTCGGGTGTCTGACAGGAAGAATGCACTCAGTTTAATTGCAAGATATTTATTAAAAGCATATTACGGAGCAGTTTTGACCTTGGAGAAATAACTGAATCTTAGAACCAACTCTTCTTTTTCAATGTGCAGTGAAATCTGGCTGAGGTACTTGGAAATTGTTCTGGCTTTTTTCTTGCTTTAGAGATGTCCAGCTTAACATCTGTGGGGTCACAGGAGCTAAACCAAGCCTGAAAGCAACAATGGCTGTGAAAAAGCTTCTTGCTAGACGATGGCTAGATTTCTGTCTTACATAGGTAGACATGTAGTCTAACACACTCGTATATTTTAAAAGCACTCAAAATTTGCAAGGGCACAGCTGAATTGAGCAGCTGTAATGATGAAAGCCAGGAGAGTCGAGCTAGAAGTGCTTGCTCCAAAGTGACAGAATTCTTTCAAGTATTTGTTTAATCTGATGAAAGATTTTTAAATTACCGCAATTTTGAAATGTCCTACAGTATCTGGCAGTGCAACATCTTATTCTGCTGCACTAATGAATTGGAATCAAGTGAGTGCTGGTAGCATCTTGCAGGAAAATACTTTATATATAAATGTATAGAAATGAAAATCAAGTTTCTGAACAGAACTTAAGGATGCCAAAATTATTTGTGATTTGATGTCCAGCTCCTTTGGGGTCACTTGAAAGCTGAAGCTCATATGTTTTAAGTAGGTGACTGGGAAATTCAACCACTTCCCCACCTCTTCTCTATTCTAAGCTGCCCAAGCAGACGGGTGGCGCCCAACAGCACCTCTCGCCCATCGGCACAACCGGGTGCGAATAGGTGGGCGGATGGGCCTTCCTTCCAGCGAGTCAGGGGAGGGAGCACAGTGTCTGCAGTTCAGCTGATCTTCTGGCCGTAATCCAAAGCAGAGAGTGCTATTCCGGCTCCCATCTGGAAAATTTATCCTAAGAGAGCTGTTGCAATCCCGTGATTGTCTTGCTAGCTCATGCGTGCGTGACTTTCACCTCCAGCTTCACCTTCACCCCTGTAAAAGCCTGGTTGGTCATTTGTGGGGTGAGTGTGTAGCATAGGCAGCCCAAGAGAAGTGGTTTATTGAAGGGAAATGTCTAATTCTGATCTGTATTTACACACATGCTAGCTCTGCCCTGATAAAGAAGTCATATTAAGCCAAATAACATAAAAAGTCAGAATGTTTCTGTAAAGCACAGCTGTCTGAAAGGGGATTTTAAACTTCATTCTTCCTACTTCATTTGTCTCTTTGGCAGCTCGCCCAGCCCAGTCTCAAAGCAACAACAGTCAACTTATGACTGTGATAGACTGTTCCAGTAAAACTCCTCTGTCTGAGTCTAAAACTGAGCATCTCCAGAAGATGATTTTTTTTTTTTTTTGAATGGCAAATGTTAGTGCAAGCAGAAGGACTTTTCAGACACTTTCTTAATTAGAGGTTTATGACAGGACTGTCACCTTCTGCCTGGTTGGCTTTGTCACTGATGTATAGGTGCCTGCTGGCAAGAAAGCTTGAGAAAGGATTGGAAAACATACCGAATGAGGCTGAGGGTGTCTGCGGAGAGGGTCTCTTGCTCTCTTGGTGCTGGGTGTGAGGGAGCGGGCTGGAGCTGGGCACGGCGCGGTGGGGTGCTCTGCTGGCTCCTCTGCCCACCGTGCTGGCTCCAGCCGGAGGCTTCTGTGCCCTGCCAGCTCCGGGACCCTTGTCGAGAGGATGGGGCAACCGTGCGAGGCATTGTGAGCGTTTTCTGGTCGGTGCAGATGGGATGAGTAAAGCAAGAGCTTGACCAGGTCAGGGTTTGTACTTCAGTTCCCCTGTGGGGGAAAGGTTAAAGCTGTCGGCATATAGTTGTTTTGGTTTTTTTTTTTTTATTAAAATTACGTCAACGCCCTTCAGAATGCAACTAGGGCCTTGATATGCCCACAGGGACTAGGATGTGAATTTTGGAGAAACTGTGTCCAGATAAAAGTCAAGAAGCAGCAACAGAAGAACCGGCCAAAAGAAGCATTACAGGCAAATGACAAAATAATATGTTTAGTTAGGGTAGCTAATGTATGATTATTATATGATATATTGCCACTAGAAACAATTGCAACTGTCTCTGAAGTTGGAGTCACTCCGAGTTGTGTAGACTCTTCACGATATCTACTTTTAATGTCACATTGAAGAAGAGAACTTTTGCTGCTTAAAAATTTTGTTCATATTCTGATTCCAAGTTATAAATCCCATTGGATGATAACCCTGTGTATAGTATTTTGTGATCATTTCGTTGTTCTCTCTTGCTGTTAATGGGCATGTGCAGAAGACAGTCTTTACGATGCTCATTCAGGTGTTCTGTTTAAAAATATGTGTAGCTTTTCAAATCCTCACAGCTGTCTGGGTTGTTTGTTTGAGGTTTTTTTGTCCCAAAGCAATTATTTGGATCCTGGAATTAATTTCTGTGTTTCCTTACTTTCTTTTTCAAGTATGTGTATGCTTCATCAAATGCATATGTGTGTTTGCGTAATATGCTTCAGAGCATACAGTCGTGCTCTGATTTTCACACTATATCCGTCCTCCTGGGTGATTTCATTTGAAGTGTTAAGGAAGCCGCCTATAATTTTGTCAATGACATTGTTAAATTTCATGTCAGCCTTCAGAAAATTTTTGTTTGGATGTAGTCTTCAAATACACACGCTCCCACTCACAAAAGCTTTGTGATTTATTTGTGCAATACTTCTATTTTACAGAGAAACACAATGATGGTCAGCAAAACAGCCATGCTGCTGGAAACGCGGTTGGTTCTCTCGCAATAGCGATGCGCATGCAGGTTGGTGTGACTTCAAACTTTGTAAATTTGTTGCTCTCCCTGTAAGTTGTAGAAATTACTTCTACAGTTTAGGTTTTAATTTTTGTTTTGCTCTTCTGCACATCTTGCCCGCCTTTGCTTTTGATAGCAACTCGTAATCGATTAGTCAGGGTGAGTCATGCCTGTTGCATTTAGTTAGAGAAAGGTAAATTAAAAACCGAACATGTCGTAATTCTGATGATCACAGTAAAGCTTGGCAGAAGCACTTGGATCAATAGACGAATGTTACTTATTCTGGTCAGACAGCAAAGATTCATTATGTCTGCACACGTTTTTGGGGGCGTGATGGATGGAGGGTCCAAAAGTTTGTTGTTTTATGTGAAGCAGCATGAGTCAGTGAACAATTAATATCTTCCATTATTTTTAAGGTGTGAGAGAATAAAAGTAATTCTCCATTTTACCAGAATAAAATCTCCAAGTGCCTAATTAGCGACTTTTCTCTGCCACTTATGTGCTAATGGTCTTGTCCCTTTCTGAAATGTGGACAGTAATAGTGCAGCGGTTGTTTTTCCTTTCATCCTAAAACCACAAAGTGGAAAGACTTTTAAGTTTGTTTTTTCTTAGCCTTTGCCATAGAAGCTATTTCAACACACTCGTGAGATCATTTGAAATTAGTGTTCAGCGTTTATGATGCAGCTGGTGTGTGCTGTTTTCTTGTTTAAAAACAGAACATGGTAAAAAACACGGAGCGATGGATCCAGTCCCAGCAGTACAGGAAATGGGACCTCCGCTGCTTGAAACTGCAGCCCCTCTCCCCAGTGCCCAGGTAATAAGTGTTTGGGTTTTGTTGGGTTTTTGTTTGTGTTTTTTTAATTAAAAAAAAAAAAAAAAAGAGTAGGCAAGTGTTAAACATGACAATGAACTTAACACTGGTCCGTGTCTAATTTATTTTTTAATCTGCTGACGTGGACTGCATGTTGTGCTTTTTTGTTGTATGCCTCATTGTGACCGTGTCCTTCTGTTTCCTCTCAGTTTTTACTTTTATGATGTGCGTTGGAGCCAAGCTTTATTTAACGAAGACCTAAAGCTGCAATATTCCATTGAGGGAGGGAGGTGAAGCGTTGTGGCATGTCAACAGAAATACAAAATATAGCAAGTTCCTAATCACTAAACCCCCACATAGGAAGGTGTTTATGGATCTAGTTAAGGCCCAGTGATTTCAGTGGCGTTTGATCTTGCATTTGTTTTCTTCCCTCAGTAGAAGTACTTTCTTCTGCATTAGACTTTTAAATTCCTGTCTAGATGTGAAAAGCAGGAAGCGTATTTATTCTCATTGCCAGAATCTTTTCAGTTGGTTTCTGTCATTCGCCTCCCAAGGCTCATGTCCAGCCTGCAGGGGTTTCAGGTCTGCCTTGGCACGGCTGCTGACATCTCTGACGTTTAGAGCAGCCTGAGCCCTTTGGTGTGTGCTAAAGTGCTTTTCTGTGTGCTGGTTGTGTTGGGAGATGGAGAGAGGAACCAATGACTTGAAGCGAGGTTCTGCCATATAGGAAAGCTTTGAAATTTTTGCGTGCTTATTTGTATGTGTGCTTCTGAGCCACGCAGATGATAAAGGGAATGGAGCACCTTGCATAGGAGGAGAGGCTGAGAAAGCTGGGACTGCTCAGCCTGGAGCAGAGAAGGCTCAGGGAGGATCTTATAAATGTGTATAAACACAAGGGTAAAAAGAGAACGGAGCCAGGCTCTTTCCAGCGGTGCCCAGTGATGGGGCCAGAGGCAGTGGGCACAAGCTGAAACACAGGAGGTTTCCTCTGAACTTCAGAAAACACTTTTTTACTGTGAGGATGACACAGCGCTGGCACAGATTGCCCAGGGAGGTTGTGGAGTCTCCCTCCTTGGAGGTATTCAAAAGCCTGGGCAACTCACTGGCTCTAGGTGGCCCTGCCTGAGTACGGGGTGTCCGACCAGGTGACCTCCAGAGGTTCCTTCCAACCTCAGCCGCTCTGTAAGTCTGTAATTCAGAATCCCGCTGCTGTGTTTTTGGAAAGCTGTAACAACATGTTTTCTTTTCTAAGCATTTTGATTCAGTTTTCGCTGTCTCTGACAACAGTTTAATGGGAATGGATGCAATTGTAATTTAAAACAGAGATGCCAAAAGAATGAGTTTTCTATTGTACCCGGGGGCGCGAGGGGGAAGAAATGCTTGAGCTTTTCCTGGGCCAGCATGTAACATTTCTAGAATTAAAGTCTGAAAAATCTATCCTTAAATAATACTTTTAAAAGGTAGGTTAAAGCATGCAATGTCACGAATGTGATGGTGAAAAAACTGCCAGAAAAAGTATTCTCAACCCTCTCTATGACATTGTGTGTTTAGTACATAAATATTTACATAATTAATATATAATGGCGTATAATATAGCCAGTAATAGGATTTCTGTTTATTTGATAACTCTAGAGCTTTATGTCTTTTTTTCTTTTAAACATAAAATAACTCATCAGATGGAAAGTATCCTACAATAAAATGTAATCTTACAGTAATACACCACGTTGTGTGGAAACAGATGGAGTTTTCATTGAAAATGAGGCAAAGCTGCTTAAGCACTAAAACTAGGAACATCTGCTTTTTGATTTCTGTGAGATCTGGGTGTTAACTTAAGTATTGCCAAAGATATTGGAAATGGAATGGAAGATTTTCTTACAAATATGCGGTAAAAAAAAATTCCAGCACACAGGCTGAGTAGATTTAGAGCTTTCCTCCATCTTTTAAATTTTCCTGTATTTTGTAAATTATGACTTACCATTGTCATTGATGGACTTTCTGTTTAACAGTTCTCGTTCATGCAGAAGAACCCTTGTTGCACATTTCCAGCAATATTGAATAATGTAACTTATTGAATAATTCTGGTATTTCCCATATAGAAAGTTTATTGTCAGATTGAAAGAGCTAGCTACAAATGTAGACTTCTAAATGCTAGTTATAATAAAACCTTTAACTTCCTGCATTTTAGAAAAGGCTTGTACCAGAAATAATAGACTAGATGTAAACATTTCATATGCGTTGTTTAGCCCCAGTAGTAATTAAGGTATAAATGTCAATTCATTGTGAAATTATGCCTTTTGACACTTTATTGCATGTATCAGCATGCAATCTGTCATTAAAGGGTTTCTAATTTGCTAAAAGTCTAGTTGGCTTGAAGGTTCTTGAGTGAATTTCAGATGGGAAAATGACACCAGCAATGGTTTTACCAATAGAGAACTGTTAGCATCCACTGTCAATTTCACTTGACTTCTGAAAATATTTGTAATTTTATTCATCTAGAAATTCTTTACCTTTTAATTTTAATTTATTTATAAGTGTACAGCTTGGTTAGTTTTGCTTCTTCCATTTTTTACCAGTAGTGATACCTGCAGGGTGGGAAAAGCCTCATTGTTTCTTCCAGAACTCTGAGGGGGGGGGTGTTTGTGACCTGTGATGTTTGTAAGCCACACCACCTTGTGTTCTTGATACATTTTTTTTATGGCTAGTTGTGTTTGAAGTAATGGGTAAGAAAGCCAAAGGTATATGCTTCTATGCGAGAGGATGCGCTTAGTGTGTCTGAAAGGCAGCAGATTCCAGGTTAGTATTTGCAATGAAATGGTCTGCAACCCAACCATTGAGTGCTGTGATTGAGTAGCTGCTTCTCCTGTAGTATTGGATTATGTGTCATGGGATGCATGATTTCTGGGTTTTGCTTAGCTGCTGCAGGGTGCAAAAGTGGGATATTTGGGAATTAGAATTGAATAATAGTCCCAGTTTAGGATATCCACAAAGAATTGCAAGCAATTAAGTCAGCACAAACTGACCATTTGCTGGTGGATGCAGAACAGCCGAAGTCCACACATAGAGCTGAGACCTGGCAGTAGTTCTGTGTTCGTCTGGGGATATTTGAGGTCTCGCAGACCGTTTGAAAGTTCAGGACATTAGCTTTGATGCCATTGCCAGATTCTATCTTAAAAAATATTGTAATCAACTGAAACTGCAGGAAGGAATTTAGCCTGGTTAGGCTGAAAGTAATTAATCTCTTGGTAATTTTTTAACTTGCTTTTATGGTGATGTGAGCAATTCAAAGCCAAAGGAGACAACTCCTCACATCATGTGTGCTGGGCCCTGGACTTGACTGCCGCAGGAGCTTGCAGCTGCTAAGGGCTGGACATAAGGGGCAACCAGGTCAAGCTCACAAAAGAAAAATCCATATAGGAGTATTAAATCCAAAGACCCCAGGTGGTCTAGGTCAGGAATTGCAGATACAGTAGTGTCCCCTAGCCTACAGCCACCTCCTCTCAGGCAGTCTACCTCGTGTGCTTACCCCATGCTTGTTCTCTTGCCTCAGCTGCCACTGACAGTCCTCACTGGAAATAGTTTATAAGCTGCCCGGGCTTCTGGCCTGAGCCCTCTGCATTAAACTCCTGCTATGTGGCCGTTTTCAATTCAGCTGTGTTTTAGAAGTGCATGAGTTGTTCTTCAAAAGCCTTGTTTCCTTCGGTGCCCTCATGGGGGGGTAGCGAGGCTTGGCTTGATAGCCATGCCCTCGAAAGAAAGGCTCTAGATGCACAAGCGTCGGATTAAGCTGATGTGTTTGTGTGACTGTTGGCTAAGGAACATATGCGCTTTCTAGTAAGGCGTACATGCTGAAATATAGCAGGAGGGAGGAGAAGAAAACCAAACCCAGAAACATCCATTCCGGTGGGGCATGCCTGAGCATCCAGCAGACACGTCTCTAGCTTGATATGAAAGCATTACGTAATATTTGGAATCTGATTAAACGAGAGAACTCTGTGAAACTGTAGCAATTAACAAACACTGCGCGTGATTTTCAATGTTATATTAGGTGTTAGTGAATATTTAGGTTTGGTTAATAAAATGTGAGAGAGGATTGAAAAACTGATGACAATAACCCCATTGTTGGAGTATTTGCTGTTGTTTTGTGCTCTGTCGTCGACCACCTAAGCCGAGAGAAATCTCCTGGCTCCTATTTGTTTTCTTTTCCAGTGATATTGAGATTTCCCGAGCACAGAGTCCAAAAGCTGTTGATGTACTTGCCAAGGAGATAGGATTGCTTACAGATGAAATTGAGATCTATGGCCAAACCAAAGCCAAAGTACGTTTGTCCCTGCTGGAAAGGTTAAAGGATCAACCAGATGGAAAATACGTTCTAGTTGCTGGGTAAGAATGCACAGTAATGTCATTAATGTCCATTTTGATACAAACATGCAGCTTACATCTTTTTAATACACTGCACAAATAAGAACCCTGAATATTTTTGTCTGTACGTTGCTCTCTTCTGAAAGCCAGCAGGTTTTGAAATTTTTTGAAGTAATACAACTTTTTTTCCAAACTGTTATTATTGAAGTAAAGTATATTTTATAGAAGGTAGTTTGTTCCAAGCTTCTTAAAAGTTATCTGTTGGTGCATAGAGGTTTTTTTACCGTTTTACCAGAATTTTAAGTGTTTAACTTGATATTTAAGTCTTGGATGTATTTTGGCTGTTTATAAACCAGCTTAATAAACAGAACTTTATAAACAGAAGCTACATGCTAATCGGTTGATATTAACAATAAATACTTTTTTTATTGAAGAACAGATTACAAAGTTAAAAAGGCCATTTTTTTTCCTCTGAAATGTAGACATGTCTCCAGGCA
>NW_009260832.1:455315-462274 GCF_000687185.1 Egretta garzetta | reverse complement strand
GGTGACACAACATTTTTTTACATTTCCCTGGTTTGCTAAGTGGAAACTTCTAACTATGAACAAACACGTGGAGGTTTTCATTAATATTTAAATTGCAATGTCGTCTTTGTATTCCGAATTAATCTATGTGGTTGCTTCCTTGTAAGTAAAACCAATCAGGTTTAAAATACAGCTTTAGGCTGATCCAGAAGGAGAAGGCTGTTAACTGCCTTGATCTACCAGTTCCTCAGCTGGGGTAGCGTTTCACAAACTGTTTGCTTTCCTACCTTCCTGTGGGGATAACCTGGATTTCTGGCACTATCTGGGATGGAGCCATTGTACACTGAGGGACCTGATGTTATGAAGCTGAGGCAGGCAAGTTATGAAGCTGTCTGCAAAGCTATGCGATAGAACTGCAGTGTATAAAGATGTTCCTGTTGAAGCAGTTGTTTAAGAGAAGGAAATAAAGCTGGTTGTGCTTGGTTTCCTCCGGTAGAGTTTTATTTTGTATTTTGCTGTTTTGGAGAAAGAAAAGCAGGTTTGGCATTTGGTTAACTTTGAAGAAAGTGGCTACCGTGTACTTTCAGGCTCACGTTGTCAACTGCATCAGTCGGGCACCGTGCTGCAGGCTGTGCCTGGCTTCTCTGGCAGCTGCGGCTCCCAGAAGCAGAAATTATTTGAAAATGTCTGGAGGTGGAAGACAGCATGATGCAAAGCGCCCCATTCAGGTGGATTTTAGTTTTGTCAGATTGTATGCACCAGTGCTCATGTTCCTTCACACCACTTTGTCGCCAGGCTGCTTCGAGGAAGGTATCTCAAGCAATTGCCTGACTGCTGTTTTGTTGGCACAGACAGAAGTGTGTATACATGTGGAAGAGACGGGGAAGTTTTGACTAGCAAAATGAAAAGCTGGCAACAAATAGAAAATTGTGTCATCTTAAGTTTATAAAACGTGCATAAAGACTGAACTGTGTTTCACAAACAAATGGCTGGGTTTGGTACCTATGCAATTTGATTACGCAGTACATTGCTACCTGTAGCTTCTCTGAAGCCATGGCACCTCCTGGAGTGAGTATAAAGCCACATCTGCTGCAGGAGGAGTGCCTGGCTCTCCTGGTGGCTACAACAGTGGGAACGTTCCCTTCTGAGAGAGTTTGAAGCTTGACTTTGAAATATTGTACATATAAAAATACATATATATAACTTGTGTTTATGTGTTCTCAGCTGTTCTCATTTGCTGAAATGACTGCAGCAGACAGTGATTTTAAGAAAAGCAGGGAACTGTCTCTGGTGGGGAAATGATCAGTACAATCAAAACTGAATATCATTGAAGTGTGGAAATTGGGGCGTGAAATAATATCCTCAGTTGCCTTCTTCATCCTCTGCCTGCCAAGGCAAGGTCAACCAAAACCTGCCATTTGGATTATTATGTTTGTTCACAGTGACCAAAGATATTTAGAAATTCTTTTAGAATGATGCAGTGTAGATCTTCAGAACAAGTTTTCAGTGCTTCAGAGGAAACATTTAAGATATATGCTTATACTTCAGGGTATTTGGTCTGATGAAAATATTTATTATGTATGGTGTGAACTTTTCATACGTGAAGGGAGTGAGAAGCGTGTGTATTCAACAAGCTGCAAAATCTCCAACCTCCATCCATGATGGAGCCAGTGACATTTGTGCCTGTAATTCCACAATTGAGTTTAAACGTTTCATGATGGCTAGGAATTATGACTATTTGCTGCAAATGCTCTTCTAGTTTATTCCTGATATGCTAGAGCCCAACCTTGTTGTGCTGTGTAGCAAAATGCAACCAAATGTACCTTTTTCTCTCTAAGGATAGCTGCATTTCTGACGTTTTTAAAAGTTGCTACTAACTGGAAAGTCATCTTTGCACTTTCTGAATGCACCCAAATATGCCCTAAATGCCTCATCCAATACATACTTTGTAGGCTGAAAAATTGCACTCTGATTAACAGATCAAGTCACCCAAAAATAGGATGAAGACTTAATTTCTTCATAACTTTTTGATTTTCTTCCATGTGGAGAGCATTCTTTTCACATTTTTTCATTCTCTCTTTCTTTTTGTACGTGAGTGACTTGTTATAGGGGTCGTGTTAGAGACCTTGGGGTCAGAGCCATGAGTTATCATGGAGTAATTAGCTCTTGGGCATCAACTGCCTGTATACAGGCTTTTAGTGTGCTAAAATAGAAAATTACATTGTGGGATATGTTAACTCAAACTGCTTTTAGTAAGAAGTGCGCTGGATTTTGAATGCTGGAAAATTTAAAATCTGTACTTTTCACCTGACCTTAATAGATTGTTTTGGGATGAACTACCTTTTCAGTAAGATAAAAATGAAGGGAAATAAATACTAACTTAATGCTTGTACAAGCTGTATGATGGTAAATATCTTGGGGACAGAATTTTCAGATTTAGAATTGCATTTTACTTCTAATGGGTATGTATTGGATTCTATTTCTGTTCACTGTATTTATTGGGCCACAAGGTGCTTAAAAGATTAGAAAAATGGTAGCCATAATAAAAAAAAAAAAAAAGGAAAAATACAGGGAAGAGTGTGAGGGGAAAATATCACTGTGTTAATGCACTGAAACATCTGACAGTCCAAAGCAAAGTCCTGGCTGAGAGAATTTGTCGTGTATTCATCATGGCTATGCACAGCTCCTGACTGGGATTGTCTTGGATAGGTCTTCATCGACTTTTGGGAGTTTGTAGTTGTGGATTCCTCCGTCCGTTCCTGGCTTTGTTCAGTCATTTTAGCTTCACAGCGATCACTGTGCTCTTGTATCTGGAAGCTCCAGTCCCATTTTGAGGATGCCCCTGCAATGTTGTCATAATCTCCCCTCAACGAAGTGACAGGAGTTGCAGCACTTCTGTGCTCCAAAACAAGTTTCTGATGGTTGTAGTCTTGGATGGGAGATGTACATAGGTGCGGCTGTCACTTACGGGAACTCAGTCACCCATGCCCTCCATAGCTAGGCCTCGCAGGATTCCATGTGGATCGCGGGAACGGTGAACTCATCAAAACCTTTGAAGTTGCTGATACTGATGAGTTGAGGGTAGGAAAGTTGAAAGAGTAGAATTGTCACATATCCCGTAAAGCCTTGCTGGAGTCACAGCGGCTGGGGTAGCTGTGTGGAGGTTACAGCTGGTGCAGTGTATCATCTCACTCTTTGTTTATTTTCTCTTTGGGAGACCTCATGTAGCTTTCCCACAGAAACAGCTCCACTGTAAGCTAATGTGATGTATAACAAACAAACAAAAAGTCTGCATGTTCTTATCTTTGTTTTGATATGCATAAAGAGAGAAGGCTTTCCAATGTTGTGTTTGCCAAGGAGCTGGTGACTGCTTGGTAGGTGGCAAAGAAAGAAGTTTTAAGGAGTAAAATGTTGGTGGCATTTCTGTGTTTAGATTGAAAGTATATTAAAGAAATTCGAAGAATAATGCAAATGGGTGTAAAAGTCTCTTGAAGTTCATTAAAATTCACTGTGTTTCAGAAGAAGGGTTTTTCTTCTAGATTTGCATAAGGCCAGAACGCGGCCTTGCACAGTTGAGCTAAAGTTAGCCCTTGGCAGTTGTAACTTTACACCCATGCGAGCTGGCGACCTAAGTTGCCAGAGTGTAGGCTCAGTAGTGTAGCCAGCAAAAACATCTCAATGTCCACAAAACCGCTTAAGTGGATTATTTTATTTATAAAAACTGATCAAAGTAGGCCAGGTACAAAAGGGAAGTTTAAAATAAGCTTTCTAAGGAAATTATTGGAATAGAAATCTCTCTTAATTTGGGGGGGGGCGGGGGGTGGAGAAGAGTTGTGGAGTTTTTTGTTTGGCTTTTTTTTTTAACTAATATTTAAAACTGAGGTTCTGGTAACTATTGACACTGTTAATAACTATTTAGCTCTTAAGGTTTATCCTGTAGCCTCCAGGCTGCTATTGAGCCTCTGAGAATCAAAGGTGTCCTGCCAGGGCGCCTCATGTAAGACGAGAAGTTGGGAGTAGGTAGGTGAACTGTCTAGAGCAGTCTGGCTTCACTGAATAGTGTGATTTGCAGAGTCCTCACGTTTTGTTAATTCTGTTAGGTGGAAAGAGACTGAAAAGGCAGGTTCCTGGTTTTGACTTCTCAAGGGTTTGTGCATATTCCTACCTGCTGCAGTGGATGAGGTTTCTTGGGAGAGCGTTACCCAAGTGCTATAGACGGTTTATGGAAGTCCAGTTTCTGGTTTTCTTCCTCCATCACAGCTGCCGTTAAGACATTTGGAGCCTTTAGATATTCATCTGAGTAACTCAAGTTCCAGGAAAACTAAGGATCACGGGGCTTCTCGGAAGGGAGAGGACAGATTAAAATGAACAAACCCATCTGAGGAACACATTGGAAGTGTGGGCTGTTAAAGCCAAGCAGATTTGATGAAGTCAAGGTCCTGTCTGCAAATACATGTCTGTTTACTGCTGCAAACCATTGTGTGCTTGCCTGAGTGCACTGGTGAAAATAAGCTTTTTATCCCCACTTTGGTGGAGGCTGGCTCTCCCAGTGCCACATTCTCAGTAGGGATGTAGCTGGTGCAGAGTATCAATGTGTTGGAAGTTCAGCAGAGGCAAGATCTGTTCCTCCCAGTTTGATCAGTGAGCAATGGTGTGTTTCTCTTTTTGTTGGCTGTAAAAAGGTCTTTCTCATAGAAAATTCCCATTGCTTTCTGGATCATTTTACATAGTCATTTAGAATAGGCCAGCCAGGTTACCAGAGCATGTTAGTAATGTGGCCCTTGACTGTGTGTATCTTCTGGGACAAGTAGATACTATTCTTCCTGCAACTACCAACATGCCTTCTGGCTGCATGTTTGCCAATTCCAATTTCATTTCCGGAATAGTAGGCTGCATCTTTGATTTTGCTCGTTTCAGAAGAGTTGTAAAGAGCGCCTGTGCATGCCACATCAGCCTTCTGCCATGTTTTGAGCTGTACTTCAGTAGTTAACCTAGCAGTGGTATCTCTGAATTCTCTCAAATGTGAACTTTGTGTGTCTGCTGTTCAGAAATAGAGGTAACCACCAACAGGAAGCACTGCAAATACAAGTTGTTATGTTAGCAGCGTAGCCATTGTGTGCACTGGGTTTTTGGGGGTTGTGGGAAGTCCTTTACTGGTAACTTCTAGTGAAGAGTTTCAGGTGTCTTCTTCATAGCAGAATAGTTTACTTTTTGGCGGTTTTCTTGTTTGGTTTGTTGTTGTGATTGTTGTTGTGGGTTTTGAGTAACTGATAGCTTAAAGAGTTATTGCCTTGTTAAGGCTTTGAATGAGTGCAGTAATGCCTCACGATTACTCATATATTCTTTAAATCTGGCTTTAACGCACAGTGTAAGAGGATCAAGTAAATGAGATTAGGTCGATAGGCAAAAGTGAATGAGACAGTAGGAGAATAAGGAGCAAGGCGAAACTATGCTATTAATGATTTGAATAGGGTTTGGGCAACCGGTGTAAGAACAGTAGTCAGGAGGGTGAAACTAGTAGTGAAAGTGAATTAACCTGGCTGTGGTGCTCTGGCAGAAGCATCTTTGTACAAAAGTAAGGACCCTGGGACAAAAGGGAGATGGCAGAAATAGTGGTGGGAAAACCGGAAGCTGTCATTGTAGCAACAGTAAAACTGTGAGGGCTCACTGGCATGGCGATGTAGAGATTAAAAAGTACCCATTCTTCTAGGAGCTGCAAACATGAAGCGGCATTCTGTGCTCCTGCAGTAGATCAGAAGGAAATAAGAAGGCATAGTATGGATAAAAAGAAAACAGGGACTCAAACCATTTTTGAGAGCAGATAAAATGGATTCTTCTCAGGATATGCTCTAAATCTCCACCTTTTGTTGGCTCTGCATAGATGTTCTGCTAAAAATCTGTGAATTCCCTTTTAAGTCAAGGGAGTGCGGTTCTAGGAAGGCAGGATGACAAAATAGTCTGGATAGTAAGTTATTGACAGTGCTCTGGAATCAGATGGCTGGCAAACATGATGTTATAAATGTGAGAAAAAAAAATACTAAAAACAAATGCCCGAAGTAACCAACCCATTTGCTATGCATGGTCATTTAAGAGTACTTCAAAGCTATCAGTAGACAAAATACTGTTCATGAAGAGTCTCAGTTCAGGGAATCTCTTATACATGTACTACACCTCATTGATTTCACTGGAACTTGAGTTAAAACATAACTTTTCTGAATAGGAAAATTCTTTCCTAGAACAATGTCAAAGATGTTAATTCAGCTTGCCTCCTACTGCCCAAGTTTTTCCAGACATATCTAAAAAATCCTTCTTTTTTTTAACAAAAAGCCCAGGATCCAATGATGATGTAAAAGATAGATTTGTGACAAGTTAATGTTTTTCATGTGCTTACATTTTGCGGGACAGAGAAGGCCTTTTGTCAGTCTGTGAACTAAATGAACTAAGCTGAATCTTAAAAGCAAGGAGACAACACAGATGTCTCCTTGCATTTGACAATTTTACTAATGTTTTTATGCCATTTGAATTGTGATCTGAGGATAGCAATATCTTGGAAAAATTACTAGTTGGGAAAGGAAGTGTTTCTAATTAGAGCTAGATGGTTTAGCTCAAGTTTTGAAGGGGTCATAGGATGAGGGTTCCTCTGACTAGGATGCGTGTGCATGCTTGTATTTCCTTGGGAATGAACATTAGTTCTTAATGTCAGCTTCACTAAAGGTACTTCTCTGCAGGTAGTGAAGGCAGCAGATATGAATGGTTGCACCTTGCCAAAAAGTAGGTCTTGTGTGAGTGGAAAAAGGACTGGGGCTTTCTCCTTTTGCCAATCAGAAGGAGAAATGTTGTGCCTCAAATTAATCATTTGAATGCATTTTGGAGACACGAGATGTATTTTTATAGTTTAAGGAAGAAAAATGAAAAGGAAAAAACAACCCCCAATGCTCCCCCCCCCCCCCCCCCCCCCCCCCCCACATCTCTGACAACTA
>NW_009260832.1:402577-455222 GCF_000687185.1 Egretta garzetta | reverse complement strand
CCCCCGCCCCCCTTTTAACATGGATTGTAAACATACATGCTGACCTTGAAAGTAGGGAGGGCATCACTTAAACTGAGGTCTCTCTCATTCACAGAAGGCTGATGAAGCTTTCTACTTGCAAAATCATCTGCCATTGTCCCTGCATTAAAGGGACAAGAATAGAGTCTTTGAGTGGAGGTTAGAGTCTCTGATTCAAGGTTGGATGTCTTTCTAAAAGTCTGTCCTGGTTCAGTCATGGTCTAGATGTGGGAGTTGTAGCATGGGGTTTTTGAGCTTTTGTATGGGAGGTCAGATTGTGATTGTAATTGTCCCTCATCACCCTTAAATCTGCAAAAGTATCATGAAACATAAGTGTAAAATAAATCATGTTCAGTTGAATATAGTGACTTTTGTGTCCAGTTTTATTTAAAAAGCAGTTGCTCTGTCATTGTTGGGCGTTATGATGATGTGGAAGCTGGAGAGGGGTAGTTGAGCTCTACAAACAAAAGTGTTGGTTATTTAATTTAAAAGATTCTATTATTTCATTCAGAGTTTGAGCAGTGGGAATAAAACATCTCATGCATTACTACAGAAAAGTATTAATACATGCTCAGCGTATCTTGATGGATGGTTTGTTAATGAAACTGGTGAGACTTTTGTGCTGTAATAAAAATGTCTAAATTCAATATATTCTTTTTAGAACTTTTGCCAAAATAATCTTCTCTTTTTCTGCTATCATAGTAAATTGCTTAAATAGAAGACACATGTATATTAGCATTCCAGCTTGAGCTAGGGGCTAACATTGTGGCAGTATTTTTGTGGAGACAAAGTAATCTTATTGAAATTTGCTGTACAAATATTCTTCATTGAAATCAAAAGCTGTAAGTTCTGACACCCTTAGCCAGGCTGACATCAGCAAAGAATTTGATTAATCTTTTTTTCTTGTTTTGCTAGAATAACCCCTACACCCCTAGGAGAGGGGAAAAGCACAGTCACAATTGGCCTCGTTCAGGCGCTTACTGCACACCTTAACATTAATTCCTTTGCTTGTCTGAGACAACCTTCCCAAGGACCTACTTTTGGAGTTAAAGGTACGTAATATTTGCGGGTGCTATGACCTCTTTCAGATTAAAAGGAAATACTGCTGCTTTTTTTTTTTTTTTTTTTAATTCCTTTGTTACTTCACTATCTCAGTGGATTGTCTGAATGGTAGCATACTGGATTTTTTTATAAGTTTATAACTAATAGATAAAGGTTTTTTGTACACATCTTCCCATACAAGGTCCGTATGTATTATGTTCATGTACTTAACGTGTATTGATAATGCAGATAAAGCCCAAACATAATGAAAGGCGTGGGGATGAGTTAGCCAGGAGGAGTTTTGTGCGAGTACACACCCTTCCAGCCACTCCTCTGCCTGGAGACACTCTAAAGATTTCTCTAAATGGTACTGTTTAATTATTTCTCAACTTGAGGAGGAGTCCTAAATCCACTTGTATTGATTTGATATATCCAAGCTAAGGAAGCTGGCAGTTACACATATGGTTCAGCTATGTCTGCGTCACACGTTTGGCTAGGTCTGAGCCCCTTCTTTCTGTTCTTCTGAGTTGTCCCCCCTAATCATGGGCTGCTGCCTTTTTGCCTAGAAAAACTTTGACAGCCTGAGGGCCAGGTAAGAGCCAGCCAGAGTTCAAGCCTGTCTTCAATGCTGATAGGAAGTAATGCAATCTTTTTTTTGCCATTTCTCAGCTGAGATTGGTGCCTAACTGGGCAAGTGCTCCCCATCTACTCTACTTTGCTTTGCTGAAGTTTAAGTTAAGTTTGGTTTCAGCTGGAAGGCTCCTGGTGCTTGGTGCTTCTCAGCCAAGACTGGTGCATGTGAGTGCTTTAATCCCTCCACTCAACTTGTGTGTAGGCTACAGCAAACTCCTTTGCCTGTACCCTGAGAGGCAGTGGGGAAGGAGCGTTCAGGCAAGGGTGCGAAGGTTTCCATCAGAAGCAGTGCTTGCTCGTGACTGCTGTGTCTTTCCACCCAACAGCTGCATGTGCATGACAATGTCCTAAATCTGAGCAGGAGCAGAGGGTAGCCCTTATCTAGCCAAAGTCTGGGCCAGCCATCACGTGTAGGCTTTCATTTCAGATCAAGAATTCCCTTTTTACTGCCTGCTGAAAAAAGCCAGCAAGGTTTAAGGAAATCCTGTTTATTTGGGTGCATCATCAATCCCCTAATAGAAATCAAAATGCAGAGAACTCTGTTCTCGGCACTGTATGTTTCACTTTGTGTGTTTAAGGGTGGTTGGTTTTTTCCAAAACTGGTGGAAGTCTGATGTGACCATGTGCTTTCCTGTGCAGGTGGAGCAGCCGGTGGTGGATACGCTCAAGTGATTCCCATGGAGGAGGTGAGACAGTGGGGCAGGCAGCAAGTCCCTGTCCCTCTGGGAGGGGTGGGCAGGCCAAGGTGTTTGACACAGCACTTGGTTAGTGGCAATGGTCTGCCTGGAGAATCGGGGTGGTCCTTGCCCACTGCCACGTGGACCTTGCCACTGCCGTGTGCCTGCTGTGCAACACAGAGGGACTGCAGAGTGGGGGTGCAAAAACATTGCACAGATACTGTACATGTTTATAATATCTTGGCTATCTTTCACATGCTTCCTGAGAAGAAAGCCCGCTGTCCACACATAACATACAAGACAAAGAGCTGGCTACTGCTCTTTTTTCCTTTTATATCCACATCTATTGCAAAAAAGAATGAGAAAGCATTACTTTTCTGGAGGTCCAGGGCTGATGGGTTGAGGAAATTTCTTTTTCAGATGTAGATATAGTATTTCTTTTTAGCAGAAGTCACTGAGTGTGGCAAAATGGACTTGTTTTTAGCCAGGCTGACCCTCCTGTGATAGTGTGAGGTATGGCCAGAATACTGTGGAAGGGTGAACACCACAACTTTTGCTAGATAAGTAAAAGGACGATGATTTGGCTCAACAACAGTGGTGAAATAGAGAAGTCTCCTGTGAAAAATTATATTTCACAGGTGCAGGCTGTTGGGGAGCTGCAGGGGCTGGGGCTCCCCATGGGGGTGGTTGGACAGGACCTGGCAGCCAGGCTCTGTCCCACCCCCCAGCCAGGAGCAGGCAGACGGGGGCATGGGGGCAGCCCCAGCCCGGGCATCCCTCCCTGGGCCTGAACCAAGGCCAAGCTGGGACGTGGGCCCGCAGGCAGGCCCACCTTGGCAGGGCTATAGGGACCTGGAGACTGGCCCGGCTGTGGCATCGCTGAGGTAGGGGTTGGTGGCCCCAGGGGCTGACGTGGTGTCCTGGGCCGTGGGGGAGCCCTGGGGAGCCGAGCAAGGACAGTCAGGGCTGGTGGTGCCCCCAGGACCCTGGCACTGTCAAAGTGAAAGAATTGTTTTCTTGCCTCTAAATTAATCTGCAGCTCTCCTCTACCCACAAGTAAATGGACTTCTGTTGAAGAAATCCCTAGCCCTCTCGGAGAGCTTCTGAAAATTGCGTGCTGGCTTTGGAAGGAACCAGCTGGATGCAGGCTTTCAAAATACTCTCCCTGTGAAAACAGCAATACTCTGACCGAAGTGTCTACCCTTGCCTGGCACAACATGCACGATGTAAAGCTACGTGATCCATGCATTTCTGGACAGGCTGGATCAAGGATGGAGATGAAACGTAGACTGCGTGTAGTGTTTCTTGTCGGTTGGCTACTGCCATCCATGATGGGTGCCTTCCTTTGCCTCCCTCCCTTCTCCTCAGCAGGCTTAGCCCTGCACCCAGGAGCTTCAGCATGCTGTAGTTGACAGCAGAGTTTTGTGTTGGTTTCCAGAGCATAAAACGCAAGCAGATTTTCTGGGGAACGTAAGGATAGCATGGCTAAGCTTATGCATACATTCACAGGGCTTCTTTGGAAATGCACAGTGGTTTCACCCCAAAAGAGTCTAATTTAGAGCTCAACAAAACCAATCCGTGGCCCAAACTGGGGCAGTACCACCTTGAAAGTGCACACCTGGTCCAAACGGAGCCCTAACATAGCGCTTAGTTACAGTTTTGATCCCCCATTGCATGTGAGTGTGAGCACAGGCGGGGGAGGCTGGTGCCTGTCACCCTCAGCGCCCCTCCGCAGTCCGTGCTGCCATGCAAGTAAAGCTGCCCTTCTGCCTCCTCCTGTCAGATATAAAAAATACAGTACCTACGTCACACAAGTCCTAATCTAATCTAAACTGCTGATTTCAGATTTCTCCACAAAACTTGGTTGGGCAAACTTTGTATAAGCAAAGTTCATGCCTGATTAGCTACGGGCTGTTATCCCATGGCCAGCAGAAAGCTGGCGTACGCCCCCAAAGCTGTCCCGCACAGTGTGCTCAGGGGGATTCGGCAGAAATCTGTACCTCTGGTCCGGGTCAAACAGTAAATACCCCCAGTGAACTGATTTAGTATTAATGATGTGGAACCATAGCCCTGGGCTTTTCATTCTTGGACCATTTAGCAAAGAGTAAAGATGTTTGTGGCTTTGTTTGGCTAAACTAGGGGTAGTTTACTACATGCTGAGGGTGAAAACAAGTCCTTTGTATAGCTCGGTGTAGTTTCAGCCTGGTAATACTTCATCTACACTGCCAGGTGACTAATCTGTGCTGCAACCTCAAGGAGATGGCAGCGATTGTTTCTGCTAATCTCTCTGAGATTAATTGAGTTAAATGGCTGCTTACAAAAAGATTTTGTTGTTGTTTTCACCTTCTAGTTCAATCTTCATTTAACTGGAGATATTCATGCTATAACTGCTGCGAACAATTTGCTGGCTGCTGCCATTGATGCTAGGATCTTGCATGAGAACACTCAGTCTGATAAGGTGAGGATTATTTTCTAATATCCACGTGGCATTTTTTCTTGTCAGTTTTTCAATAAACTACATTTCAAAGCAAAGTAAGTTGATTATCTTTTTATATTTTCACTGTGTGAACAGAAACTATTGCTGAAGCCATTCTTTGTTCTGCTGGGAAATCATGCTTATAGAATGTATTTTTTTATGGCAGATAGCTATTGTAAGATAGCCTTTAAAATAACGATCTTATGCCCAGAACCTTGTCAACTATTTCAGACTGTTCTAAATAGTCTGATAAAAATGGTTTTCTCTCTCTGTAAATCTTATTCTTTTTAATAATTTGCCGTAGTCCTTTTAAAGTTAAAAGTTACACTTCCGATGCAAAGTTGGGTATGATATACCTTAAGAAGAAGGGGTTGTGGGGAAAATAAACTGCATCCTTTTCCGTCCACTACATCTGTTGTGACCTTAACAGAAATGCTAACTTGAGTCTTTAAAGGGAGAAAGTAAAGGAAGGAGCCTCCTTCTTTTGGCTATAGTGTTAAAACTGAGCAGGGTTGTCACATCCCCTTTGCGACACAAATGTGCATTTAGGCCAGTTTGCAAATGATAGTTTTAGTTTGAATATTGGACCTTGGTTAAAGTTCTAAAGGATTCCCAATTTCAAAAATAATATATTTTTTTTGGTTAAACATAGAAACACAATCATTGTGGTAATTGGATTTAGACTTAAATCATAGCCTTTGCTCAAAAAGCTACCACCTTTTCAGAATTGTTTTTTAAATGGCTAACCAGAAGTCCCAACTTGTGTGGCTGGGAAATTCTTACTGAAATTAGTCTAAATAATAATAATAAAAAAGCATTAGCTCTTTATTTAAATAGTTCCTAGTTGGAACCTTTTGTTATTTTAGTAACTTCTCGTGTGTTTTTTTCTAGGCTTTGTATAATAGACTGGTTCCAGTAGTTAATGGTGTGAGAGGATTTTCTGCTATTCAGCTTTCCCGTCTGAAAGTAAGTTGTTAATGTACTCTCCTCAATTACAGTATTTCTTCATAAAATGCAATCTCTTATGCAACTTGTTTAAAATTGTTTGATGTATGGAACCAAGTTTGTGTCAACCTCCCTCATGAATTTATCAAGTCCAGACTTTTTTCTAAAAGCATTCTTCTTTAAGTAATAGGATCTGGGTCTGATATTATTTTCATAACCAACATTTTTGCTACTCTTTTCTCCTGAAATAAACCAATAATGTTTTGTAATGCTGTGTCTTTCCTGATGAAATATTAAAGTTAGAGTTTTTAAAATACTTTTCCTATTATGGTAAAGTCACGTTTGAAAGCTCACATTCTTTGGTTTTGCAATATTTTCTGGGTTTGAAAGTTTATTATAGCATCTACTTCTGGGGTTTTATTGATGTCAATTTGACAGTGTTTGTCCTTCAAGGGGTAGAAGTACATTTGTGTGCATAGCATATTTTTGCATCCCCTCTTGCTTTCTAAATGCTTCCAGAAGAGCTTCCTATGCAATTCATGTATGAATAACGTACCTGGATTTGAGGCTGCTATTCTGATAAATCATGAGCGAGCAACATAGCCCTCTAGCATAGGGGAAGGGGAATATGAACGTTAAGGCCAGCTTCAGTCTTCTGCTTCCTCTTCCATGTTTGTTGTTGGCTTTTGAGTCCTGCCGAGTGTTGTTTCAGAGTCACCGGATGGAAATGGAAAGCTGCCAAGTGTGCACTCAGAATTGGGGGGGGTGTGTGGAAAGGAGGATAGAGGTAACATCAGCTGCTGTTTTGAATAAAAAATAGTTTCTCAAAACATTTTAAGCTTTTGTGCTGCTTGGTTGAACGACAGTAAATTAAAATGCGGATGATACCAGCTTGCCTTTGTGGCAGAGGAGATCTTACAGAATTTTCCGTCAGAATGTTGGCATAGTTTTGGTTTGTCCTTGTTTACACTGTGTGTAGGGTAACAGGTAGGGGAGGACGGGGAGTGGTTTGGTTATTCATGACATACCAACGATCTCTGCAGTTGAAATGGATTTCTCTCCACATGAACTGCAACTGAGTAAAAAAAGTTTGGCTTTATGACATTCAAATACATGCATCATAATTTCCAATATAACTGAATTATTTTGCTGTGAATTATTTTTAGTATAATGATTCCTTACACCTAAAAAAAAAATCAAAACTAAAATGATAGCTTTATGGGACGGGGTTACACTTTTTTCAAAAGAGGATTATTAAGGTTGAACCTCCTCCCTTACATGTGCGGTTTGGACTTATAATTACATAATGTTGAGACCCTGAGAGGGTTGGGCTCCTTCCTTTGCAGTCCCAGTGCCCAGTCTTCCTTGCAGCAGTTGAAAGTTATAAAAATGACTGAAAACTTTGCTGTCAACCCTCTGCGGAAAAATGCTCTGGGCAAAGTGGTCTGGAAGAATGTATCTGGGCAAATGCTTGACACGCCAAACAGGAGGGATAAGCGTTGAACTCTGACTGCCATCCTTCAGTACAGATACTAGTAGGGTATTGCACCTTTCTTGATCTGCCTATTTTCATAGAATTTGTAAGAAACTATCTCTTAACTATGTCAAATTGGATTAAAATTGGCCAACAGATTAGAAAAGTATGAATACAGGACTAGCAGTAGAGGACGTAAGCCTTTCTTCATTAAAACTGGGGTGAAAAACCTTAGGCTCCAAGTGCCAAAACCTGCAAGGTGTTCTGAACAGCTTTTTGCCCTCTCAGTACAGTGGGAAATGCCCCAGTGCCTGCATCTGCATTGGAAAGCATCCCTCACAGTCTGAGAGACCGACCCTCAAAAAGGAGCGTAGTGAAAATAGTTTTAATATTCTCAAAAGGATGTCCCCAGATTTCTAGAAATAACTGTTGGCTTAAATAGGGAAGTAACTGTAGTAGCTCTTTGAGTATTTATAGACTTTTAGGTTTGCTTTATTTTTAGTACTGAAGTGTAATCATATTGGTCAATCCACTGTGGAATGCTTTTTAATGCCAGAGAAAAATTAAGATTTTTTTTTTTTTTTTTTTTCCCCTAAGACAACAGTTCTTAAATGCAGTTTTCTAATCCATCTTTATGTAGATTCACCTGAAAAAAGGTTTGGTGTTGCTGAAATAGTGAATCTGTAAAAGCCAGGAGATATTGGTTCATTCATTATAAGTGACTGAGTTTATGGATGATGGGCTCTTAAAGCAGAAGTTTTTACTTCATTCAAAGATGATTCACACAAGACAAACTAGAACAAGCAGTTAATTATCTTTTTATTAGTAACTGATAAATATGAGATTCCTCTTTGATTTACATTACAAGTTTCTGCTGTGTAAGAAACAGATTGTTCTTTTAATGGCCTATGAGAATTTCTCCTTTTTTGTTTCATTTTTCCATCTACATTTGCCCGTATTTTTGTTCCCTGGTCTTTTTTTTTTTTTTTTTTGGTCCTGACATGCTTCTTTCCAAAATGCTGGCTGAAAGTGGGGGTGAAAGCCAGAGCAGCTATACCTTTTGAAGCAAAAAAGCCACTTCATTGCATTTCTTTAACTTGTTTCTGCATAGAGGCTGGGAATAAACAAGACTGATCCTGGGACTTTAACAGAGGAGGAAATCAGCAAATTTGTGCGCCTTGATATCGACCCATCTACCATAACATGGCAAAGAGGTATGTAGTCAAAAAGCCTTCTTTCAGCTCGGATTTAATTATAATTTACTTCTTAATTTGCTTAATATTACCTGAATCACAGCTGTTTCTGCTCTCTGACTGTAAGAACAATGCATTTGCAAGTGGGAAATGTGGGTGCATAACAAATTTGGGTGCCGTACGTTGCTCTAAACTTCGTCAAATATCCATAGTAACTCGAGACTTTGCTAATGTTTGGAAAGATAGGTTGCTCTGACAGTTTAAGCACATCCCTTGTCTCTCTCACATTAGATAATACATCTCAAACCATATGAAAGTGGCTTTTCTGTGCATTTTACGAACCTTATCCATCATTTTCTTAACTGTGTCTATTATGGTTTTAGATTATTTGTACTTACTCTTCTTGATTTTGGTTCCTCATCCTCCCCAGCTCAGCAGTCTGGGGAGCTCAGAGACTAAACAGGCCTCAGAGATTATGTGTTTTTCTTATTTTTAAAGTGTCTTGAGTTGTTTGCTTTGTTAGGAAGAAGAGGTGAAAGATGTGGTACGGTTTCAACTACGTATGCCAAGCAAACCAATATCCACTCTCACACCCTTAGACAACTCCCCTCTGCATTTTCCAGTTCTAGTGCTGGGTTAAATTTCAGTGTTTACCTCAACTTTGGTATCTCTCTTTTTTTAAACAAGTAAACTCTGCCTGAGGTTTTGACCTAAATTCCATTGGATTTTATTTTCTTCCTGAGTTCTCAAACACCGAAGTTATTAGTTCAAAGCCATTGTTAAATGGAATATATTGTGATCAGAGAAGTAAGGTGAATCTTTTGAGAAGGGAGGAGCCTTGGCCATGCTTTACTGTGCCCTTCGTGTGCATGTCATCTCAGACTTGGGATATTTTTCTCAAGATAATACTGGGGGATGTGGCATAAGACAGTTTTTATTAGTCACACAGTATGTCTGGAAGAGACATGTATTAGGTTAAAGGAGTAATATAAATATTTAGTGTAGTAAAACTCATCATTTTTATCAGCACAGGTTTGGGAGGAGGTGACATTACTCAACAGCTATTAACCTCGAGTGACTTATTTAATTCATCTCAAACAATGTCAGTGAAACTTCTGTTCCACACAACTATATGCTATACATATCGTAAACATTTGTTTAAAAAAAGTAGTTTTAGGAATGATTTAGATAACTTGGAAAATGTTTTATTTGGGGCTGTTTCTGGAATGCATGTGTCTGTGAAGCTTGTTACGTACCAGGGAATTTGTAGGGCAGAAGAGAAAGTTATCAGATTGTCTGAAAATTAATTTTAGTCGGGACCTGTTTCCTTAGAAGTGTCACAAGCTTAAAGTTCATTGTCATCTTATACTAACTTGAACAGGTACAACATACTGAAAAGAAGGAAAGCTTCCCCCTACTTACCCTTCCCCTGGTATTCAAATCCTGTTTATATCTCTAGAGGATAAGGAAGTAGATACATTAAACCTAACACTTGGTTGAACCTAAACTTTCCCGAAACGTTTACTTTGGGTAAGGAAGAGGGCAAATTTGGAGAAGGAAAAATTGCTTTTCTGGCAAAAACAATTCTTTCTTATTTTACTACTTCTAAGTGCAGCTGTTGGAGTCTTCCTCAAGAATGAATCCTGACCATGGTGAGAAAGCCAGTGTATCCCAGTGATCAGAAAGAGTTGCAGGGGTAGTTGTAATTTCATGGTAAGGGTGTTCATGGCCAGATAAAAAGCAGGCCGCTGGCTGTCCAGGCTGGCAGGATTTTTTTTTCAGCAGTGCCTGGGCAGGCGGGAAAGACATTTAGGTCTGCTTAAGGCTGCTCATGAGACTGAGCTTCCTAGGAGGAGAAGGGATAAGTTTGTGCTCGAGAGATCAGCTTGCCATATGGCTCCACGGTGGCATATGGTACCACAGCTTGGTATGAGCCTACTGCTTCCATGTGCTGGGCTCTGTTCTGCAATTTCTGCCAGTACTGTAGTATTTTATAGTATGACTGTATATAAATAGGAACCAAAATGAGCTAAGCAAATCTGTGTTGCACCATCCCTTAAATGCAATTCCTGAAGAAATTAGGGGCCTAAATACTATGTAGTGGGAAGAAGTTACGTATGGTATTCACAACAGCTCCATGAGAAACACCCAAGAAGAGCTTAAACCTTGCTTTTCTCCCAGCTCGCTCACAACCCTTAGTTGGGGTTGTGTAGGACTGAGATTCAAAGTCCCTCTTGTTCTTCAGTAATTATGTCATCCTTTTCTGTACAGGCAAATTTGTTAATCTCCAAAAGCAGCAGGAAAAAATGGGAGGAGGTGATTTCACTGACCTTCAGTACAGACAACTGCTCTGGAGGTTTCTTGATTTCTTTGCTTCTAAATGAACAGGGCTCAAACCTACATCTACCAGAAGATTGACCTGATTGCCAAGCTGCATGCTGAACTGGTCAGGAGTACCTTCTGCCTTTCTTTTAGGGTTGGTGCAAACTGAAACATTTGTAGGTCTAAAGAGCCCATAAGAAAGAGGAAGCCTATTTTTGCATTCTGTAGGGATTACCATTCCTGGGAAGGAGAGGTCTTTGAGTTCAGTCTCATTTTCTAACAAACAGAAACATCCTCCTAATGTTTCTTCCTAAGAAACATCCTGATCAGTTCTCAGCAGATGAGAGAGCTCTTCGATTATTCTCAGTCCTTCCTTTTGGTTCCTACAAAGGCACGTTTTAAAGTTGAGTGTTGTCAGTGCAGAACTGGAGAACTTGGCTTGCAATGATTGTTAGTGAAGTTAGCAATTCCACAGCATGGTTTGGACATGCCCTTGCAATACCAAAAGTGTTTCCAGGTTAGAAATACAATTGTCTGAAATTGAAGTTGTGTTAAATAGCAGATGGTTGATCTTGGCAGTTGAAAAAAAACTTCCTTTGAATGCTGTGCAGCTGAATGTGGAGTTAGTTACTGTGATGTGCAAGAAAGTGACTTGTCTGGAAGAACCCATCTGACAACATAATCATCCTTTAAAAGAGAAACAGACCACATTCAACCTACATCATGCAGTCTTAAAATCAATTCTTAACAAGTCAATGATGAAGCAAAGGATTTGAAGCAGGGCTGAGGTGCATTGTATCTGCTAAGTCAGGTTTTTCTTATGCAGGTAAAATATTAATTTATGTGTTAGAATATTAAGAATATGTTAGCTTCAAATACTGTTCAGAGAAATTGTATTTGAGTTATTTCAACCTGTCATCTAATGGTATCAACTAGTCAGTGCAAATACTAATGTGCAGGAGCATGGCTGGCTGGTTACACTGTTCAAGCAGCTGAACCTTACGTTGTATAACAACAGGTATGCTTGGAAAAACCCAGGTAGCTGAGTCCTTGCTAACATGTTTTGCTTTTGCTATTCCCTTATTTCAGTGGTGGATACAAATGACAGATTCCTGCGCAAAATAACGGTCGGGCAGGCAAACACAGAGAAAGGATTTGTCCGTCAGGTACGTAAAGGCTGTTGATATACCTCATTCTGGACAGACTTTGCTTTAGAGGCTGGGAGGTGTTTCTGCAGTTCTTTCAGCATACTGCTTTGAATTGCAATGCTAACATCTGCTGCTGTTGTGTTGTATTCTTGCAGTGAAACTGCTTGTGTTAATGAGTGACTGAGTCTGAAGTTTCAGAACCAGGAACCCAGGCATCTTGCACAATGTGTTGAAAGCACTTGAAAAAATTGCGTATGCTAGGGGTCCAACACTGTCATGCTATAAACATAAAAGGTGCCCTTATGCTCTCATAAGGTTAATTGGTATGAGTTTTCTTAGTTTTTTAAGTCCCTCAAACTATTTATGTAGTATTTATGTAATTTGAATTACATTAAATTTAATAATGATAAAAAATGGGGGTGTGGGGGGGTATATGTCTTTGGTCCCATTGGTGAGGACTGAAAATGACCATTAGCTTTTTATTTAGAGTTTTCATTTCCCTATCGCGCGTCTCAGCTTTGGGATCTAAACTGTAAGAACTTTGAGCGTGCGCTTAATTTTAATAGGCGGGCTTGAAGGGATAGTTCAGAAAATGAGCATTCTGAATCATGAAATTCATGAGGTTCTGACTATTTTGAGGTGAACTAAACAGCTATTGTGGTAGAGACAAGGCTTTCATTCATTTTGGAAATCCTGTCTTTAATTTTTCTTTATCATTTCAGACCTCTTCTAGGCTTTGTGCCCAAACAAAGAGACCAAAAAATAGTGCTAAGAGAAATTGTAGAATCATACAATGGTTTGGGTTGGAAAGGGACCTTAAAGATCATCTAGTTCCAAACCTTCTGCCATGGCCAGGGACGGATACCTTCTACTAGAAATGCTCGCTTATTTTGGTTTTAAACACACGACATAGAGACTTTTCTGTCTGTAACTTACAGAAAACTCAATATTAGCCAATACTTCTCTCTGGTAATGGCCAGGGACTACAAAATACTATACTTGGTACAAGTTCCTTCAGCACTTGAGATGCTTTCCTACCTTTAGATTTGTTTAGTGACTCAGTGCGATTATTAGCTTTGAACCAGGTTCTGCCGGCCTCATGGTGCAGCATTTTACCACTGTAATTGTTAAATGTGGGGTTTATTATACAGCACTAGTGGACATATGGCTGTCAAATGTTGCTTCTGTACTGTTTTGGCTAAAATGACCTTGATGCTTTCAATTTTGATGTGTCGGACTGGTGCATACCCATTCACATTTTAACATGGACTTAGTGACTCGAGAAACAGAGAACAGTTAGGAAAACTCATTTCAGAGCCTAGCCAGAGATCCAGAGAAAACAGGACTTCATAGTTAACAGATGCATTTTATAAATATTTGGAGTGATGTTTTAGCACTCTTAAAATCAATGACACCTGTGTGAAATGGCAGAGCACAGCAGGCACAAAAGTCTGCATTTTAATGAACAGGGATGCTGTGGTTTCTAAAGAGTATTACATGACTGATGCCCTTGATCCTGCAATTGGATCCATGTGGGTGGATCCTTTCATCAATAGAGAACTGACTTTACAGCTAAGGTTTCTGTCAGCACTTCATAGGTGTATAGAGGTTATTAGAGTTAAAATAGCACCTGCTATCACAGTCTTTTGTGGCTATTTTTTCAATTAAATATTATGTCACTCTTTGAGCATCTGCCTGGGATTGTTTTTTTCTGTCCTTTTGGGTTTATTTAGAAACAATGATAATAAAAACGTATTTTTTGGTTTCCTGATAAACATCCCAATAAAGTTAGCTAATATTCCAGTATACGGGTTGGGCATAGACTTACATATGCTTATTCCTGCCTTACATATGCTGCAATGACTTACCAGGGGTATTCTTAACTTCAGAAAAGATAGCAGCATCCATGTCGTCGCAACACTAACAGTGTTCATCGTGTACCCGGCTGTTCTGCTGTGTATAGAACTGCTTCCAGGGAATTCAGAAAATCTGCTTCGTGACTTCAGCATTTCATTTGAATCCTTATGCTTAAAATCTCAATTATGGGATTATTTTTTGTTTTCCATGGTATATATCTCTCCCTCTCTCTGCCCCATGCAGAAAAGTGCTCGGGTGTCTTCAGAAGTTTTGAGCTACCATGCAGGTACAGCTGACTAGGGCTGCTCTGGGCTGTAGCTGTCAAGACAGAATCTAAAAGCAGGAACATAGGTTAAAAAAGGGCAGAAGCTGTTAAAGTACTAGGCAAATGGATAGGAGTGGTAAGTCGTATGTATATGTTGAACCATTCTCTGTGTAGATGCTTCTTAAAAACAGGCAAAGCCCTCAATTTGAAGAGATTCCTCCAGTATTAGTCAATCTGGGGTACATCTGGTAGAGGTCTGACATAGAAACAGTCTTGGGGGCTTTTTTTACATAGATAGCAGTAGGATGTCAACTACTACATTTTTGTATAGATTTCAGTTGCTGGAGTTGGAGAGATTACTAAAGAAGCTGTAGGTCTCGTTTGTCCCTAACTTTGCGTTCCTATCCCATAATATATTCGTGACTTTGCCTTTCTTCTCTGTTTACATTCTGACAGCATGTGGCCTGGGCTCTACTAATAGTAAATTAGTACAATATTGCTAATGTATACGGTAAGCTCTTAAAGAAAAGTAAGGACCACAGCTTATGTTGTGCTGAAATACTGCACATTATGAATGTATTTCTACAAGAGCAATAGAACTGGTGCCGCATACAGTTCTTGGGGTTTTTTAAACTTAGATATTTGTTCATTTAAAAAAATGGGGGGTGAAGATACATTTTGCATTATCACAGGTCAAGCACAAGACCTAGCAGCACAGACTCTAAATTTTGAGTTTATGTAGAAAAACAGTGATCAAACGTAACAAGAATGTTTTTGAAACCAGAATAAAAAACTTTTGGAGAGCATTACAGGAAAAAAAAAAAAAGCCACAATGCTGTGCTCGTGCCAGTAAAGCTCAAAACACATCTGGTGATTTTCTTTTTTGCCGCAGAAAAAAATTCTTGGTCCTTCAGGGAGCTTCTGCTAAGGATAATGTGAGCCAAAGGGCTAAGTACTCTGCAAGACTGGTCCCCAAGTAAATGAAGTGTAACGGAGAACATTAATGAGAGACTATAAACAAAGCGTTTCAAGTTACTCTAGTCTGAGTAATCTCAAAAGCTGTGGGTTATAATTTAGAACTTGTTTGAACTCCAGTGTGAAATCTTCTTTCCTGAGCCTATTCCTGATGACTCCCTGTGAGTATTTGACCTGACTTTGATTTGGTTCATGATTCTCATTTCTGTTTTACAGGCTCAGTTTGATATTGCTGTTGCAAGTGAAATTATGGCCATCCTGGCACTTACCACTGGCCTGCAAGACATGAAGGAGAGGCTGGGGAAAATGGTGGTGGCTAATGACAAGAAAGGAGAACCAGTAACAGCAGAGGATTTGGTATGTTCAGTGCCGTAGGCCAGTGGATAACCTCTGATGCATTTGTTTTGCCTCTTGAAGCATTAGAAAGGCAGGTGCCTGCCAAGGATTTTGCTTTGAACAGCACAGTCAGATATCGAAGAAAGATCATCATCTGGGCCAAAACTTGCTCACAATGAGAACAAGATGTACAACTCGTTTCTCCAACTCTCTGGTAACATCTGGTTCAGGAAGTCTTTGGCCTCCATGACCTACTTGGATGGTTTTCTGCTCAAGGCAAACAAATTTGGTGCTGGAGGAAGTCAGAGCGTGGGCTCCTATTTGAGAGAGCTGGTAATGTTTGCTACTGTTCTTGTAAAGTGTGCTCAGATGCTACAACGATAGTTACCACATGAATGCTTATACCACTGAATCAGAATGGAAGCAAGCTATTCTTAATCCATAGGTTGCTGGTAGTGCTTGGGACAGGGTTATCTCTTCGCATCATTGAGACTTTTTCTTCCTTACCTTCATTAGTTAGTTGCTGTTTCCTCATTCCGTACTTCAGCTTCTGAAAGAAGCCAATATGTTCTTCCTTTATATCAAATTCTAGCCCTTATAGCCAGGATGTGGGTCAGTAAACGATGGTTGGAAGCTCACACATATTTGTTTATGGGAGGTTCTGGCGCAGCCAGAAGCTACCAGTTAACCCTTGCCATCCAGCTGTATGCCAGGAGTAGGCTCAATGTGATTGGCACTAGTTTACTGTAACATTGCATTACTTGAATTCTGAAGCCTGATTGCTAAATTAAGTTCATATACTGCAGATTGACAGCACACCTTAAATACAATAAATATGGTAAAGCTTTGCTTTTATCCTTTTTTTTTATCATCTAAATATATCCTTATAGCAACTGCGATATGTCTCGGAGCCATGCTTTCATGCTGCCCTACGGCAATGACTGCCTGTATCACACAGCCTATGTGTGTTTTTTCCTGTTTGTGCAGATGTTCACATAAAAGCGACAAACTTACCGCATTTTTAGAATGCACAAAGAAACTAGTATCCTGTCATGTCAGCAAAGATAGCAAATCCACAAGCCAGGAGTACCTTCACAGCCTTAATGTATTCCAGTTTAATAAGGAAATGAAAACATAGTATCTAGCTTGCCTGGATTTAAGATTGAAATTAAGGTAAGGGTACCAAAATTTCTAAATACAGTCATCATTAAAATTCAGAGCAAATCAACTGCTCCCAGTTATGCAGGAGACATGAAGAACTGCATTTAATATTCTAGCTGCTGAAGTTTTGATTTTCCTTTTCAATTGCATAACTTTGTCTTGGCCAAAGTGGAGGAGGGTGGGGAATGAGTTACCTTATAATGCATATGCAAAAAAATTAAAATAATTCAGTGTCAGGATTAAAACTAGACTTGAAATACATTATTTTAATTTTGATGCTACTTTTGTATGAAGGTACTTTAATGTATAAATATTGCAAAATATTTAACCTGTCTTCGACCACTTAATGCTAATCAGCTTGATGAATGAAAACAGTTGCTTTTCCATAGTCTGTTTCATGTATAGTTGCTCTGTGGAAATATAACATTAGGGCTGAAACTATGAACAGTGCACAAAGAACTTCAACATTTTTCCACTCTGTCCCTAAAATGAAAGTAGTGCTCGGCGAAATGTCTGTTACTAATTCGGTTTTCTTGGCCTTTTTTAAAACAAACTTCCTATGCTTAGCATCTCAGTCGTTTGATAGTGTCACTTGTGCTGGACATGTGTTTCTAGTTCTTCTTTAAAGCAGTGTTCTATATTATACAATAGAAGAACCGCCCAGGAAAAGAAATCATCACGGTGTCAAGGATATGCATTACAACCATCTGCAGCCATGCTGCTGCATGCTTTTTCTGCTGCAGGTTCTCTTCTTCATACCATGTGCAGGGAGGACTTGGGTGCATATCATGATTGTGAAGTGCAGAAAGTCCTACCTCCTATGCTGTGGAGTGTGTTACAAATGAGGATGAGAACCATGGAAGGAATAGGAAGGTGCCTTCATGGTTAAGGCAGAAAAGTGCCCTTTTGGAGAGCTGAATTCTATTCCTGTGTTTTTCACAAAGCTTGAGTGTGATGCTGTGTCCATATAAACTGATTCTTACAGCATATGAAGAGCTGTGCATTCCTCAGTCTGGCTTGATACTCACGAACTAAACAGCTGAAATCTTTGGAAAGGGAGAAACACCGTCAAGAGCTTGGAACCAGGAGAAATTATTTTATGTTGTCTCAGGTTGAGCATGCAAAAGTGGTGAATACTTTTGAGTTTGATCCTTGTGTGTGCTGGTTTCTCTTCTGAAAACAGGACCAATTGTTCATTTCTGCAGACTTATTAATTTTGGTGAAGAAGTCAGATGCTGTGGTGTTGGTATTTAAGAAATGTCAAAAAGGGAAATTAGTAGTGTGTTTTCTTACAAAGATTTCTTGATCAAATTAAATACTGGTTACTTTGTACAAGGGGAGAGAGCTTATGAATAATTGTACTGCACTTGTGAAAGTGTACTGTATGAAGCTGAATCCTCTGGAAACAGTAGCAGGAGTTGTGTAATCAAAGACCATACCATGTCAGAATTCATAAGTACAAAGAAGATATATTTCACTTCTATCGGGTGGCATTTCATCTGTTCCTGGTTTCTTCCTGCAGGTGGTCAGTCTGTTTGAACAGCTTGTAACTAAACTTACTATTTCTAGACTTTAAATGCAGTATCTGCTCTTCCCCCTGCTGCTTATGCTGCCTATGTTGTTGCTATGCTTCTGCAAGCCCAGCTTTTGGCCCCTCTTCATTTGGACTGAGCAGGATGTATCTCATCCTTATACATATTAGAAAAGGATTCCTACAGGATCCAGGAGAAGAGATCTTTGCTTGTGGGCCAGGTGTCCAGACCCAGAACTGGTCCAGCCTAATTCAGGCTATAGATACAGTTGTTACGCCCCAGGCTGTAAGCACACTCCGCGTTGCAACCAAAGCTTTCTAGGTAGGATGGGGCAAGGCTAAGCGTTCAGTAGTGAGTGTCCATTAACTGTAATTTTTATTTTTCCCAAGGTTTATGTCTTGAGAAAATTTTCAGATGTGGTAAGAGGTTTGATGTGAAGCCATTCTCCACCTGAATTTTCTTCCTTCTTTCGAGTCAGGTTTTGAGAGGAGGTAAAGCTTTATACCTCAGAAAGGACAGATCTCAAGACAACTGAACGTAGGAAAAACAATATACATGCTTTTTGAATATTCTTAATCCAAGAACGGTTCAGTCATTTTGACTTAAATTTTCATAAAACAAAACCAAGTTTAAAAGCTTGAATCTATGATAGGCACCTGACATGGACATTCTAGCCCAAAGAACTTGCAACTGCATATAGTTTTAACAAATTTTAAAGGCAGCTTCCTCATGGGAAGTACCACACAACCTGAGTAATGGGTGGTGGTCAGTACTACCTTCACTTAAAAAAAGAATTCTGGGGTTCGTGTTTTATATATACTGCCCGGATGGAATTTATGCAAGTTTAAATGTTTGACAGTAGTCTTTAGTTCATTGGAATCTATGTGAACCAAAACCACAAAACCCTTCTCTGATTTGTTTCCAGATGTACACACAATATACTTCACAAAAACACAATTAATCTTAATTTTTTTCTTTATATGCAATATATTTACAATAATACAATAGCAAAATCTAAAATACATGTTGGCAGATGTAAACCAGATGCAGAGGCAGGCTAGGAGTAATAGAAAAAAGATAAATCGAATATTTCATTAATTGAGAAGACTCCTTCCATAAGAGTAATGGATTGAATATCTGTCTTCTGTAATGGAACATACAGAACTCTTTGCCAAAATGTGGTGCTCATTGTACAGTATTTTAAAGACTGAATTGCTTTTTGGCTTTTACAGTGTAGTAGAATTTTGATGGACACATGCCATATCTTTATGTGAAACTAAATGGGCATGTATGCCCTAGATCAGTATTTCAGCAGCTATGAAAAATATTAAATAAATATGTCACTGTTTTTTTAAATAAGACTTCTTCTCAGCTTACTTTCTGTGCCATGCTCTTAGATGTCAGTAATTCCAGGACCAAAAAAAAATGGCTTCAGATTTACTTTTTTAAATGATTTGTCAGCTGGATATATTTTGTTCTCTGATTCATGAAAAACACTGTACATACTTGACTTTAAACACAAGTGGTTGCAGTTCTTCTCAGCTTATGGTTTAGAGTTTAGTTTTTTACAGAACTGATATTGCAGAAAAATATTATCATTTTGTTAGAGACTGTAGTTTCAATTGAAGGGAAGTTACAAGTACTTCATTATTTTTCTTATCAATAAAAGTGTTTTTCTCTGCCTTTCAATCTGTGTAACCCTTATTCATTTCACAGTAGTTACTCTCAATCACTTTCCTTGTCATCTAATGCTGGCTTTCATTTCCACTTTTGCTAGACTTCAGAGACGGCTCCACTGGAAGTTGCTTTGAAATATTCTGGGTTTTCATCTAAGTTTTTACTTTCCTGTGTCACGTGTGTAATTTATTTTGCGCTCTATGATCTTTGCTGTCCTGGGGAGCATACCTGCTTTGACGGCTGGGGGATAGATGGAAGGGGTGTTATTTTCAGAAGTACTTGGGATCAGTTCCAGGAGGGGCAACCTAGGAGAGTCGGTGTTCATATACATTTGATTGGGAGACCTACTTCTTTCTTCTGACAGTGAGTTAGTGGAAAGCTAATGAACCTTGGGCTCTCACACACTTGTGTGTAAGTGTCTAAGCCTCTAATTCTTTTATAGAAAACTTGACTACCTTCTCTGAATTGGAAATTGGAACCTGATTCCTTAATAGCTCTGAGAATCAGATCTGGGACTTTGAGTGAGTTAGCTTTTGAGCTAGCTGCTTGGAGGATTGGGGATATGAAGGAATGAAAACTTTATTCTGACAGTCATGTCAGATAGATGTGAAACTTCTGTTGGCTGTTTAGCTTTTAAGAACTGTTGTTGACACCAAACCTATTTAAGAACCACGGAAGGCTGATTGACATCATGTGTGCTAATTGGAGTCTTTGCATCTTTTTTAATTTGCTTTCAGCTTCAGATACAATGAGTTGATGTGTCCAGAATGCATATCTAATATGGATGAAGTTTCCCAAAAAGTTAAAATGCATAGGAAGTATTTTTTGCTTCACTGTTTTTATCAGATTGGTGAAGAATTATCAGAAAGCAAAGGAGACAAGATTTGAGACATTATTGTCCGCGGGGGGAGGGAAGAAAAAGGTGTCCTGAATTTATTTTATTTTTTATTTCTCCCCCAAAGCCTTCTTTCCAGTCAACATGGCTTGGGTCAGCAAATAGCTGTTTGCGATCTTGCTTTGAATGAGCTGGTGGTCTCATCCAGCATGAAGCAGATGATGGAACCCCTTAATTGGATGGCTGATCCATGGCTGCTCAGGTAGTTAACCTTGCCATTGACTAGGTGGAAGATCTGATGTAAAGTTTTCCATTTGGCTTTTTTTTTCTCCAGAAAGCTGACTAGCTGTTATGATTACCTTTTACGTGGTAAGATTGTAAACTATCTCAGTGTTCATGTGCTGAAAATTATCAACATCTGTTCCTCTTTCAGAGTGATGATGAATAACTTATGCTATATGATGATGGCAAAACTGGGATACAGGAAGAAAATATAAAATTAACCCACCTTTTCCTTCAGATATTTCTTTTACTTATTGCCTCCTAACTAGTGTGTGTACACGGTTCTGCTTTCCGTGAGACAGAAGACGAACAACTTAACCAGCCTTTATAGTTTTGTGTTGCTAGCAACTAGTGACAGGCATCGTTTCCTTCAGCTGGGGATGGAAGGGGAAGAACCATGCTTCTGGTCTGAGCAGTTCTGTCCTAGCTGGCTGCTGAATTGGTCAAACAGCAAGAGAACAAGAGGCTTATAGACCTATTCAATAAGTATATTGCACACTCTGATATATTTTTTTTTAATGAGTTCAAATTCTTCACTGCGATCATCAGGAAAAAGAACATATTTGTTCTGATAAATTAGTAGGATTAAAAACTGGGTTCTAATAAAGGAATTGATAGGATTGAAATTTGTTCCATTTAATTTTAAATTGTTAGAGCTAGGACTGGGTATTCACTATTTGTTTTGGAAGTGCTTCAGATGTGGAAATGAATCAAATCAGTTTAATAAAGCAAATTGTTATATTGAACAGATTTAAAATTTAATATCCTAAGAAATACACCCACTTTAGAAAGAATTTACAAATTATTAAAATACAAGAAATCAAAGGCAGTAGCAGTGGCAGTTATTTTTACATGGTCCTAAAAAGAAAAGTCATTTTTGGATAAAATATTGAAGTTACATTTTATTCCAAACCCAGAAAATTTTATGGGGTACTGGTTAATTGAACCTTTATGAAATATTCTTTGAGGGGTTTTTCTGCATTTTTAAGTTCTTTATCTAAAATAAGTAGTTTATAATCTTACCAATTAAAGCAATCGGTAGCTGTAAAGTTGATTTTCACTTCCACAGGCTCTAATAATTTCATTTATCTTTTAAATATATTTTCTTTTCCTTGTATTTAGGTTGTCAGCTTTGGATTAAAATTAGAGTAGTTGGGTATATGTACAACAGCACCAGGCTGCTTCTATGGAAGTGATGGAGCCTCAGCCATTCTGAGAACAAGCTGGCACACTGGCGTTTCCTTGCTTTTTGATCCTAACTTCTAAAATTAACATATTAAGAAACAGAAATTTATTCTTCGCTAATTCAGAAGGGGGGAAACTATGTTGTTTTGCAACCAGTTGCTCTTGTTACCTTTTTGTGGGTCTATTGGTGCTTGTAGATAGTGGAGGTTTACAAAATGCAAAGAGTGAAGAAACATCATTCCCTTCTCTCTTTGTTTTCCTTCGCTATCCCCCAAGGAAACACTTGCTATGCTTCAGTAGAAACCAGTTTTACTATTTTGGTTTCAATCAATTTTTATCCGAGGCCAAATATTCTGCTTCATCTTCCTCTGAAGTATGTGTTCAGATGTGATGCTCAGAAAGGGGAAACCTGAATTTGTATAGAATACTGTACTTATATAGTGACCAGGTACTTTTAATTTTCACAGAGTTTGCTTGTTCAAACAATCAAATGAGCCACTGCTTATAACACTGCTGCAGGTTTTTTTTCTGTCCATGATCTAGTCCTTTCAAAACAAAACACATTTTCCTCTCAAAATCAAAGTAATTGAGGAATAAATTGAAATATATCTTGTGGTTTCTAGATAGCACTTTGCATATAGTTTGGTAGTGCTGTGCACATAGCCAGTTTTTTTCTAAAATGGGCATTGGATTTTAGTGTAGAAGGATGTCATGACTTTCTCTTCTTTTAAATTCAGTCAGTGTGAAATTTATGCTTAATATTTAGCAAAATTTTTAGGGAGGAGTAAGATTATTTTTTTTTTACAACTAAGATGCAGCAATTTGCACCACTCCTTTTGTCCTCTCATCACAGTAAGGCACCTCTAACTTTTAATCTCGTGATTTATTCATTAGCTACTCCCAGTCAACTCTGTGTCTGCTTTCATCCTGTGTCTATTACATATATATTTGTACAAGTCTTGAAAAATAGCCTTTCTGGTTGTTGCTATCTATTGATTTATGCTATTGATTCTGTCATGAAAGAAATACATCTGTCATTACGTTAAGTCGTTCTAGCAAGTTATCACTGCCTTGCTTTCTCAGGTCTCAGTGGCCTTTGCTTCCACTTCGTCTTTTGTTCCCATCTTTTGTTCCCATCAACATCCTCATGCTGATCACTTAATAACTCTGTTTCTGGTCTCTCCATTAAATAGGAGGAATACTTACCAGCTGCCTTTTAAGTATATTCAGAGCAAAATCATTACTATTTCTGGCACCCTCTGTAAATACAGTATGGTAGAGGTCTTGAGATAACAGCTAAATAAATTCTTTATGTAACGCTGCAACACTGCTTATCCATTATGTTTTATAAGCACACTTTCTTTTTCTCCTTTGAGGCGTAACATTTTTTCCCTGTTTTAACTGTAAGCTTAAGTGTAACTCAGAAATTTTGCACCTTAGAATTGACTTTGTTAAAATGTGGACTCTTCTGTTTTTTAGGGAGTAACAGGTGCTTTGGCAGTTTTGATGAAAGATGCAATTAAGCCCACACTAATGCAGACATTAGAGGTGAGTATGGCTTACGAAGCCTGCCCTTTTCCAGCTTTCAAATTCCATATTGTGCTGCTTGTGCTTCTCTCCAGTGACCGCGCTTAACTTTCAAGGTTCAAGCCAGGGTCAAATCCACAAAGGCATTTTAGCAAATGTTCATTTGTGTATGTTAACTGATGAACTCTATCTGCATTTATGCCTTTTTCGTGTTTTTTTTTTTTTTTTTTTCTCCTTTCTTTGAGACTCTGGCTTTAGTCATAATTTTGCCTAGTCGTGCAAACAAGCTGCAGTGCACTGTCGAACTGCTTCCGAGCACACTGGAAGGCAGGTTGGGCTTCCAAGTAATAGGCTTCCTTCTGTTTCCCATCTTGCTCTTCCAGGGAAGTTTCCTTTTTATGAATTTCCTTTATACGTATGTTCCCATGATGATTCCCGCAGCCCAGCATTTTGAGCGGAAGGTGGATGCTTCGCTGAGGCCATTCTGTGCTGTGTCTGTGCCGTTCAGAAACCCAGGAGAGTCCTTTTGCCTGTTTATGCTTTTTCAAAAGACGGCTCCCAGCCACCCTATCTTGCCATAGTGCCTTCAGGGACTAAATGAAGCTTTGCTGGCCTACGAGAGGAATGTTTTACTCTTACCCTAGTGAGCTTTCTTCCAGCATCTCGCAGAATTCAGAATTAGTACAACCTAATTTTGTGACTGGGCAGTCTAGTATCACCTTTTCAATAGTGAGCTGAATAATGAGTAATATAGGGGGAGGAAGAAAAAATGGGGAAATAATGAAGTCGTTTTGAAAACAAATGCGTTTAGAGAGAAAATAATGTATGTTACTGAAAGTTTGACCATCAAAATTACATAGCTGGAATACTTCACAACAATTCCTGGTTGAAGAATGTAGAAAGATACCAGTGCAGTCCCCGGTTGGTAAAAATGTCTCATTTTCTACAGTATATCAAAGTGATAACTACCTTTTTGCTTTTGTGTTTGGATGGGGACAGCTTCCTACTCTCAGGGCATATTAGAAAAATAGAATTTAAGTCTGTTATTTTACTATTGCCATCTTAATTATTTTATCCTACAAAGAACATTTGTTCTTTCATGTGGCTGTATGAAGAATATACGTGTGTGTGTCAGAAGTTAATACAACACCAAATAGCAGAAACAGCAGGTCACGTAGGATCAGGAATGTCATGGCCAGAACTTTAATACACAAATTTAATACACAAATTGCTACTTACATAGCATTTTGTGTGTTAAACATCAGTGACAAGGTAGCTCTGATTCTGAGTGTTTAGTCTGTGTCACTCTATTTGCACTTTGCATATCTGTTAGAAAATAATGTGGGTTTGTTATAGTGTTCTAAAATACAATTATAAATGTCAGAAGAGTTTCTTTTGATTGATAGGCATTTGGTTCTGGGACTTGCATGCTTTTTTATTTTTCCCACTGCATTTCTTTATGTTCACATTTCTGTGCAACAAAATTCCTGCCTTTATGTGGTATTCTTTTCTAGTCTAATCTGTGCTATGGCTGAAACATCTGCCAACTTTCATTAAACACTGTTGCTTGTTAGGAGGACCCTGACCACACTACCCAAGGATATTTTTCCCAAAAATTCTTCTTACGCTGTTATTTTTAAAACCGCAAACTCCGGCAGCTCAGAACACTGCTTCATGCTCCACTCCTGCCATTTGAGTCTCAAAGACGAACTTTTGTCACCCTTTGAATACCTGTTGGTTTGCAGGCCAGCGAGTCACCTATCCAAGAATGGAAATCTCCAGTTCATCTAAATCATTTCCAAAATAGTGCTGTGCTTTGGCTGACGTGTGCCTTTTGGACTGTGTCATTGCTCTTGTGTAGAGATGCAGTGGCCTACTCTGTTTACCGCCCATGCTGTTTGTTGCTGTTCTTGAGCCTCAAGCTTGTGTCATGTCCCATTTTGTGAATAACTACCTTTCATTATGTTTAATTACTCATGTTAATAGCTTTAAGAGGTGCTAATTTTAATAGTTTCAGTTTTTCCAAATAAAGGGAGGGAGGGGAACAAGGAAGATGTTTTGCCCTGCACACTTGAATGTAGCACAGTGACCTGTCTGTGAGTTTAGAGCCCTCCAGCATGATAGATTTGAAGACAAGCTAATCCTAGTGTACCCTGAGGTAGCGGATGTAATAATGTCTCTTCCGCTAGAGGGAACAACGTATTTCTGAATGAGTGTGTGAATTGCAGGTCTTTCTTCTTGCAAACCAGAAATGAGGAGAACAGAAGCCTGAATTACACTTGAAATAATCCTAATAAGTAGCATCCAAAAGAAGAGGGACCTCCTAAATTTCCAAAGAGGCTACCAATAGTAACTGGGCAACATAATTCTAATCCCTTCAGGGAGAACAAGTTTTCAGTACAAGTGTAAAGACCTTTAGCAACAGCACCGTGACTTAACAACAGTAACAGAATGATCCTGTGACAAAGACATCCAAGTGTCTACAGCATATTGGTGGTGTAAAAAACAGAATAATACGACTAAACAGAACACAAATGCAGCTCAGACTGTGCTGTGGACCTGGCCCACAATTAGGGATGAAACTGTTCACCAAAGCAGGCCTTCCAGATCACTTTGGTATTGGGGAATGGCAAAAAGACTGCCTGAGGAGGTGGAGCAGGAGACCTCTGGGTGACTTCCAGCTGGTACTGGTGGTTAATTTGGCATCATCTGTAAGTGATAGTGTCTGTGATTAGCAGCAGCTGAAAGTAGCCATTGCAGAGATAGCTGTGCTCCTCTGATCTGGCAAAGAGCCTGTAGATGCATATTGTGTTAAGCTGTGGAGGACTGAGGAGTTGCTCCTAAAGGCCTATGAAAGCGGAGAACAACCTACTCGGCAGATTTGCATCAGCTTTATATAGGCGTCTGCATGCACTGGAGAAGAGGTTTAGAAGTTCATAAATCAAAAATGACCGAATGCCAGTCCTGCGTGGAGCTGAACTGGCAACTCATGTCAGTGCTTTTTTTCCATACCTGAATTGATGTGTGCATTTTAATTTGCTGGGTTTTAAAGTGGTTTCTCGGTGGGTTGATTTCCATCACAGCCCTGCCACTCTGTCACTAGAAATGCCACCTCAAGGCGTTAGTGATCGACAGTATTTCATATGCAGGAATGACAGTAAGATCTTAAAATGAGAAATGTGGGGTGCTCCACCGACAATAACTGTAGGCTTCAATAGAACTTATATCCAATGCTGCAGCATTGAGATGACTTTGTTTGAAACATACATAATGATTTCATGGTGTTTATCCATGTTTGTCATGACGGATTTGTTCCCTCATGAACTCATCCCTTAATGTTTTGCATTTATTTATACCGTGCGTAACAGAGCAGCTGCTCTATGGGACAACTCTTTGTAGTTGCAGGCTGGCTGCTCTGGGATGGTTTGCTCTCATTACTTTTGAAGTGCTGCTCACAGTAAAGATGAGGGGAGAGTGGTAATAACTATTATAAACATCCATCTAGCGGCCAGATAACTTCAGATATTTATTGACATTCTGAGTTTATTTTCTTTGAGTAAAACTTGGATAATAAAATTTCCTGTACTGAAAACAGTCAGCAGAATGCATCCCTGTGCCACTGTTTGTTCCTCCATATAGTTTATTAAGAGTGTAACAAATACATGTGGCACTCTGTGGAGCGGGACAGATGGGCTGACACAGAGTGACTGAAGCTGGCCCGAGAAGACGTTGCTGTCCCTGTTCCAGGGTGTGCTTGAGGCTCCCGAGGTTCTGCTGGAGTTCACTCCCATCGGTACCTAGACTGTATTTTTCTTCCAGAATTGCCCTTGTGAAAAGAGCATTCAGATAACTCCTCCTTTTCTTCTGGTGGATTTCAGAGCTCCCAGGGAGCATCTGTCCATGCCAATGGTTTAGTAGTGTGTTCGTGGCGGGGCGACTCGCAGCTCCCGATCTTCTGGATGTTGGACACCACAATCCAAATTTCCTTCCCATCTGTGTTGTGTGGATGAACTCTTGGGAGCACAGTTGCACAGGGAATGTTGTGGAAGACCCTTCTGGCCCCCTCCCTGCATAGCTGGTGCAGTATGGGCTGGGCTGCCCTGCCCTGCCCTGCCCTCATCATCTGTGGTTGTGTTTCCAGACATCAGATCTGCCCATGTGTGCGCTGGGCTCTAACGAGGGCAGCCTTGTACTTGCTTGCCACGAGAAATTAAGGACTTGGAAGAGTAAGCTTAAACTTAATGAGTAATAAAACACAAATTAGAATAAATCCTGTGGATTTCAGTCTGGTAGCTGAAAACTGCAGTCTTATTTATTTGAATGCCAGAAGGGTAAATACTGGGTTGAAGTAAAAGTAAAATGAGCAAGTAAAATTTAAACTTAGGTTGGTGGAAGTGGTTTGCATTTTGGTCTGTGTAAGTTATAAGCTCTTTGGGATAGGGGTAATCTTTTATTTTGCACAGCACCTCCCATTAGATTGATACCTAAATACTATAAGAAGCTTCAAGGGTGTACATAGTCCAAGTTAATTTTTTTGCATAAATATGAAAAACCCCAGTTGATATTGCACTATGTGGTCATTAGCAGATAGAAAACGAGAAAAAAAATCCTTAGTAAACACTATGAAGTCAGTGTGTTATGACAATAATAATCTGCATCGTTCCTTTTGTTACAGGGCATGGTTTCTGTTTTGTTTATTTTTTCTGCTCCAGTTCCTCTGATTTTTCTCTAATGTGTATGAGGCAGAGGCGTCTTTGGATTGTAGCTTAATTGTCTAGTTTTTGGAGAATATCCCCAGCCCATATGTATGCATATTCTCCTTTTATACTCTTGATTAAAAAAAAAAAAAAATCCCCTGTTTTATTAGAACAAACCTGAATTTTGATGTGCCAGTGAATAAAAAGTTACTTGTATTTGCTCTGACCAAAACAATTAATTATGTATAATTACTTCTAGAAGAAGCAATAAGAACAGATGCTTGTTGTTGATATATTTTGTAAGATTTGTATTCAGTGTTACTGAAACAGGAAAATCTGTTTTCTATAGTAGCAAGTATTTCACTACTATAATCCAATTGTTCTGTTCTTTTAGGGAAAACATGAACATTTTTGGCTGTGTAGGTTGTTTTCTTAAGACACTGAGGACAGGGGGAGCAACGAACTTTTATTATATGGTGAATGGTTTCCAAGTTGTGGTTCATGGGGTTGTTGGATGTGGCCTGCAGCTGATCCACAGAACACCGTCCTCCTTAATTGGTGTTTCTGGTCAAAAATTGAGGAAAATTGCCCAGTAGCTTGCCTGAAATTCTGAAGGTTGGCAGTAGCTCCTAATTCAGAGTGTGTGAAGAACATTGATGGAGATAATCTGAAGTTGTCTGCTTACCTTTTATTTAACCAGCTGGGGGTTTTAAAAGCATTAACACAACAATCGGGAATTGTTTGCTGAAGTATTTGATAGTAAAACAGCTGAAGGGACATCCTTCCATCTGATTGTGCATTCTGACCTGGAGAAAAGAGGGCACTTAGTACATCTCACCTAATTCTAATCCCTTTCTGTAGACACTAGTTTTCTAATTTCTCCTTTCTTTGTGATGCCTGCCGAAAAAATAACAGGGAAGCTGAGATTTGCTTGCTATCTGACAAATTTCCCTATGCCATGACTTTGTTAACTCCTTGCTTATCCTTTTGCTGTTTTAGATTACTCCCTGCTACAGAGCTGACTTCCCTTGTCTATTTGTATGGTGTCAAGCATAGGGGAATTTGACTCTGCACCTGGGGCTCCCAGGAGCTTGACCAGCAGCGGTGACTGCTTTTCCCATTGTATGTCAGCATCCTCACTGCACCCCAGCCATGTCCCTTCCCTTCTCCCTCTCCACCTCCTTAACCATTGCCTCTGGTCCCTCATTGCTTCCACTGGCTGCTTTGCCCGCACAGGAGCGGCAATTACAGTCAATGAGGAAAGCAGGAGCAGTCAGGGATGGAGTAGGGCAGGAGCTGGGCTTTGTGTGTGTACCACCTGCGGCGATGCGCGTGGTGCCGACTGTAGTGCGTGTGCCAGAATAGCATGCCACGGCATTAGGGCAGTGGAAATATGAAACGTTAGTCCAAGGTTGGGTGAGAAGTTGTCTGTTACCTTTCTGTGAATGAAGCAGGTTCTGATAGCTAGGCCTGCCAGTGAATGGGGTCACCTGAGATGTGGTGATGTGTGAATGGGGTCACCACCCCCCCCGCTGAATTATCTAACAGTGCTTATTCGTTTTATGTGCTGTTGACTTCTATATAATCTTGATTAGTCTGCAAGAGTACTGAGCTTGTGATTGTACCTATCCTTTAAATGACTGATATGTATTTTTTATCATTCAGGGAACACCAGTATTTGTTCATGCTGGACCTTTTGCTAACATTGCACATGGAAACTCTTCTGTTTTGGCAGATAAAATTGCCCTTAAATTAGTTGGAGAGAAAGGATTTGTAGGTAAGTAATATTTTGTTTATTATATTACGGTTTACTGGTAAGTTGGCAAACAGTGATGTAAGTGAATGGATAAAATAACAGTGAAAGGTAAGAATGCTACTTCATTTTATGCTAAATATTAATAATGATCTTAAATAATCTTAAAGTGAACACGTAAAAAACCCCAAAGCACTTCTTTCCTCACCCTGCCCTTGTCTCAAGCGTTCCCATCATCCAGTTTGTGATTCCACAAGGTGGCTGAACCAGTTAAATGACTGGATTGCATTGAAAGAAGTGTCCTGTAGTTCCTTGTATTAGTATTCATCTGACCTCTCTTGATAAGCAGACAGAAACCATTCCCTTTTCCCACTGAATTATTTCTCTGCCAATTCAGCAAACCTGGCCAAATCAGGGGTCAGATGTCCCTGAGCCAGTGCAGAGGAACAGCAGAGGGAAGGTGGTAGAAGAAAGAGTAAGACAGCCTTATTTCGGTGGCAGTGAGCCATTAGGTTGGTCCAGCTGCATTGTAAAACCTCACCATGAGGCCCTCATGTTCCCATGAAAGCATGTGGATGGGTGGATTCTTCTTATATTAAGAATTCAGCCTCCACAAGCAGCAACAGACATGAAGAACTTACTGTTACGGTCGCAGGCAAAACAAACTTGTGGCCAGTCGGTGAACTAGTTTGGGTAAAAATTGTTGTGCATGTTTAAACTTTAGAATTAATAAAATGAAAGGGGTGTCACTACTTTGCAGCGGTCATGCCTTTGTGCTGCTGCAGCCGTTCTCTTCTGCCTCCTGAACGCCCAGGTTGGCTGACATTAATCCGGAAGTTGAACTTTGGGTACCTGTGGAACAATTCTCTTGAAGAGGTGCTGTAATGTGAAACATGAGGTTTCTTGTGCTAGCATCCTGAAACTAGCAGAGAAACACATATGTATATGCTTATGTCATACCTACATATTGCTGTAAATTACATAAAGAGAACCAAATTACTTGAAATTGCTGTTTCTATTCAAATTCACTAGTAATCGTAGAAAGGATGGGGGCGTTGTTTTCATTGTTATAGAACATACATACTTTCTGTTATGATACAAATCTACCTATATGTTTACAGATAGAGAATAGAAAGGTTTCTTATACAAAGTTGTTGAACAGTGAACAAGAATTTCTTACAGGAATCTTAAAAAGTAACAAAAATTAATACCAATAAAAAAGAAAGGATTGAAACCTGCTGTAGATCATACTGTTTTTGAAAAAAAACCCCAAAACTAAAGAAATATGGCACTTTGGTATTCTCTGAATAACAACAAAAAGGTTGAACATTCTATTTAGATGTATTCCGTTATCTTGAGGGCTTTCTTCTTTTTAAAGAATACTTACTGATTTTCTATTTTCTCATTTTTGCTTGTTCGTCTTTATAGAAGTAAGCTTCTGATCTCCATAAGCATTCTGTGCCTAGAAGAAATGTTCTCCATCTTTTTTTTTTTTTTTTTTTTTAAAATGGAGCAGCAAAGTGCCCACAATCATTTTTAGATCCTTGTTAGGGTATTATTAACAGCATTAGTTTCTACAGTCAGTTTTGTTCACCTCTGCCCTTCTGATTCACTATAATTTGCAAAGATTGTTGGACATCTGCATGTAGTATTTTGTTAGCAAGAGTGTTCTTGGGAAAAGTTTGATTCAGTATTCTGCTCTCACATCTTATGTTTAGGTTGGAGTAACTAGGGACATGCTGGCCTGTGTAAAAAAATAAAGCATTGCAGTTAAGGTGGTGAAACATGAGGTTTTCAAGGGAGTCTGGGCATGTGTTGTGTGTTTGTGTTTCCTTTTTAAAACGCATGATCATGTCAAGGAAAAGGGTTATTTTCTCCAGTGTTACTGTTGTACAGCTAAAGGGTCTGTTCATTTCCCTCTAATAATCAAACATCCATTCAAATTAAGACTATTTTGCATTCTGAATGCATTTATTTAATGGTAATAGAATTGGTATTTCATTAATTGAAATTATTATTATAAATTGTTAATAAATATAGAAATAAATTGTTATATATAATATATAAATAAACTGTTATTATGTGGCTTTGTGAAATGAAGAGCAAAAGCATTTAGGGTAGCTAACATTTTTCATAGGCTGGGCGAAGTGACTTTGTTCTGCAGTGAGCAATCTTTTAAAGTGGGAAGTCTGTGTTGTGTCAACTGAACAGAAGTGGTTTGGTGGCAGTCTTGCGTCTTGATCCAGGTTTTGGAGCCTGAAAAGTATCACCTTGGATTTGGATTCACCTCCGTTCGGTGCTTCCCTCAGGCACTGAGATCATATCCTTGCATTTCATGCTTTTTTTTTTTTGGTCTTATCCGCCTGTTTGTCTTTAATGCTCTTTTTTGCTTTGTTTGTTTCTGGCCCCAGTTTCTCTGTTGGGAGGCAAAGCAGTGTAGCTGCAATAGAGGAAAACCTTTGTGTGTTGCCAGCTAAAGGCTCTTGTGCAGGTTTTATTCTACAGAACCCAAATCTCCGTGAAACTGGCTTCCAAATGAGTCTGCCTTTGCTCTGCTAAGCAAAGAACTTCGGTGTGGTTTTTAGATCCTTGTTAGATTATTGAAAGCAGTAGTTCCTAGAGTGGCCCACTTAAATAAACTTTGCAGGTAGTCAGAAGTATAAATGGTTGTTCTCATGGTTGTAATTACTCTAAGCTTTATGTTTTAAAGAAATACGTTGTTTCTGGTAACTAGTTAGAGCAGGTGGGCAGAGACTACCCCTAGCGCTTGCTGGTTTATTAAATGCTTCCTATCCTACCCTACACAACTGAAGGCTAAAATGACCGCTCCAAAACGTGCACCGGTGAAGCTGCACAGCAAAGCAGCTAGTGAGAAACTCCACCGCGTTCTGCTCAGTGTGGCGCGTGCCTGACCCCCGTTCTGTGCCACTGAAACTCGGTGGGGAAAGCTGATCCTGGTGTTAATTCAGACAGTAGGAATGCAGGACGGCTACGCTGCAGTTCTGTAACTAGCTGAGCAAGTTTAGTTACTTGCTCTTGGTAAAAAATTTTCACTGCTCCACGTTTCTCTTCTCGTGCATTTCATCCTTTCTTCATGTTGGATCCGGCACTCATTAGATTCTTGTAGGAGTGATTGCAGTTCATGTTTTGCCATGTAGATTAGTTGCATAAGCTTGTGAGAGAGTCCAAGAGGTGCTGGACATGGTGTAAGGTAAGCAGCAGAACTGCATGGCCGGGAGAGGCATTTTTAGGAACCATGAGCTGTGAAAGTGGCTCCTGCATTGTACAGCTGGATCCAAAGCAGGAACATAAGAAATCTGTGATGGGGTCTGCAATTAAATTAATTTCCTGTATAGTGGGATAAATATCTTAATGTACATATGCTAGCTTACTGTGAAATGGGATGATGGTATATAAAATATATATACTCTTTCTATATTTTATATAGTTATTGTTTTTATATATTTATATATATGTTCTTTATTATTTTATTTTTTACTTAAGCCATAGTTATTCTAGACCAGAACCTCCTGCTGAGTATGTAGACAGTACTAAGGAGAATTAGCATGGCCTGAACTTGTGCCACAGTTTCACAAATACAGATATTTTTTGTTTTCTCTCCTGGCTTAAGCAGCCCCCTTCCTCCAGCTGCTTGTTTCCAGCCCTGCACAACCCCTCGCTTGCCAGCACACCTGTTCATAGAGCCACATGATAAACTAAATGGGAGAGTTGGTCTTGATTGAAAACAACTACAAGAAAAAAATCCCCTTCCTTCCCCTCCCAGACAGTGGCTAGGTAAACGGTTATATGTGCAACAGGGGGAAGATGAGGTAATGCCACATAAGGTGGTGGTTTTGCTGAAATAAATATTTATAATATTATAGCCTCATTTGGTGCTTTGAAGTGCCAGTAAAGCTACCGTGGATGCACTGGCTAATCAGACTGAGCCTGCGTTGCCAGAGCACCTAAGCCCGTCTCCTTTCTCAGCCTGCGCTCAACTGTTTTTGCGTGACATCCCGGCAGAGCCTATTGCCCTTTTTGTTGGCTTAGTTTTCTGCTGACTTAACACAGAAGCAGTTCAGCCCAGAGTCACAAAAACACCAGAGCTGGTGCAGGGGAGGGTGAGTTGGGACAGCCAGCAGCGAAAAACCAATCTGTTGTATAGATCCCACTGTTTGTGTGATCACGTGCCACAGCCAAGGCCAAAAAAAATCCTCCAAAAATGTTCTTTTAAAATTTATTTTTAAACCTTACTTTCTCTCTCTGGCCTGCATGGCCTGTTTCTCTGCTTGCTCTGCAGCTGGAATTGCAACGTGCTGTGCCTTTTGAGCAGTATCGGTTACGACGATGTAGACAGTCTGGTTTTTAAAAAAAAAAAAACCAAAACAAAAAACTAAACAAAGTTTAACCATTGTGTCCTGTTGTGAAGTCACACTAATTTGAAGGCATTCCCTGCTTCACTTTCAGGTAGCCAAGTGGATCACAGGCCCTCATTAAGTTCAAGATAGCCTAAGCCTTATAGCTCAGCTTGTCCATTCCCTCCTCCCTGAGCCTTATTGCCATGTGCTGACAACTCAGTCTTTTTGCTCCAATTTTGAGTTCTCTTGGTATGAGTTTTGCCGCTGAACTCTCAGTGCAATGTCTTGCCTAGCCCTGGGTGGCTTGCACTTGTTTGTCTTCTCAGCCTTTTACTGCTTTGGGCCTGTTTTCCTGCAAATTCCCCCCATCCTTGCTGTGAGCAAGTGTGTCCCGCTGAGGACGGCTGCGTGGTGCAGGCTCGTGTGCCGTGTGGCAGCTGTGCCGACGGCCTGGGAAGCGCAGCGCTGCGGCGCGTTGAACATGCCGATCTTCACGGTTGCCATCAGAGCTTTGCGGACTCTCACATGTCTCTTTAGCCCCTCTGGCAGCAGCCTGAATTCTGTTTCTGACATTTCATTTTCCTTTTGTGCGAAACATTGCCTAAACTGGCCTGTTTAACCAATTCTGCATCACTTTTTGGTTCCCCTTAATTGTTAAACAGCAGGGGCAGCTGACAGCTCAGCAGTGGCAGGGAAAGGGGGTTAGTGTTTAGGCAGAGTCCTGTGCTATGACTGAGTGGGGAATTACATCTTTATCTGTATTTATGCAATTACTTCTTTGGGGTTTTTTTTTGTTTTGTGGTGTTAACCTCTTTCATTCCCCTTTTGTTCTTCATCACTGTCCTCTGATGTAGGAGCAGCAAACTCACGGCTGATCCACTGAAGTTGGCTAATACTGAAGGCCACACCTGGTGTAAATTGCAACTACTGGCAGCCCTGAGGATAAATTTGCCACTTCTGTAAAGCTTTAATTTTGCACAGATTTCTCCTTGTGCTTGTGTTCATATTTCATGGTTCAGGGCAGTCTAATTTGATTTGCTGGAAGTCCTCTTCTGAAATGACCTCTCTGTCTCATCTTTCTTTCCTCCATAGTTTCCCACCATTACTTTGAGGAAGATTTTCACTGTTTCAGGATTGTCATGGCAATTTTTGCAAACACGAACATTAACTAGATTTCTGGATGTGTAGGTTAGAGTGATTGCCTTAAGCAAGCAAAGAATTGTTGTATGTGTTTCTCTGACAGCAGAAGTCCCATGTCTGGACCAACACAATGTATGATGTATATGTAAAATGCTTGATTTTAATTCCAAACATAACATTATTTAAGGAGGCAAGCGTTCTTCATAATATTTTGCCACATAAGATGCTGCAGTATAGGAAAGAAACATTTCACAAAACAGTTTTGGGTGTTCTTAAACACACACACATACACACACACTTCTCAAGGATTTTGGGAAACAGTTTATGGGTTCAACCACACCGTAACTGCTGCCAGTTAAGAGTCCCAGTCATAAGCACTGCATGTATGCAGAACAAAAAATAAAATCCTTGTCCTAGAAAGACTTGCTAGTTACTCAAAGGGCAAGACGTGACAAGTGCTTAGTGACAGGCAGTTGGCAAAGCACAGGAAAATGTGCCTTCATCTCAGTCGTATTGCCGGCCTGCTCACCCAACAGTTCTCTTTTTTGTGATAGTTTCCAAGGGGGAGAAAAATTCTTGGTGTAGTTTGCAAGTAGACAAACGCTGAGAAGTTCTGTAGGTTTCAGGAGGCGCAACTCATGTCAGGGAGAGCAGAGGAAGGACTGCAAAGAAGTATCAATGAGATGGAATTTATTCTGGTTGCTGAAGTCTCAAATGTCTCGCTAGGGACAAAGGTTTTTTTAGAGAGAGGTGCCTTGAATTGCACCCAGAAACAGAGGGGACTAGACTGCAGGACCCGTACTAACTGTTCACCTTTCAGGTATGCCATCAGAGGAGAGTGGTTTGCAATCCTTGTTTACTACGGTGGGCGTGTATGCAGGCAGCCTTGCCAAGAAGGGAAAGGCGATATCAATAAACCAAAATAAGGACAGGGAAATTTTGGTAACTTTATCACCATAGAATGCAGCTAGTCACACCTTGTGATGAGTTTGGTACTCAGCTCAGGAAGGGGTAAACGTTTCTGATGCTTAACACATTTAACATTGTCAGGGCTTCTTCGGTCACATCTCTCATCCCTCCTCCTGTGTTGGCTTAAAGCAGCAAAATGCCTTCTAAAACTCCAAGTTCCTTTCCTGCGTCAGTCAGATTGTGTCTTAATACTCCGTTAAGGTGACTAGAAAGGATGAACTATTAGGTGTTTTAGTCAGTGAATGCAGGCTGCCCAAGAGGTGTTTTGAAGACTTAAAGGATGAAAGAGGAAGAGGAATGAGCTTTCCTGAGTAATGTTTGTCAGTGTGTCAGAAATTATTGCAATAAACAACTCAGCAAATTGCCCCATCCATCTCTTTAATCCCTTGAAGGTGTTTCAGCTGAGGAAAGGGGTTGTTGTAAATCAGAAGAAAAATGAAGCATGAATATGTTTTTGGAATCCTAAACCGAAGTCCTTCTGAAGTTTGTTTTTTCAAGCTTGGACTATATGTTTGGCGGTTGCTTGCTTTCCTACTCCTAAAAAGCACATTCCCTTCGATGCCGAGAGCAGCCTGTGCTAGGCAAGGCCGAATGTGACTTTGTCCCCATGTCGTATCAGGTGGCAAGAGGAGGGTTCTTGCAAGCTGTTGGTGCCTTTCTTAAGAGACGTTCGCTTTCTGTTTCTTTCTTTAGTTGGTCCACTTGGCATAATTGAAAAGAATTTGTCACACATTTTTAATGGTATAAACTCAAGTAGAAGCAGTAAATTTTACAAGCTAAGTAATTGACTCTTTTTATTGTGCCGGTACTCTTGTTAGAATAAACTAATGATGCTAGCTGCTCTAACTATCGGTTTAGTACATACCAAGTTGTATTTCGAAGGGTATCCATTTTACATAATCTCAGAGCAGACATTGTATAACAAGTTTATAAACCACCTCATGAAAATTGTTTGTGTATAATATATTAAGTGAATAACCTTCAGCAGATTTTTTTAATGTTATAAGACAATTTGAACTATGTTCTTAGTAGTAGTCTTTTTCTAAAAAAAAGGAAATAAAGCCCAAATACTTTGGCTAGACATCTTTTGGCACCAGTAGTACATGTGATATTATTACATTTAAAATTTGAGTTCAAGGATTTCTCTTCCTTTTTCTTTTTTATTGCTCAATACCACTATTAAGGGGTTCCATGCGGTGACCCTCCAGACAGCTTTAATTCTTAAGACTCTGTCCCATGTCTTTCTGCCTTGTGTTATTTCATCTCCGACTTCTTCACTCCTTATTTTCACAAGAAACAAGTTGTAATCTGATTACGTTCCAGTATTTTGCTCTTTGAACCCATGTGCTTTTTTCTTGCTTTAAGTGTTAGAGCAAGGCTAAAGTTTCATGGTACGAGGTGTTTGACAGCATTACCAGCATAGCTGTTACTGGCCTACTCTGAAATGTGTGTGCTGCAAACTAGATAAGGGATGTTCAAAACTTTCCAGTGTTTCTCTCATCCCATTTCTAGTGCAGCTGCTCAAGCAGCTGTGCTCAGCACGACCGTGGCCGTGGGCTGTTAGGGAGGAAGGTGATACTGTGTTAGTATTGCTGCAAGGCTCTTAAAACCATGGTCTGATAGTGCAAGGCACAGTGGTACCACAAACTGCAAAATAAGGTACCAATTACTGCTAGAAGATCTGTGAATCTTTGCTGTTCACTTGTGAACGGTGATGCCATTCACATCCCAGGTGCCTTTTTTATTTCTTTCTTCACATCTGCCAAGGTACAAGTAAATCCCATTTCTTTCACATGTTGTAAAGTGGAAATAAAAAAATCTTCTCTTGTTCTCCTTTGCTTTTAAAATATTAGCAAATTTTCTTACCAGTAAGCTGGGAAGTCTTTAGAGACAAGATGTCGTGCAACACATTTTCCTTCACTGACAGGGAGTCAAAAGTTCCTGAAAGCTGAGCCTGCTTACTGCCGTGTCGCAAATCATCTGGGTACAAATCACGCATCCCTCGCTTATGGATTGCTGCCACTGAAAGTCAGGTGGCCATGATTTAAATGACTTTCTATTGCAGAAAACGCTTAAAACAGTCTTGAAATAATTTATGAATTATTATGCCAAATGAGAATCAAACCTTTTCCTATATCCTTGGGTGTTCAGAGTCCTTGAGAAGGTTCTGAGCGACTCCATGTTTTCACTGCAGATCACTTGGAACTTTTTCTTCTGACAGTTCTGATCTTTAGGATACACTGCAAAATAAAGCTTTTCAGAAGGAAGACTGGGTGGGAGAGAGCTGTCCTGAATGTTTTTGCGTGTCAGGAAGCATTCTAGCATTGACCCTGGTATCATATGTCACTGTATTTGAGAGTTTTCAAGTTTTATTCATTTGGGAGCTTGTAAATTATGCAAAGCTAAACTCAAACCTGAAAGTTGGTATTGATCATGAACTACTGAATTATGTCTGACTAATACTACGCTTGTCATAAAAAAAAGTGGTGATTTGCCCAATAAGGAGTGGTGGTGCTATTTTGAAGAGAAAAGCTCCCAAATTATGGACTGTCTTGTCGTGAGATTTTACCTTCTTCCCTTTAAAGAAGAAATAAATCTACAACATTTTAGAAACTCACTTGGCATTCCCTCGCTACAAAATGTATTTGTAAATGTACAGTTCCCAAATCTGTTGTTGATACCCAGAACGATGAGAGGCAATTTATGGGAATAAAAGAACATGTGATTATAAATCATCAGCCATTTAGCTGAGTTCTCTGCTTTATCTGACAAGCATATCAGATGATCTCCTTCATAAACTGACTAAGCCCCAGTTTGAAACTAGCTAGGATTTTTAACTCTTGCTGCTACTGCTGGTAGCCTAATGAGCGATAGGACGAGGGCAAATGGCCTCAAGTTGCACCAGGGGCAGTTTAGATTGGACATTAGGAAAAAATTCTTCACTGAAAGGGTTGTCAAGCATTGGAACAGGCTGCCCAGGGAAGTGATGGAGTCCCCATCCCTGGAGGTATTTAAAAGACAGGTAGAGAAGGTGCTTAGGGACATGGTTTAGTAGTGGACAAGTACGGTTGGACTTGAAGATCTTAAAGGTCTTTTCCAACCTAAATGATTCTATGATTCTCTGATTCTAAGCTGGCTGGGCTTCTGTGGCCAATTTGGACTCATCTGCTCTTGTTCTGTAATCCTGTGTGCCAGCTTAGTCTTCTCTTTTTTCAGGTGATACTTTTTATACTGTCTGTCTAACTGAAGAAACACAGCTTTTCTAATCTTTTATAATTCGTGCTAGGGTTGCCATTCCTGTAACACAGCCTATCTTCTTTCTTAGTTTCTGCCTCTGTTAGAGCATTCACTTTCTTCAACGTAGGTGCATGCGGCAGAGCTCTGCATAGTCACTCGTACCTTGCTGGTGTTTATCCTCAGATCAATTTTTTTTCTCATTTTCCATATATCCCTCGTTCTGTGATTGCCTTAATGCCGCTAGGCTCCCAGGCTCTTCTCTGATGTTTGCAAGTATGAAGTTCCCAAATTGTAGGTCAGATTTTTGTCATTAATCTCCAGTGGCAATGGCTGTTTACTAATAACTTTCATTCTGTTTCTCTTCATTTCTTCCTAATCACCGCAGCAGCTTTTTCCTGTGCGATATCCTAGTTCCGCTCCACGTTGGCGTTGCTTTCAAACTTTGGCATTGCCAATAAACTCCATCAATGTTCTTCAGCCTTTCTGCTGAGGTCATTTAGCAAATAGTGAATGAGGGCCCTCAAGCTGAGCCTCTCTCCTGTTCCACAGTGCTCCTGTCATGGCTGCCTATTCTCCTCTCTCTTAATCATGTAATCATAATTTTTTTCTAGCCATGTTAACGTGGTCCTGTCTATTGCGGTAGCAGGTTTTTTTTCTTGAAGGCCACATTGATGAGATGTTGTCATCTTTTCATTACTGGAGAAAGGTTTGTATCTGGCATAGCCTGCCGCTGATAGACAAAGACTATAGCTCTTACTTATCTCAATTTTTTTTTAAGTTATTCTTTTCTTAAAAATCTGTTTGAAAACATTAATCCTGTAGTCACTCAAATTTCCTCCCACTCCTGTTACTTTACTTATATACAGGTTTTGATGCTTTTCAGATGCAAGGCACCCAATACAGGAATTTATTTAAATGCTGATACAAGCTTTATGTTTTGGTTTTTTTCTTCCAGGATTTTGAAATTCCTGATTCACTCTTTGTTAAGAGTAGCGCATTCAGCTCTTGTATATTTTGGTTTTTTAATGCCATCTTTAATATATTATGGTGACCTCATTTTATTAGCTTCTACTTTGTAATTTGTGTTCCTGAAGAACCTTGCAATCTGTTTTAATTTCCTTTGCAGGCTCTGACACTCATTCTCTGGTGTAGCAACTCTGTCTCGTCCATTCTTTTAGAGCTTGTGTAATTAATAGTTCTGTAACTTCTGCTCAAAAAGGCCACCCTGCAGGATGACAAAACTATGTATTTGACTGCCTTTCCTCCTAATGACCAGGAGTTACCACTGTTCTCAGGCCAGATGTCATGTGGGAGACCAGGCATTTTAATTAGTACATTTAGAGGAGTTTGAATTCATGGGTGAAATGATTGCAGTGTGAGGAAAGCAATTTAAAACGTAGCAATGACATGATGGGAAACAACAAAGAATGTGGCCTTGCACGGTTGTTTTCAAGTCTTTATTTTTTACACTTTGCTGGTGGATGGATGCTGCTGTGTTCCTTACTGGCAAAGCAATTAAATGGTTTTCTCACTGACTAAGAGCTGCAAGGTGGCACGCATGCGTGTTGGTCGTGTGCTGAACAAAGTGTCGCACTGTAACTGGACCAGCTGGCTCAGAAGCAAGTGGACAACTGGATATGCATACCTTACTTGAGAAAGCCATGCTTTGTTTTCTTCATATGGGTTTTCAGAGTGGAAGGGAGGTGTAGAGAGATAGTGTTTGGGTTGGGATTTTATGCCTGGGGGATTTGCCGTGCTGATGATGGGGAGGCAGGAAGGGCGGCGTGAATGTTCCCGCTGGCTGGATGGTAACTAGAGCTGGCTGGCTTCTGAGGAGCTGGTGTCTTGAGGAGACCCATCCTTGCTCCTCTTTCTTGCCCAGTAATAGATGAGGAGACAGAGCTGCTGAGTCTGTCGTTTGTCTCCAGCAGCGCATGTTCTCTGATCAAGAGCTCCTGGTCTCGTGGCTGAGGCCCGACAGCTGAGGCACTGTAGTGCACGTTGGGAGGCATACATCTTGTTGCCACCTCCAACCTTGACTAGCTTTGTGGCCTTAGGCAAGTAATTTCAGCCTCCGTGCCTGCATATGTAATCCCATTCTTCCCAATTTGTTTATTCAGTTTATAAACTTTCTTAGGGGCAAGAACTGTCTCACCGTAGCAAATGGGTAGATGCCAAACACTACAGTAATAAGAACTTTAAGGAAACAGAGCTTTTGCAGAGCCATGGCAGCTGCCAGTACTTAAACATGCATCAGGAATTCCCTGACAAGCTGACATGGTATTTTAATGCTCTGTATGCTGACCTCTTCTGCAACATGTTAGAGCTTAACACAACTCTTTCCTCTGTCAACGGCATTCATAAATTAAAAGTATGGAGCGTACAACTGTTAAGGGCTATCCATTATTCTCGGTCTCAGGACAGTTACCCCAGAGGTAAAAATAGATAGGAAGGATCTGTCATTTATTCAGAAAGTAGAGGCACTGCCCAGTTCCTGATAAATAAAATGCCGTTCTACTGAGTAGAAACTGATGACATTGCAACTTCTGTCCTATTTATTTTCCCTTCCCTCCTCAAGTTAGCCAACTTACCTAGTTTTAAAACTCCCAACTCCTAAGAAGCAAATAAGCAGTTCCTTTTGTTCTTTTGTTACCTACTGGCTGTGTTGCTTTTATTTATAAGAAGAGAATAACCAGAGGTTAAAAAAATGCAAACAGTAAAACATCATATATGGTAGGAAGTTCTCTTAATTTATCACTTGGCAAAGGAAATAAAAGCAGGCTCCCTAGCTAACAGCGTTACTTTTGCTTAGGGTTATTTGGCAGAAAATCCATCATCCTCTCTCCATTTGTGAGTATTTCATATTGACTTATACCCTTTAGCAGGGTCAGGAGGGCAGAGTATGCATAAAGGGTTCAAGTCCCATTTTAAAGGCTGAATTTTAATTTTAGTGTATGGCTTATTTTTAATATCATTTGAAAATGAAAGCTCTTCATTAGATTTTTTTATTTGTTGGTTTTACTGGCTTTTTGATACTGAAATCTAATGTTCTTTTTACTTCCATAAAATTGAGGTTTGTTCAGACATTTCTATCATATTGGAGAAACCTATTTTTTCTTTTTATTTTCTGAGCCATTGTTCTGAATCTGCAGGCGGGAGTGCTTTGTTTTCCAAAAGCTTTTGTAATTAAAATTGTTAATAATGTACAAATATGGAGGGGGTAATGTTTGTTAATATGTGTATTTACTTTGTAAACTGTTGATTTAAATCTTCAAGGCTCCAGAGAAGTCAGTACAAATGTGAAACATGGTAAGGACATAAATACATGTATTTCCATTTTTTATTATGGCAATTATAGTTGGCAGAGGTTTAATATAATCTAGTACGAGTTTATGTTTAGCAGAGTTGATTTTCTGTTTTCCATCGGTGTTCCATAAGCACATGCACACTGAGAGCTCAGTTAATAGGTGTTTCAGGGAGAATTGTTCAAAGCTACATTGTCTTCGTTGGGATCAGAAGTCTGAAATGTTTTCCTCTCATCCTGTGCTACCCTCTCTACCAGCCCAACTGAAATAATGTCATGGTTTGGGGAAAAGGTTAAGGTATGTCTTTAGATGTTCTCAGAAATATGCACATGCAGAGGGTTCTTCAGATTTTTTTTTTTATTTGCAGGTGGTTTGTTTTGCCTCATAAATTTTATGAAGTATTCTCTGATAAGACAATATAAAAGAAAAATACTGTGATTTCTCAGAAAGTATGCTAACTTCAAATTGTTGGGTTTTTTTTTTAAATTTTCAACAATAGACCATGTGTGTTATTCTATGCTGGGAATTTCTAAATAATTTTAACAGAAAATAGTTATTGTTCTCTGAAAACAGAAATTAGGTTTGCTTATGTATCTGACCTTATTACCTGGTGGGATTAGCTTCAAAGAAAAATACCAAGAATTCATGACTAGGGATATAAACATGTTTCTAAATCATTTCTGAACATGTTAATTAGATTGCAAATAATACTAGGTTATGTATGGCCAGTATGATTTGTTAATGGGAAGTGTTGCTTTGGCAAATAGCCAAAGTGCTTTTGAAGGTCAGATGTTGACAGTATTTGAAAGCGTTCAGACGCTGTTCTCTGATTAAATAAAATAATACATTAAAAGAAAAGATTAATATCCTAAATGGTATATTGGGGTCAGTTTGCTGCTCTGACCATGTCGATTTATTTTTGCAGTTTTATATAACTGCTTTGTAATTAATTTTATTTGATTGAGAAAACAGATTAGATTCAAAGACAGTAAGAGAAAGTGGGTTACAACTATTCTTAAATTTTGGGTGGCCTATCTGTCTTTTATATGTTGGGTCTTTCTGTCGGTCTCTATCCTTAATTTGCTATGCTGACAGCTTTATTGAAGCTGGCAATCTCAAACTCTTCGACTTAGCTTCCTGCAGTAATAAGGCACATGCTCATAATGTATCTTCAACTTAGCCCCAACTGCAGGCTCTGAGAGAGAATGAAGCTTCAGGGACAGAGCAGATGCTTTACATGCATGAGGATGCTGCATCTATCCACTGCCTTCATCTACTGCATCTCAAACAGAGCTCCCGAGAGGCTGAGTAACAGCTTCATAAATCAAGGGTTGCAGGTTCAGCTTTTCCTGCAGCCAATTAGGAATTCAGTGTACGGTTTGGGGTCCTTCGCTGCATGAGGAGTGAAAAAGCACAAAAATGCAGGAGAGGGTCAAGGACAAAAGAGTGGCTGAGATGACAAGATGATGGGCAATTATGAAGAGGAACTGAAAAAAAAAAAAGAATAATTTATAATCCTTAGTAAAGGAGGATCCACTAATAATGTACAAATATTACAGAGATGATAATGGGTAGTTTGCAATGGCAATTCTGTTGCCTTGATTATATGAACTGCGGTTAAGTGGTGAAATTCACAATAGGCATTGAAGGACTGGCTTAGCCACGAGCAATTGAAAGGATTTGCTTGTAAACTAGAAGAATTATGGTTTGGTTTGATTTGGGGTTTGGTTGCATTCTTAATTGGGAAATCCATGGAGGAAAATCCTTCTCCATGTGGGATTTGTTGGTGTGTGACCTTAGTACCTTCACTCTCCTCAGTTTGTAATTCTTTCTATAAGATAGATTACACATATGCACACACATATGGTTCAACAGACATAGTTATTTTCCACATCAATTTTAACCAGCTGAGTCCTTTTTCCTCATCCAAAAATTATAAAGAAAACAGTAAATACATATTAATAAGTTTGACACAAGACATCAATCTTACACTTTGAGTAGAGGTTCAAGTGTGCTGGCTTTGTAGAGTTTATTTTAAAAATATAGGTGATTACAACCAAGCTAATGCCTATCTGCAAAGGTTTTAGAGGGCTTGCATCTGAAAAGCTTCCATGATTTCCAGAGTTGCTCCTGCTGTATTTCTCCATGCATGTGGCTATTATATAGTCTGTGCAGCACAGTGGGCTTTACTTGCCTGCTTCTTTCACCCTTATCCACTCTTCTGTGGCTTATGCTGCGTGTTCTCACCAGTAGGAATTTTTTCTAGATACTACTATCAGTATCTGGCACTTTCTCTATGGAAGGTCATTCCGTGTATTGATATCTTAAATTCTGTATGTGTTTGCAACAAGTATCGCACTCTTTGTAGAATTTCTACCAGCACAGAGCTCTCCAGCTAAGCTTTCAGGATGGTCTTGTAGAGTAATTTACAGCCTTTACATCAGATGTTTTACTGGGCCGTTTTTTCATTGAGACAAGCTACCAGTGCAGTGGAATACTCTTCTTCCTGGGGATACATAACAGATACATAAAGATGCCCTTTTCCATTAATTTCTAAAACATGGCTCAGTAGTTTTGTCAAGAATAGCAGTGTCGGTGTCCCCTCTCAGGCCAGTCAGGAAGGGAAAGCATTCTGTCTCCTAGCAAAGACTTAAGTGGAATGAAACAAAACCTCAACAAAAAGCTCTTTCTCCTAGGAGGAGGATTCACTGCATGCGTACACTTAAAAGACAGTGCCTAAATCACGGGTGAAATCGTTATTGTAATAACCTGGCACTCCCCACGATTTTAGAAGGGCAGGGTGGTAGGGATAGGGATAGGTCTGAAAATGTGTGCCTCGGCGAAGAGTCTGGGGGAGTTTTAACAAGGCAGCAGCCCAAGGCAAATAGTTGCATGTATTACACTGCAGTGATTGATGGCTCTGTGCCTGGCATGCCTCGGGTGATTGCACCAAGTGACAGGAGCATTGATCATCCTGATTCAGCGGCTCTTTGTTGTGTGGCATCCACCACAGCCTCAACCGCCAGCAGTCTCCCACCATCCATGCACAGGCGCTTTTGTTTCATGATGAGAACAGAGGAGCTCCTCTGGCTAGCAAGGTGGTTCCCTGGCCTCACTTCCTCTCACAGCCGTGTCCATCTAAAGGCGTGCGGGGGTGCGTGAACACCCACAGCCCAGCCTGTGGTGGTGGTTGGTTAAGTAGATTTTGTCTCTGAGTTGTGACAGTCTCTGGGGGTACATTGTATGGCTGCAAAAAAATTATATATTCGTCATTCACTACCTGTATCATCACTCATTGCCTGACTGTATTTCTGCTGCTCTTTCGAAAGTATGTAATCTTCCAGGGTGTATGCTGAAGTGATGCTCTGTCTTAAGAATAGGATCCTTTATGTCCTTTCTTTTCTTTTTCATGAACCAGTGCAATATTGGTGCTAAGGCAGGTGTTACTTCATGGCCTTTTGATGAAATGGGTAGAACTTTTCCAGGGAAGAGATCTTCAGGCACTCCGCCTGCCTCTTGAAGTCAGTGTTTTCCAGATGCTTGTAACGTGACTTCTCAAAGCATGTTCAAAGTCCATTTTCCATAGCTCTTCCAAGGGGATTAGGAGGAGCCAAAACCTGAGAGCTCAACAGAGAGCAGCTTCAGTTTGATGGCAGGTGTATTTCTGGCAGGAGCTTCAGCCAGATGGATATTTTAAAAGGGAACGTAAATTAAAATCTGGCAGTGAGATAGCCAGAGAGAAACGTGCTTTAGGTGTGATGAAATTTAGTTTAATCACTTCGGGTAATACTGTGGCTACCATAAGTTAATATATTCCTTGCAGTTGGGGAATTGTAGAAGAATGGCCGTTAATGAAGATCCATCAGTGCTGCTGTTAATTATTCCTTCCACGCAACTCCAAATAAAAAAGTGGTGAGGTTTTAATTTTGTAATCACCAGAAGGGTAATAATTCTTTGCCAAAGGCCAAGATGATCTCTTAAGTGTGAGATAACATAATTGCCTTATTCCTGTGCTATTAATTGTGCTCCATTTTAAAAACGTGGTCATCTGTCTTATGAGCAAATGATACTCTGTTACCTCAAAGAAAACGTGCTATGAATGGTAAAAGGATGCAACCTAAAATTCACAGTTCTTTTGTCTGAATTTTTCTAGTTAATATTGTAACAGAAGGAGGTTAGAAAAGGGGGAACTGTGTATATTTTGTTAGTGTATTCAGCTATGCATTACAATTCATGTCAGGGGCCAACACTTAGCGTATGAGTTATGGGTCTTCACGTGAGTACAGGATACAGGAGTTAAGAGAAAGTGGCTGTAAAACCCAGCAGGCTTAGCAGAGGGATGCAGAGAAACATGTAGCCCGTGAAGCCACATACAGCTCACTTTATTTCTATTAGAATGAATCGTTTGTGGTTTCTAAGACGTCTTCAGGTTTTTAATCTCTAGTAATAAATCTAAATAATGAGCTCATTACTAGTGAGCTGCGAGAAGATGTCAAATTTTACATTTGAAATATCAGAGTATGGTTTGACAAGGTGGCTAGGGATGAATTAACAGTTTGCCGCTGTTGAAATGCATCTCCCCCTGCTTCTGCTTGTCTGCTTCTGCTGCTTGTTTGAACATGTTCAGACACTTGTCTGGTCTCACTTCAGCCGTTTCACGTCTAACCCAGTGGAAAAAAATGTTTTTGTTGTTCTGTGTTTTTCTGTTTGTTTTCTGATTAGCAAATTCCGACAGTTTACCTTCCAGTTAGATGAGTGCCAAAACCTGCGGGAAGTCTGGGCGGTGGGGAGGGAGGGAGCAGGGAAGAAAGGTGGAAGAATTAAGAGGGAACAGGAATTGCCCTTTCAGCAAGGCAGGGTGCTCCTTTGGTTCAGCCACAGCGTAAAACCATGCCCTAAATTGGTGCTGTGTAGGCAGGAATTGCTGCAGTTGCACTTCTGTATATTTTCAAGAGGGGGAGGCAAGCAGAGCTGTGGAGATGTGCAGGGCATGCTTTCCATCACACAGTGCCACTTCTGTCAGCTCCTGGAGTTTTCCGTTTGATTCCCACCCCGAATTTGAAACCCAACATGTGCAGCATGTGTATATAAGTGGACCTGTAAAACCCACAAAGAGGAATTGTATCTTTAATTGTGAGAGGATCAAGATTTAAGTTATCTTTAAAGTTATGTTTGGTCAGGACTTCTTGCCGAAGAAAACCCATTAATAGCTGTTAGAAGCATGATCCTTTTGGCTTAAGAACCAGGACTGCCATTTCTGCTGATCCAGTCAAAAGTGTGGATTGGTGGCCAACAGTCAGATACCTCCGACGCCTGGACCTCTACAGAACACGCACTGCCCTGGCATCATTCTTCAGGGACATGCTTAGGGACGTGGTTTGGTGGTTTAGTGGTGGGATGGTAGTGTTAGGTTAAAGTTGGACTTGATGATCTTAAAGGTCTTTTCCAACCTAAACGATTCTATGATTTAGGAAAGGGTGAAAAATACCTGTTACTTCCAATGTGGAGGTAAAAACTTTGATAGCAGATGCAAACTGTTTTAGTCATGGCACGAGAAACATTCAGCCTTAATATATGCATGCATAGCTTTCTGCTGGACTTCATGTCCGGTAGTGGTGTCAGGGAGCGCCTGTGATGCATGCCACCTGAGAATGCATCAGAAGAAAAATGAACAGGAAAACTCCCTCTGTTGGGAGAGAGGAAAAAAGAAAGAAAGAAAAAGAAAAAAAAAAAAGTTATCTTTTACATTCCAAAATCAGCCATAATAATGAAAGTTCACATCAGATAAACTGCCAGAGTCGGAATGGACAAACATCTGGTTTATTCATCCCTAGCTATACTAACAAAAATATGATATCCTGTTAGATAAATCACTGATCATCCTAGTTTATCTTGGCGGTTGCGCACCTTGGTATTTTTCACTTAAACAAGAACATATCAGTACTTTACAGCTAGCATGCCTCCAGCTCCAGGTTCACAGTTCATGTGCTTCTATGACTTTGAACTCTTCTTTTCCTGAGTTTACCAGCAGACAGCTGCACCAGAACAGATATGTTTACATGTGGGGAGTAAATGGCAGCTTGCAGCTCAGAGTTTCCATTTCCTTTTGCATTGTTCAGGAATCCAGGCTCACAATTCGTGTCCTAAAGTTTCACCTCATGCATACACATCTGACTTGGCCCTTTATAGTACAAACATTTTATTTTGTCATTGATTTGTTGATAGAAGGGGCTGACTGGGGAGAAACCACTTTCACTAGAAATTAACCTCAGTTTACGTGAAGTTTGGTTGTGGATTAAATATCTTAAAAAAAAAAAAAAAATTCTAAACATCACTTTCTGTAAGGCCTTTAAGTGGTATGCAAATGTGAGACTAATGTGGAACCAGTTTATGCAGCTATAGCATGATAGATGTATTCTTAGGCAGAGAAAAATTACATTTTGTATTAAGCATGACGATGAAATCTGATTAGCTGCTTAAACCATGACGCTGACTATTTAAGCTATTGTCATGTGTAGGTGATAAAATATTCCCAGATGTGCTTGGCAAGGCAGTAATTCCATGGAGAGTTTATGCTAATTAAAAACAAGAAACAAAACCATCAGAGTGATTTGTTCATTTGCTTGAACCCTGAAGTGGAATTAGAGACTTCACTGAAGAGTATCAGTTGTTCTGACTCTACACCACCCGACAGACTTCTCGTCATTGCTATTGCCTAATTCCACGTTTATGAGCTTTTCCTTCCCCTTTTGTACCTAATTTGGATATTTTGGGATTCTTGCTCTGAATGAAAACTATGGTTTCTTGGTTATTTTGGTAGCTGAACCAAGTGAAGTAGATATTGTGCAAATGACCTGTAGAAAGACTTATAGTAACTGTGTGTTGTGTTTTGCCTACTGTTGTTCTGAAGCAAGATTCCCCAGCAAGGTGTTAGAATAAGCCTAGCTTTTGGTCACCCTCATGGGGATCTTTTATGAGAAGTTGTTATTTGAACTTAGTGGAGCATTTTGGTGCAGTTTCTGATACTTGTGTGCATATTAATTGCTAGGTTTGACCTGTGGCCCACTATTAAAAGTAATGTAATGGTAGTGCGCTGCTGGTACATGAAATTTTAATTTTTAATCTTCATTCTAATGTTCCTAATGATACCTGGGCTATAAAATTGAAGCATAAAATCAAAGAGCAGAGTATTTGTAGAATTAGGTTTTGCACTATGTATGACCATGCACTGAGATAGTTCAGAGAGCTGTACTTGATGAAAATTACACCCAGAAAATAATCTTTTAGTGCTTGTCCAGATTGTTGTCCAGTCTTGTCAGTGCAAGAAGGGGATCCGGAATGCAAAGTAAGGCCTAGGACTGTAAAATCCCTGGTCTGGGTCAGCATATGTTGCCTGCCATGGGGTTGTGTTCTCAGGCTGGAAGTGCAAATACCTGTATGTTTTGTATGAGCTCACTGAGGGCAAATCATTGACCTCTTTACTTTCATTACAACTGCTATGTTTGTGGCCAGGAAATCAAAGCGAGCAGTTAACATCATCACATCTATTACAAACCCTCTGCCTACCTGCAGGGCAGCGGCCTAGGTAGCAGGGATTCACAGGGCTGGGAAGTGGCTGCTTGGCAGGGGGCAGGAGGAAGAGGCTTTCAGGGAGGGGAGCTGGAGCTGGGTGAAGACTCTGTGTAGGCAGGTAGAGTCATAGAATCATAGAATCGTTTAGGTTGGAAAAGACCTTTAAGATCATCAAGTCCAACCATATAGAATCATATAGTAGTAGCGGTTGCATCATAAACTTTCCTTCAGTTGTGGTACAGCAGACCACATCTGCTTAGGAAGATGTTTGTACCCAAATTCTTCATCAGTTCACCTGTAAACTGTAATTTCCTTCTGTTGACAAACCATGTATGAGAAATGATAACAGAAATAAATGAACCCATCTCTTACTTGAAATTTCTGTTGTTACATTTCAAGTGGTTAGCTGTTTTATCTCCTAATCTCTAAATGTAGACTAGCTTGAAACTTCCCATTTAAAGTCTGTATTTGTTTTTCATTGACGCTTTCGTTTGAAAGCAGGAAACAATCTGAAAGTAATTGTATTAAGTGTTTCAGCGCAAAGATTTCAAAATATAATAGCTTGGCATATTACTCTATCTTCTCACTATTCCTCGGAGGAAATAAAACGGAGTTAGCAACTTTCATCCAGACAGCTTTTCTACTACATCCTGTTTCCTTCCGCCCGCTGGAGAAAGCACCAACGCTCCTCTCCCTTTCCTCTGCTTCAGATGAAGAAATCCCCTTCTCCATGTTGTAGCGCTCGCTCTCGGGAAACACCGATGTTCTGTTAGCGTTTCAGATGTCGATACAGGATTTGGGTTGTTGAGGCAGACGTGCATGTTGCCCTCCACGTCAAAGGGAAGCATTACAAAGAACAGGAATACACACAGCTACCCCGATCCGTGCCCCCGTGCAGCTTTCCTGGGTGTTCGCCCTGGCTGCTGAGACTGCCTGAAGGGTGCAAGCACCTCCCCGAGGGCCCTGAAGTGCTGTGTGCGCTGTTGCTGTGCTTGCTGGAAGGCTGAAATCTCTGCTTTTCTCTCACTGAAAGGTAGCCTTGCAATCCCCCTTTCTCTAAGGAAAACTGACCCTTGAAAAGGCTTGGCATGAAAAGGATTAACTCCCTGGAAACTTTGTTTGGAAATGTTAGGAGACTGCTATGTGTATATGCTGGCAATCTCTGTAAGAGACAAATTATTTTCCCACCCTCTCAAGTACTTGGTAGTTTATCTGTTGTTTATGTTAAAGATTGATTGTGGTTATATATTCCTGACTCAGAGTTCTCATTAATCACACTGTGCCACATAAGAGGCTGGAGAAGAAGAATGGGGGTTACTGGAAAGCAGACATGTGATCCCTGGCTCTGCTTTTAATATGACTTAGCCTGACATTAGCTTTGTTCCTGTGAATTATTGTGTTTGTGTAAACTTCTTTTGTTGTTGTTTCCATGTTTGGTATGTCTGTTTTTCTCTGGGCTATTCAGAAAAAAGTTTATGTTATTACAATGATTTTGGAGAATGTTAATCATGACACTTGCCATCTTGCTATTTCAAGAGGTCCCTGCTGCCCCTGTTTGCTAGCTCTTGCTTCCTCCCCCAGCCCCAGCAGCCGTTTCCCCCCTCGGAGCAGCGCCACGCAGGCAATTGTTTCAGCTTGCGCAAAACGAAGGGGTGGAAAGGGACCAGTGGGGTGAGGACAAATGCACAAAGGCTGGGACTTCCTAAAGCGCATCGGCTGCCAACAGACGGACGCTTTCTCCCACAGCAGCAGAGCTGATCTGCATCTCCTCCTCCTTGACTCTGCCGAAGGTTTCCAGCCCCGAAACGTTCAATCAGCTGTTTGTGATCCCCTTCTAAGCATGAGAGGCTGGCAAGAGGGACAGAAAGAAAAGGGAATTCACCAGTTTTTGCAAGCTGATTGGGATTACGGGACGCATTGCCAGCCCTGCTTGGAGTCAGGTCCAGGAGCCTCTGAAGCAAGCGATTTTCCCACCCTCACTTGTCTGGCTGCAAGTCCCTTCACATCTTCCAGAGGCACGCATTGATCCCAACTCTTCAGTGTGTTCTGGTGGGA
>NW_009260832.1:366147-402347 GCF_000687185.1 Egretta garzetta | reverse complement strand
AAGTTTCAAACAACAGGAGATTTAGTCCCTTGAATTTTTGAATTGCTGTGCTTGTGTTTGTCTAATAAAAAAATTATTTTGATTTTAAAAGAGGCAATCAAAATAATTGATAGTTGACAAGTCAGAGCAAATTAGCTCTGAAGAGACTGACATCATTTAATACAGATTATCTTATCTTTTATTTGTAGCTCTGCTAAAAATACTTTGCCAGGCATATCCTAATTCTGTACAGACTTTTTTCCCGAGTCACATTAAATTAATGTCTAACTTCTTTGGTCCAAAGTCTCATTATCAAATTCACTGTTTAAGAGCATCTTCAACACTGAGACATGATTGTAAATGCTGTTTGTGTTTATAATTAAACATCTGCTCCACAAAGGCAAGAGATGATCAGAAGTTCTGCAAACCTAGGAGAATTAACCATTAATTATGATGAAAGCACGTCTTCAGTGAAATCAAGGGAGGAGGACTAATGTAGGGAAGTCTTAAGAATTTTAAACATTTTACATAAATATAATTACCCAGAAATTTTAGAGGACTAGATGTTTTTAAAAGACTTTGATTCCAACTAATTTGGACTGCTTGGGTTTTTTTCCCCATGTGACTTCTTTTGATGACATATTGCACACATCAAGAATAAGAGAATTTATTTCTGAGTTGGGAATAGTTTTTTAATCAGACTCAGTAATGTAAATAGACCTCGATTTGAAAGTTCATTCAAAACTGAGTACTGGTGTATATTTAAATGCACTGTATGCTAAAGTAGAAATATCCCCCAGTGTTTAACCGAAAGCATGTTTTATGTGTGGTTTTGTTTTGTTTTTTTAATGTTTAACAGTAACTGAAGCTGGCTTTGGTGCTGACATTGGGATGGAGAAATTCTTCAACATCAAATGCAGAGCCTCTGGCTTGGTTCCCAGTGTGGTTGTACTTGTTGCTACAGTGAGGGCTTTGAAGATGCATGGAGGTGGGCCAAATGTAAGTTTTTGCGCCTTTCTTGGAAAACAAAATTGTTGCTAATATTTGAAATAAGTAAAAATCCTGGTTTAAGAAATATTGGAGGTATCTTATGGGGCAGTATTTAGATGTCCCTCCTGAGTTCCCTCATTATATAGGTGTTACTTCCAAAAGTAATGCAGGAATGGAAAGGCACAAATGAAAGAAGAGGGATGAAGGAGCTCTGAAGAAGCACTTCATCTTGCTGAGGGAGGGAAGTTTGTTTGCATGGAAAAAAAAAAAAGCTGTAATATGTATGTATAATCTTTTCCCTGCCTTTTGAAATAGCGTTTGTAAGTGCACTGAAGTAGTCGCAGGCTGGGAAAGTTGGCAGCTGAGGAGGAATGAGAAGAGTTTGGACTGCGGTATGCGAACAGAAGTAGGGAACATTGCTAGTGAAGGTTTTGAGATTTCTTTTGCTGCAATAAAAGGAACCCCTTCTGTCCTTTTAATCTGTTCAGGTTAATTCCCTCAGGGATGCTAAGGTAACTGATAAAATTGTGCTAGTGTTTTCCCAGTGTACCAAAAGTCACCAGTGTATAATTTTTTGCTATTTAAGCCACAGAAAGACTTGTACAGATTACTGATTATAGAAGTATTCCTCAGTCATACAATCAGATTGGACTCTGCTAGCCAAGCAGGCAAACATGTAACTCCTAGAAACACTTTCATCTGCCCAGCAGCATGCAAGTGAGCGATGCTGCCAGGGAAACAGTCTCACTGGGTGAAAATACCAGAGCTGTTTCCACAGCCACAAAATTTTGGAAGGCATGGTCTCCCTTACAGCTAATTGTCTCTTAGAGCTAAAGCTGAGCGGTCTTTTTTCTGTCTTTCAGGTTGACATTATTATATAACTTTATATCATTTTAGTCCTCTTCTAACCCAATTTTTCTTTATTTTTAATGATATTCCTCCATGCATATCAAGGCAGGTATATTGTCATGTGTGATATCATTCAGCCTGGCAAAACCAGGACTTACATATGTCTTAATAACTGTATTTCTGTCTGATCTGCGTCTTTAGAAGTATAAAGCTTTCATTTGTTTACGTAATGCATCATAGAGGCACGTAGAGTACTAGATACTTTTACTGGCAAGTTAACTATCAAATGGACCAAGACCAATGCTTGAGACAAAAATGACCAAGTCCAGTGCCTGGGATCAATGTATGTGGTCCTTAATGACTCAATATAGTACCCTGGTGATATTCTTCGTTTGTATACCTTTGTGCTTTCCAGCAAAGTAAATTACTTGCAGGCAGTTCCTTGCCACGGGCACTAATTACAGGAGACCCAAAGGTGATGTTCCTCTTCTAGTCATCTGTGTCGCTGATATTCCTTCAGCCAGCTGTTGGAGGTTACACTGCTGGTACGTTCTTAAGCATGTAGAATGGGATCCAATTACCTCTTCTCTAATAAATCTTTTACAACTAGTTGCTGAGTACCTTGCTACCCTGTATCTTGCTACCCAAATGCAATAGGAGGTGTTGCTATTCTCCATGTACCAGTGTAACTTGGAGTAAAACAGAAGCTGCAGTCAAGCTATGATGTTGTGTGCAATGTATGTGCTGACTGGCAGTATAGAAAGTAAGCAAAAGTGCGCTTCTGACCATTTAGGATTACGACAAGTGTCAATCTGCAATGACTTGAACTATTTATTATTCCAGGTAACTGCTGGTGCCCCCTTGAAGAAAGAATACACAGAAGAGGTAAGAAGAGCTATTATAAAACTTCAGAGAAGTTTTTGTTTAAAGGGACAAAATAATGTGGTATATGGAGACTTAGAACTTCTCATTCCTCTGGCTGGATAGTGTGCAGCCTCAGGTTTGGCAATAGCATGATCTAATGGTGGCGTGCAGTGAACACCTTTAACAAGCATTGTGAACAAGTAAAGCCATCGCATCTTCCCCAAGCTGCTTGGTGTTAGCCCTCTTGTGTGTGCTATGTGTGTGACTGCATGGTAGATTGTACTGAGGAACTGAGCTAGCTGAAAAATAACTTTTTTTCAGTAGTTTTTCCAGGACCACTAAGTTTTCAGACTGATCAGCTCTTTGTTCCAGTTTATCATGCAGGCATTTATGGCAGCACGAGAGTGGAGTGGTGGAAGGATCAAAGACACTCCCTGAAATTAATGGTAGCTTAACCTGTTTGTTAAACAACAGGGTTAATCTGTGCTTCACGTCTGGTATTGGATGTCCCTCTTCAAATAAGAGTGGATTCTACAGGTTTGTTTTCTTTGGCTCTTCGCTGTGGACAAATTCTGGTCTTTTGGTTCTACCAGGCCACGGACACGTGTGTTATTGCAATTAATGCAAAAAGTGTGAGGTAAAAGAGTAAATAAGAAAATCCATTAATGTGCTTTTATCTGGTGTATATACCTATATATAGACTACACTATGCATCTAAAACATCCGTACGTCAACCCCCACCCCACTACTGTAGTTTGTTTATAAACTTTGCAAACGAAAGGCTAACAGCCCTTTCACAGTCATGACAGGCAACCAGTCGTCAGCTGCACTGTCGTCTCGTGTCCCAGAAAAGAGCAACACATTCATGTACAAATTTTGGACACTGCTTAGGTACTTAAATACGTCTGTTGCTTATTAATTGAAATAAGAATTAATACGATAAGTGCCAAAATATTTCTGTCTGGAAGCATTTTGCTTGCCTGCAGCTGTCGTGATCACCACTGTTTATGTTCAGTTTCATTTATGGAAAATGCTTTGGCTGGAGAAGACTTGGTCTATCTTACCATTTCCATTATTTTTTATTTAATTGCACAGAACCTCCAGCTGGTAGCTGATGGCTGCTGTAATCTACAGAAACAGATTCAAATTGCTCAGCTCTTTGGAGTTCCTGTTGTGGTTGCTCTAAATGTCTTCAAGTAAGTCTACTCTTTCATTACTCTTGTGAGTAAATCGACGGTTCAAATTTCACACTTTTCTTGGTTTTTAAGTTAATCAGTTTGGGCATGAAGAAAAGAAGCTATTAAAGAATTTCCTTTTTTCATCATGAATATAAAGACCTTGAAACCCTTAGCTTGTTTCCAAGGTTTTAAAACCACCAAAAAAAGTATATACTGTTATGGAAATATTAATCTTCCATGTTAATTAGCTATAACAATTACAAAAAGTGTTCTTGAAACATGTAAATGCGTATGCTGTGTATAAATGCATTATGTATATGGCACAATTTTTATATAAACTGGCTTTACAACTGCTGATGGTAGAATAAGGCTAAGCACATAAGATTATAAAAGACAAAATAATGAGACGGAACTGTTTGGTTGGCAGAACTGACTCCCCTGCTGAGGTTGATCTGGTGTGTAAGATTGCAAAGCAATCTGGAGCATTTGATGCTGTACCCTGCAATCACTGGTCGGCTGGTGGCAGAGGGGCAGTAAAATTAGCTCAAGCTGTAGAAGAGGCAGCCAATCAGAAAAACAGTTTCAAATATCTCTACAGCTTGGAGGTAAGATTTTTTGTTTGTTTGTTTTTTAATGAATGCATGCTGCATCAGTGTTGGATTTAAAACAAGAAGAACATTGCAACAAAGCTATCTAACATACTTGGGAAGGGGCTTGAATTGGCTTAAAATCACCAAAGCTGGAGAGAAGAAAAAATCTGTGGCTTGTCTAATCAGAGGAGCAGGATACTTGCTGGTAATGCTTGTTATTTAGTGCATTGAATGACGTTTCTGATGTTTTCTTGTTTTAACATAAAAGTATGTCTGTAGGTGGAACATTCACAAATTATTGTGGGAGACTTCTCCACAAAGATCTCACAGTCATGTTGGTTGTCCTGGCTGTCAGCTAAAATCAAATACAGTTACTGTCTCACAGTCATGGGTATTGCTCTAAGTTGTGGCTCCCTGAAGCATTCACTCTCTGTAGGAGAAGGTTGTTAGAGGTGGCACATGCATACTCATGCTACACATCTGCCCAGCCAGACAGGTCGACGCAGGGAGAAAGCTCTGCCTTTCCCACACCCACAGCCCTCAGATGAATGCGAAGAGCACAGGCGGCCCAGTCCTGTTCCTTCTCTCCTGCTGATGGCGTTGGAGTCTGCTCCAGGGCAATATGGCACACACGATATTCGCGTTACTGCTGCTGTTGGCCTTAGATCCCCAATCTGGCCAGGAGCAGCCTCCAATGCCCCCGCCCTGCTCCACTTGTTGGTATCGGGGTCCACGAGCCCATGAGGTTCATGGCTCACTCCAGCTGCTGGCACTTGGACCTCTCCTCCTGCTCTCTAGTGTTCATACATGCACATCTAGAGCAGAGAGCACGCCCACACGGAAGGTAGTCAGAAATCAGATTTAATGAGAATAGAGGACAGACTGTGGTGCTCAAGCGCAGGGCTCAGGCAGACAAGCTACTGACCAGACATCTTTACGCTCAACTGGCCCCTTCTTCCCTCGTTCCCTCCATTTTGTCCCACACCTGTTCCTCTTCAATCCACCTTGATTACTCCCTTTCCCCATCTTTGGTTCTTCCACTAAACATGTCCTAACAATCTTCATGCATTCCCACAATCCCCTTTGAAAATCCCATTGTAAGTTTTACATTGTCCCAAAATGCTCTTTTTCCTACATCCCATGACGCTGCTGTACGCAATCACCCCCTTTTGTGTGCTAAGTTTTCTGATTAAAGAGTTTCTCTGTTGACTCACCTTGGTGCATTTCACACCAAGGACAATGGTCTCATCCTTCCCCTTGGATGGTCTTAGGCCAATTCAGCGTGCCCTAATTTTCACTGATTAGGTTTTTCCACGGATTACATTACTAGGGTTTCCTCCACCTACCATTGTTCCTCTGATCCTTGCTTGGGCTTTGTGTTTGATTTGCATAGCTGTTAGTCAGATAACCTAACAAAGGATAGTGTGGTCGAAGCTTCAATCCTCTCTCTGCCAGAAATGGTGACCCTTTTTCCATGGCTTGGAGATTTTGTTATTGCAGTCATCTGCAAGGTAACATCGTGGCATCGTGAGCTGTCGAGAGGAGCAGCTTGCAAGGAGGGGCTGCTTGGGCCCCTGAAAGCACTGTGCTGGAGCACCACCGTGCAGGCAGGCAGGACGTTCGGAGGGACTTATTGCCAAGAAGGTTATACAAATGATTGCTCGGGACCTTCCTGACTATCCAGATGTGGGTGGGTTAAAATTTGGGCAGCAAAATAGACTTCTCTGGCACCAAGGAAGCCCTTGTCAAATTTCAGATCCTGTGCCCCAGTGCTACTTCAGTTTCTTTAGAAAAATGTGTGAATGCTATTTTTTTATCAGCAGAACCTCAGCTTCATTCTTTTAAATGGCTGAAAGCTCCTGTTTTGATTCTTCTCGCCAGAAAAAAGTTCAACCTGAGGTAGATAGGCCCTGCTGTTGTCTTTCACTTTCTCTCCTCCCTGGTATGTACCTTGTATCCATTGCACTCATTTTACTTTTTCCACCTCCCTCACTGTTTTCCCAAATGTCAGTAATCCAGCCAACTCCTATGAGTGTTAACCACTGCCTTCACAGAATTGATGGAAATACCTTAGGAACATAAGTGCTGTGGTGTCTATTCAGGGCGTTTTACCCTCAGAACTTTTTTATAGCCAAACAGTGGACAATGTATCTGCCTTTCTGAGTTTGTCTCTAATGAGATGCTCTGGAGACTGAGATATAATTTTATGGGTTTTGCATAACAAAATGGAAAAAAAAATTCTTTCAGAAATACATCTAATAGTTTTCCCCACAGGACACTTGTGTTACAGAGATAGCACATTAGCATTTGACAAGTCCCATATTTAAGCTTTGATGCTGCTTACAATCTTGCAGTATGAATGAGTAGAAAGGATTGGTAGGGTTGGACTCTGCCTCTGTGAAGGAAGAATATGAAATTGATTTCTGCTTTAATGCCTTTCCCAGACACGTCTTTCTGTGGTGCATCGCATAAGCAGCATGATCTTAAGCACAAAAGGGAATGAATCACATCTTTACATCAACTTAATATCCCGTAACTTAATGCAGGTATTATAAGCCTCAAAAATATGTTGAAGGGATTTTATAAAAACATATAAAGATTTTAAAATACTGTAAAAAAGTAAATTCAGGCCAACAAAAACAGTAAAGTGCAAAGTTCAAGCTTCTGTTTCATTCTTTCTGTGCAAAGGATGGGGACTGAAGTAGTTGGACGTAGGAGCGCGAAACAGCAATGCTGTCGCTTGTACGGTAAGGTAGGTCATTTGGTCACGGCCTATAGGGACATGAAGAAAAGCCACCTCTTCCAAATGAGCCTGCCTAGGTATTAATTAAGGTTGTAATAGACTTTTTTGATGTAGTGATTTTGAGGACTGTGTTCTACTGTTCAAAGGGATAACTATGACAGAAAATTAAGAAAGAGAAGAGGTGGTAAAATGAGATTTAGATAGATGATTTCCCTCCATCATTGTGCCTAAAGGGGATGTAAGTGAAAGGACGTAGTTCCATCCCTCGTCTTTCCAGTGACTGCCAGATTTGTCCAGTTACTCGAATACTTGGAAGTCCTTGTTGCCTCTAGTTTCACAGGGTTTGCTGTGGGGTTTTTTTTTTCCCCTTTTCTTTCCCCTTTGGAACATCAGAGGGGGAAATATTCTGCATAAAACCATTACCGCTTCATTCATATCTCTGTCTTTGTGACATTACTCTACTCTCCGCTTTACTCCATATCTCCATTTAGTACCCTGATGTCTGTGCATCTTATTTTCCTCAGTCTGTAAAACTTCATCAGAATTTACTTCCAAAAGTGGCTATAATTAGAACAACTTCCAACAGCACAGTCTGCTGTAGCCATAATAGATTCATTCAACATTCTGATGTTTTGTGAGAAAGCATTACCCTGGAGATTTAAAAACAAAACCCAAAACCCTGTATGTAAAACTGGTTTAGATCTTTTTTACTACTTAGACCAGAGTTTGCAGCAAGCTATATTATTAATATACACTCAGGCATCTAATTACAGGATAGTCCATGTCAACTGGGGGCTCTTTTCCAAACGGCATGCATCTCTGCAGTGCTTTATGTAATTTCCAGATGTATATCTGGAAACAAAGACTTCCTGGAAAGGTGTTTACAAATGTGTATAATGTGAGAAGAACAAGAAAGTCTTTTCTAGATCTGTCAAATACTTGTAAAAAGTTGAGGATCAGTGATTTTTTTCTGAATCCTGAGGTATGTTTATACATTTATACCGTCTTGTTCAGTAAACCCAAGCATGTGCTGAATGAACGGTTTTAGACAGTGGACACAAGACAGTTGTGTCAGTCCAGAACTCAAGCTCAGCTAGGTGGTCCCACTGAATATCAGAGCAGTCTAATTAGAAGACTATGCTAATGTGGTTATATTCCTTGAAGCATCTCATTCAGTCTGTTTAAACTTCCTTGGGTGTCTCTACATGACACAGTGTTCTGTAGTCCCAATTTTAGATTGCTTTTCAGGTTCTCTTTATTTATTTCTCTAAGCAGGCAAGCTTTTGTTTTTATCCTAGTAGCTGATGCTTGTATTTTTTTTTTTTTTTTATACTTCTCAATTCTAGCAAGGGTTTGTTTGACATTTGGTATTAGATGAACGAATATTTTTCAAGAGTTGGAATGAGAACAGAATACGCTTCAAGCTTATTTTGAGGGCAGTGCAAACAGTAGCTGCATATATGATTTGGGGAGTGCTTACGTATGCCAGTGCCATTTCATGGGTCAGGTACAAGAAGTGATCTATGACAAGTAACCCCAGCACTGTTGTCACTTTAAAAGTATAAGAAAAGGGCATAAATAGATGCAGTGTACCATGAAATGCTTACGGTATTAGGAATTGCATGGGGCAGGGGGGGTTCGGGAACAAGGATAAGTTTTTATATGATAGGCTCCAGAGTTTATAACGTGCTTTAAAAGCTTATTGGCAGTAGTAGTAATAAACACTATAGTAGTGTGGTTTTAATATGGATTTTTACCCCCGCTGCACACTAACCTCTCTTATTTTACTGTTGAATTGGTTTCTTGCCGAGTATTTCTCTTTGGTGTTTGGAGGATGGGTTTGTTTTAAAGGCCTCCTGAACTCTCTATGAAATAATATGTGCTTTTTTTTTTTAATATATATCCTTGGTACATATGGAAGATATCAAAATATCAACTCTCTTATCACTGTCGACTTCCTTTCTGGGTTCACTTTTCTTGAAGTATGGCTCTTTAAGTTGCAGCAGAAAGCTATTACTCAAAATAAAGTTGACTGACCCATTAAAAGTAAGTTTAGATAACTAGGGGGAGGATAGGAGAGGATGGAAACATACGCATCCCATTCCCAAATTTCCCTGGCTTCAGTGCCTTTTCTTGGCAGGGGGGGAAACTCTATTCCCCACTAATGCATGCCTGGTGAGTAACCTGCCTTCTTTCACTATCCTGGTCTCCTCTCTTCTCCAGTGGTGAACTCTCCCTTGACTTATAGCAGCCCTCCTCAACCTGGGGGAGGAAACATAGGTCTGAACAAAAGCAGGCATTAAGGTTTTAAGAGGTGTGTTGCCCCTTCCTGCAAGGCAGCTGGAGCAGGGTGGACTAACGCTGCAGGAGAGAGAAGAGAGGGGAAGGACAGGCGTATGGCATGAGGCAGGATCAGCGTATCTGGCCAGTCAGCAAGTTGGCATTCTCCCCTTAAAAGGCTGAGGTGGTAACATGACAGATGTGATTGAAGAACCTCAAATCACCTGATTTATGCTGCATTGGAAGACTAAATAGAAGAGTGTAAAGGTCGCAGAAGGGAGGGAGGAGAAGGGTTGCTCCAGTCTTCCAAGTTTGTCAGATGACACCTATTTTTGCCAGTGCTCTGCCATTAGGTAATGTCATGACAAATTAAAATATTTCCAGGTTGTACTGTGGAAGTTGATTGCACAAATATTTTGGCTGAGTGCAGTGAATTGCCTGGCCAGCCTGCAGAACAAAGGGGAGCTTTCTCAGCTTGGGGCCATCCACTGGGAAAGAGGTTGAGTAACAGCACTTCTCAGGGAGGCATTCAAGCCGTTTGCAGCCTCAGCACTGGTATTTTTCTTCCTCTCTTGGGAGCATAATAATAACTTGGGCAAATCTGGAGCATTTGAACCCACACTTTTGGCTGCCCCTGCCTCTGTTGTGCTGTGGCAGCATGGTGTGGGCTGCCACTAGGCTCATTTCTTCCAGTCTTAGCTTCAGCTGTCAGAGATGATGAGTCACTCAGAGGGATCTAAGGGTAGCATCAAAACAGAGAAAACTCTGCTGGCAGCGGTCCTCTGTGTGTTATCTTCTCTTCCATCTGCTGGCCATGATCTCCAATAACAAGAATGAGCTGTGAGTAATGAAGGAGGGAAGAGACCAGTTAGCGGAGAAGATGATTCCTTGGTGCATGTACTAGGAGAAGGGGAGTGGCTCGATGAGGAAGGCAGAGTCAAGAAGGGCTCACGGGGCCTGACCTCCAGGGGAATGACCTAAGGCAGAGTGTTTATCTTCATTTGTAAACTGGTCATCTTCTCAATCCCAGTGTGACTGAATGGGGGGTGAGGTGAGGTGTTGGGATATTTTCTGTTTCTTCCCTGAATACCATGAAGCCACTAAGCCACGAAAGCCACCCATTGTGTGTCTGCTGTCACAGCAGCCCAACATACCTCTGTTCTTTTGCCTAGGAGGCAAATAACTTCTGTGTTGTTCTTTATACAGCATAGAGTTCAGTCATGTATGGACCCAATGGAAGGTTCTTAAGCACTACTGGAGTAGGAGTAAATAAAATTATATATGCTCCTTTTTGAAACTTTTCCTGGTAAACGGTGGAGATAATTTCTCATCTTGAAATGCAAGCCATGCTGCCTTCCAGGGTATGCTAGTCTTTAGACTATTCCCCCCCCACCCTACTGCTAGTAAGCCATCTAGCAGTGAAACCACATTGAAGAGGAATTCCATAGGTCTCTACCAGCCTCTCCTCCCACTCAGAGAGATTTCAGTGGAGTCTGGACACTTCTTTTCATTGAGTTGGGTATTCTAGGATTGGAAGCTATCTTTCTTCCACTCCATCTCTTTTTTTGTGGATGTAGGCTCTTGATGGCACTGCACTTTTATGTTTATTTTAATTATTTCCCTATTCTTTGCGTGAAGCGATTTTCTTAGGCACAGCTGGGGTTTCAAAGTTGGAGAAATGGAAAATAAATCTCTAAGGCCACAGGCTTAGGTGTTGATTCACAAACTGTTTAACTTGATGAATATGCTTTTCCACAAATGAAAAAACAAATTCTTGTCCTGTGCCAACAAAGGAAGAGGAGTGCTAAAGACTTGGGAATCCTTTTGTCAGCCACAGATCTTCTGGAACCAGAATATACAGATACTTTAATAAATGTGTTTTTATTTTATCCAGGGGAAAAGTTAGAAGTAGGAGTTCAGATGTGCAGAGTCAGCTATTGTTTTAAGCACTGCACTCTGTCACCCCACACAGCACCTTGAGCCATACTCCCATCATATGTTTTCATTTGGCAGCCTTCCCAAGAAGAGGTATGAGTGATGTCTGCATACTGTTTCACTTAGCCAAACAGCAATTCTTTATTATTGCTTTCAGTGAATGTAAAAGTTCATTTTTTTTTTTTTTTTAGAAAAAGTGCCACCACCTTGAATTTGAAACTATTTTAAGAATTCTGTTAAAACACAAACAGGTTAGCAATAATAAACCCAGAGGTTAGTGACCTCATAATTAAACTGGTGATCTCATAATTAAAAATAGGGAGTGAGACTAAAGTGAACGTTAAAAGAACTTGAAATATTAAATGTGTATGTTACAAGTGAATAGTGCTTTTGTATATTCTCTGGTTAACCACATGTTTTTCAGCAGAATCTTGAGTTTTCTCAGAGAATGAAGTAGTTTGAAATATTTATGTCATTTAACTATGAAGACATCCTTTCAGACAGTGCTTCACTGACAGGCATTCACTTAATATTCAATTTAAGCTAGGTAATACCAGTGCTTCTCATAGTAGTGTGGCTTAGCTGCAACCTTGTGGAATGAAGTTCCACAACTACGGGCATACTGCTGTTGACTCTGGCTTTTCAGAGACATTTTCTGTTGGACTCTCTTTTGGTGAGGAAGTTGGGGGGAATGTTTAAAAGCAAAAGAAAGGAAGAGAAGGAAAGGAAAAGGCTTTGTCTTCTGCAGTTTCAGGGATTTGCTAGGGGGGGTTAAAAAGATGAGCTCTTTTCTCCAGAAACCAAAGAGCTTAAAGTTAAGTGTCCACATTAGGATGCAAAAGATGGGGATCCCAAGCACAATCCCAAGCCAGGTCCCTGGTAATCTGCGTGTTTCATTTCACGTGATGCTGCCTTTTGGCAACAAGACTGGTTTCAGGAATCCCAGCCCAAGCCGTGTGTCCCTGCCCCAGCTCACTGCTTCTGCTGGTACATTTCAGTGATCAGATTTCAACAGTTTGAGCGGTTGTTTCTGTAGAGATGGCATTTAAGCCATCTCTGTCTCTCTGCTTTATACTGGCTTTGCCCTTATGATAAACTGGATGTGTGGACTGATCTGGGTTAAAATACCATTTTTTTTGCCCTGGGTTATGTTTTAGCCTGGATCACTTTCTCTGGTATGTGCAGCTGCACAAACAGCGGCACTGCCCTCTCAGTTGCGCTGGCACATGGGTGAGTGTGAGCAGCAGAGGAAGGGAGGATGAAGGAGGGTCTGAAGCCGGTCTGCTGTCCATGGAAATCCTCATCAAGCCCCACGTGGAAAAATGATAATCTGCAGTCTGCTGTTACAGCTGAAGGAAGAGATGAAGAGTGAAGGAAATGTGAGCAAAGGCTAGCAGAAATGAAACGCTGTTAAATTACGTTTTGGTAAAAACCTTACTGTTGATAATATTGGAAGAAAGAAGACTGTGGAATTAACAGCGCCAATTTGCACAAACATCACATCTTGCAAGGGGGATGGCCTGGAAGTAGCAGTATGGCTGGGTGACAACGCTGGTGTGATTTAACCTTGGATAATCAGTTCAGGTTTGGGAATGACAGGCTCCTCCTCTTTATCAGCGCTGCTTTCTTGGGTTAATTGTTCTCCATCAAGTAACGGAATGTACAGCTACATGGACATGGGTTTTGTGAAAGCGGCTTGTGCGCTTTTGCTGTACCATTTGTTATGCTTTAGCCAAGGAGATAATCCTGTTTATGGTGTGGGTTCTTGGCAGCCTCAACAAGCACGTGTGTTTGTGCTTGCCTCAGAAGCAGCGTATGGCTTTGGTAGCTCTGAATGTGTGAGATTTCAGAAATACACGTTGTCTCTGGCAGGGCCGGGGAGAGCGGCTGTTTCTGAGAGCAAGACCAAAGCTACTTAATTGTCAGCACATATTTGTACCGTGTGGCCCTGTAGCACCTTCTTATGTTCAATATAAGTATACATTGTGTATGTGGTGCTAGCATTTTCTCAAGAAGCTAAAACTGAATTTGGAATTAATTCTCTGAAGCTGCCGTAATTCCTTCAGCATTAGTACTAATACATAGTCGCATATCTATAAAAGTCAGTTTTTGTCTAAATCCATGTCTGTGGTGTGTCTGTCACCTGTTCTTTGCCTGGAGGTACTCAGTTGTGTAGCATTCACAGCCTCACATAAGGGAAATAAAAAGAGGGACAGCTTTTATTGCTGATGCTAAATCTTTCATGCTCTGCACGCTTTATGAATATCTTTATCACCATAGCTGTCCAGATAGCAGAGGTGCTGTGGAACAAAGTTGCTGTTCAGACGGGTGCATCGACACTCACCGTCCGGATGAGGCTTTTCATCCTTCTTTCATTACTGATAGCCTACAAAGAGTTGCATCAGTGTAGCTGAGGGTGCTGCGTTGTAGTTTGCGAGTGGGAATGAACAACTGGTTCAGGAATGTCCTAGGCCACTGTAGAAAATTCTCAGACAAAAAACCTGAGAGATGTGAAAGTACTTATTTTTTCTAAGTGTCTATGATGTGTGGTTTCTGCTGGCAGATACTTGACAGAGATGTTTAAGGTACAAACAGGTAGCTCACGGGTTTTTTTTTAGAAAAGTCTAATATCAGCTGGAGCAAAAATCTAGCTTAAAATCCTCTAATGATTTAGTTATTTGTGCAACATGCCTCTATTTTTCAGCCCGTTTGAATTCAGCTAAGCACTTCTCCATATGAACTAGCACTGTGAATTGTTATTACGTATGTTGGATGCCCGTGTCCATCAGTGAGAATATTTGCCCAGCAAAGTGCTGAATAATCAACAGTTTTGTTGAAAACCTTAAAGCTAAACTTGTCCTTAAAGACTAGATAAGAAAAAGTAAGAATTGTTCCTACAAGTGTCTTGTAAAAACATCCAGGCTTCTGCTACGGCATATATGTAAAAAGTCTCTTGAATTACTAGAACTTCTTTTCTGATAAAGACCATTATGCTGGTTTCAAGCAAAATTAATTTTTATTTCTCATGTAAAGTATTAGGTAGCTTTGGAAAAGACTTCTTTAAGTTAAATTAAAATGAAGTTTCTTAGCAGTATTATTTGATAACTGAACCACAGGAAACTTTTTTTGCTTGAAATGCTGTTACATTGTGATTCTAAATAGATAATCTCTTAAAAATCCCACTAAATACTAGGAAACAGGTGGATCCTTGGCATGGTGCAGTGTACTCCTTTCCCTGCTCCTGAAGCTTCAGGAAGGAAGCGTGTCTGAGAGCGTGCACATGCACGGGCTGTGTTAATGTGTGCAGAGCATCTGTGCCTCCCTGCTGGTTTCTATCTGGGCTCAGCCAGGACTCATCTGCCTGTCTGGTGAGGTTAAATAGGCTCAAACTCTCCTCTGACACCATGCACACTGCCTCAACAGTTTGTCTGCGCATGCCTTGCAAAAACAAGTGGTGGTCTCAGAAAACCACTTTTGTTCACCATTCACACTAGCGCAACTGGTTCCCCACGGGTGATTCTTCCGAGGTTAAATTTGCAACATTTGAGGTGCGGGTACTGGCCTGAAAAGTATCTGAAATTCTGGTTAACAAAACCAAACATAAATCCCTAGGGGTACAGTTTGACTGTCCAGCTCAGACTCAGTCATGCAAGATATTGAGCACTTCCCAGGAGGAGCAGAACGCCACCACTGTGGTTGAAGCAGGCTGTTCGGATGCCAGCCAGCACCCTGCTGGGTTTCCTTTGGAAACTACAGCTATGGTTGCTGGAAGGGGGCTGAGGGCGTAGTAATTATGCTGCTGTCAAATTAGTTTTAAATATTTTGACAGAAATGCAAATTGAATCTAAATTAACATCTCTATCTCAATGAATTTAGTGAGGCTTAAGCAGAAAGCCGTTAGTTTGGATGTTGGCCCACTGACAACGGGCAGTGGAATTCCTTTTGCTTTTGCTGTTGCTGTGAGTCCTTGACTACAAGCAAACAGCATCCAAAAGGCAAGTTAACCAGCACATTTTGCATTTCTTCCATCGTCTTTAAAACTGCTGTGGTATGAATGTACTTAATAATCAACCTGGAAGAACTTTCATCTCATGATGGCATGGCTGTCCACGTCACTGAAGTATTGTATTCAGCTTGATGCTGCCAGGAATTATATCTAGGATATTTGCAATGCGTTATCTCCAATCCTCATTAGATTTATTTTTTTTTTTTTTTTTAACGGCTTGGATTCCTGTAAAAAGCCTGAATTCAGGAACATGACATCCGACTAAGGTGCAATAATGATATAGTCAGCATGTTCAGAAGGTGTCTTGTGGAACATATTTAAACCTCACTTTGAAATTTTTTATCTGAGTGAGGGATTTTATTTGAGCCTTCGTAGCTTTTAACTGCCTTACATTTAAGCTATTTGAAAGTCTGGCAAGCTTCTTTTCTTGTGATGTCTTTGTTACTGGAGTTCTTTATTAATGTAAAAGCAGACTACTTTAAACTTTAATTTTTCTAAAATTCAATCATAAATACAAAAAAGGTCAGTCTGACACAAACCCTTCAGCTGATGTATCTCTGCAGCAAAACCATTACTTCTAGACTGGCATTGCAAAAACATGATTAACTGTGGAACTTCTTATAAACGCACCGGGTAGTTTGTTATTCACAAACCGATTTCTTGCCTTTGTTGGAATAAAATGAAATACTTCTGGTTTGTGTTCTGGTGCTTTTTGTATTGCTTGAGATTACCAAGTCTTCTTCCCCAAGTGGTATCTCTTTAGATTTTGTTCAGCACTTCTTCCACATGAGTAGTTAATTAAATGTACTAGAGTACAAATTAATGGCAGGGTGTTCCCTGGAGCAGTGCACACACCTCTGGCCATCTGTGGTCAGCACTGAAGTAGCTGTGAACTGGTGGTATGATCCTTCCTCCATCGTCCTGTTCCTATTGAAAGAAGTCAAAGAGGCTGGCTTGTTTAAAATAGGCTATAGGGGTCATAATTGCTTTCTCCAAGGTCAGTCAAAACAAAAGGAGAGAGAAAGAGAAAAGAGTTGTTTACTCTAAATAAACACAAGTGATGGCACAAAAAGGAAATGCCTGGTCTGGCCACAAAAAAATGTCTGCTGAAAATCTGTGAAAGGATTTCTAACAGCCTGAATGTGCGAGTCTACATCTGCCTTCAAACAGAAGCCATAAAGGCAGAACACACGTTCCATTTGAGCTGAATAACATGATGTGGATACTCATGGAAACTGAGGTTGAACTTAGCGGCTTGTGATTTCAGTGTACCCTAGAATGCTTTCATATTCTTTTTTTTTAAATTTTTTTAAATGTCCAAAGCGCTTTACAATATCAATGCTACAATTCAAAATACCAGTGTTAGGAAGGACAGGAGGTGAAAAGAAAGAAAAAAAAAAAAAAAAATTACAATCAAAGGAGCAGTGATGGGTCAGGAATTTTGTGCTACATTTCCTTGATTCTCAGACGAACCTTCCCTGGCTGCCTGCTACCTTGACTTGTTCACTCATTGTATAGGTTATCTTTACTGTGAAATGAAATACATTTCTCTAGTGATCCCTGTTAACCCCGCGGAGCTTGCAGAACCCCTCTACCTGCAGTGTGCGTTAGCTCTTGATCCTTAAAACTACGTGGCAGGAATTTTCTTCCCCCACTTTAGGCAAGAGTGTAAGCTCATATTGTCAACTTTGAAATGCAAAAATTGTGCAGCTCCTAAATGACAGAGTAGCTGAAATCATGGTTGTAATTCAGGTACCTGTAGCTGACTGTCATATCCATCACCAGTGCCCTTTACTTGGTTTAATGCTTTAACAAGCCTGCGTAACAAGGATGAATCTAAATGAGAGATGCCGGTTTCTTGCTCAGCAAACAAGATGCTAGTCTCTCTCGGCTCATGTTCATCCTTGTATTGTTTCCTTGTCTCCGCAGCTTCCTATTGTTGAAAAAATCAGGATCATTGCTCAGAAGGTGTATGGAGCTCAGGATATAGAGCTGTCTCCCACTGCGCAGTCACAAGTTGATCGTTACAGCCGGCAGGTAAGAACGCCAGTGAATTACGCAGTCGGGTGCCTGCTGGATGAGCGTCTTGGGAAACCTCGGGGTGTAAAAGGTTCGCAGATTGGAGTGTTTAGTCAAGCTTTGCTAAAAGGTGTGAGCTTACCCATGGTGCTAAGCTGTGGAGGTCAATATGGATTGGTTTAGATCAGATTACATAGAACAGAATGGTATTAACCTTGAAAGCTATCTCCCATAAGATACGTATGGTGTTTGGAATCGTTCTGAGATGGTTGATGAAACTTTGAGCTTTCTATGCAGAATGGTAATTTTGGGTTACCGCCTTAAATGTGGCAACTGGACATCTACAAAAGTATCAGCTAGTGAATGTGCCCGATTTTAGCATATGAGTGTTCACTTGTACCCGCAAAAAATTAGTTTGCAAACACATAAAAACCTGTGCACAGCTACACACTTTAATAACAAAGCTCCCAGTACTTGTGAAATCTTTTGTTTTCCTTCTGTTCATATTATTTTCAAGGGTTATAAATGCTAGAAGGTAAAATAGATCACTGTTCCTAAAGCATGTGGGAGTGGGCTTTGTTACGTTTTGAAAATAGTTTTGAAGCCAAGTGGAGAGGTGAGCGTATTTTATGTACTGGAGCAGCTTCTGTGCATAAACATGGCTGGAGCATTTCTGTCAGAAAATAGAAACTATGGATGATGTGTCATGGAAAAATTCCTGAGTATACTTCAACAGCCCGGTCAGACAGGCAGAAGTATAACGATCTTCTCTACAGTGCAAATCTCCTGAGAATTAATTTGGTTTTCTAGCTGGAAAAGAAGCTTACTTAGTGTACTTGAAGCAAAATAATCCATGTCTTTATCTTTTCCTGCTGTGATTCTCTAATCCTTTTTTTTTAGTCTAAACATGAGTAGTATTAGGAAGTATTTTCACAATGCCATTAAAAGATTGTCGTCAGCACTGGGCTGCAGAGGCAGTTCCCTGCAGTGCTACCTCTCCTCCTGGCCTTCTGAATTGCATCCCCTGTTTGTCAAGGAATTGAAGAGAAGAGTGGAAGGTGCCTGACCCAAGGTTAATCAATAACCTGGGAGACAAATAATGTGAGGAGAGCTGCTGAGGGCCTTTCCCTGATTTTCTCCCACTTTTTGAGTAACTACTGCACTGCCATTAGTGAAGTGGGAGCTGTGACCTCACACGGTTTTTGTCTTGTTTAAAAACAAAGCAGAACATCACGAGTCATTTCTGTTTACCCCCAAGAGATATTAGTACCCTTTTATAATTTTGCACTATGAATCCTGGTCTCAAGTAGGTATCTAACTAGGTTTTTAGAGCCCAGATGGAAATGCTGTACTGGAGTTTTATTGAGTTGGTGTAGGTTCCTTGTTCAGTGTGGTACCCGTTGTGCGCCCTTTCTGAAAACAGCGCACTCTAGCCATTGTGTAGGCAACTTTGCACCTAACTCTAGATCGAGAACCTGCTCTAGAAGCTGGATATCACTACAGCCAAGTCTTTGGAGATGTAGGCCTGAGTGGAGAGGGGATAGCATGTAAAATACAGTGTTTTGTCCATTTTTGAAATATTGGCTGTTAAGAAACTGAGGTTAACTATTGCTATATGGATTTCTGGAAGGTACTGGTAACAGAGTGAAAATAAATTCTGTCTTTACTGTAATCTTAAGAACATTTTTCTTGTGTTTTCTTTCCCTTTTCTATTAGGGATTTGGAAATCTTCCCATTTGTATGGCAAAAACTCACCTATCCCTCTCCCATCAGCCTGAGAGGAAGGGCGTTCCCACTGGTTTCATTTTGCCGATTAGTGATGTGAGAGCCAGTATTGGAGCTGGATTCATCTACCCTTTGGTAGGAACGGTGAGTGCAGAGTATTCAACTTGATTACTCCCTTTCCTTTGACCCAGCTTGACAGGGAAGTGCATTTCCTGTTTGCCTCTAAAAATAATGCGTAGAACCAGGTGAGGTCTTGTTTTTCTATAATGATTTTATCCTCACCTTTTTGTAGCTCTACATTGATAGGAAAAGATAACTTGGAAAGTGTAATATCATATAAGAGCTTTGACTACAGGGTTTGAGAGAATGACTCTTGCCATTGGTTCTGTTTCGGATGTTTTTCAGTTTGTCTAGGATACTTAGGCACCCTAATGCTGCAGAGAAATGAATTTACATGTTCATTGCCTTTCCTTATTCAAACTGCAGCCTGTAAATAACTGTAGTTGCATGATTATATTCTAAATGTTAAAGCTTTCATCCATCATTACAAAGCGTTCTGTAGTGTATTTTGATGAAAGGAATTGTGTTAGGAAAAAGTGTATGATTAAAATGATTGCTTTTCAGCTGCTGAGCCTGATCTGTTCCTAGTCCTTGTGAGCATCTCTGCTGATCCTGTAAAACTAAGTTCTGGTGGGAAGGAATGGGTTTCTAAGGGCAGAAGTAGTATCACATTCTTTGTCCTTTTTTTGAGATTTAAACAATGAGGTGCTAAAAAGAGGCAATTGTCATCCTTTCTTCCTACCTGTCCTTAAAGGTACAGACTGAGATTAGGAAGCTCCTGATAGATTCTTCCCTGGCATGCCTTATCAAAGTAGCTGAGAAGCTAGTTAGCTCAGGCCTTTTGCCAGTCAGGCACATCTTATTCCAAACAGTAGTTGAAGTGCAGCTGACATCTCATAGCATGAATTATTACTAATAAGTAGCTGATTCATGAGATGGTGCTGGAGAAGGGATGCAAAAGCCATTGCGTTTCCGGAAAGAGTACTCTCCCAATGTTATCTCGTCTTCCCAGAGCATGGCCCGATTTCCTTGTGTAGCAGTACGCTTAGGAAAGGTTGAAAGTTTCTAATCTATTGTTTTGAATTCTCTCTGAAACAATCAAGTGTTTGAAATGAGGAAGGAAGTACTTTCTGACCAGGAGAGTTCCTGGAGTTCAGGAAACTGTGTCACTTTAACTCACTGGACCTGGGGATACGCTTTCCTTCTGCATGGCCACATTATGCGTATCCACCAGAAGTGGAGTGCAGCTGTGCGTTTAAATTATGTAAGACCAAATTCCAGTTACTGGTGACAGAATAAAAAAAAAAAATATGTCAGAAGTTCTAGTATCTCCTTCATGGCCTGGATTCAAGTTTGCACTGGAAGTTGCATGTCATAAAGTTGCGAAAAGGAGTGAATGTGAAGAATGGGCAGCAACTGCTTCAAATCCATGAGGGAGCTATTTTGTCGGATGTCAGAGTGAAATGTTCTTGGGTTGAGCTTTCTGAATGAGTCATACTCTGCACAATTCAACACAAACTAGCTGCAGTTCAGCCTCATAAATCCCTAGGAACTGTCCATAGGAGCAGTATGGACCAAACAAGTTCAAGGATTTCCTCTCATTTTTGGTTTCCACCTAGAATCAAAAAATATGGTTCTTATAAAAGACTCTGGTGAGAGGTGATATAGCCATGGAACCTTTCCCTTATCAGGAGCTGGGTAGGCAGTATACTCTTAGTGTTATGTATTCCAAGAGTGTTTGTAGGGCAAGGTACTGTGTAAACATAAGATCCCCAAGAGCTAAAAATCTAAACAGACAGACATCAATCATTGGTTGTTTGGAAAATATTGCTAAAGCTCAGGAATGTGGGACAGAAGACTCCTTGGAACCATCACAATTGCTACAAATCAAAACAAACAGATGAATATGAATGTATTCTTAACACCCTTATCATACAATTCTTTCTCTAGAATTAAATTTATGGGAAGAGGTCCAACTTGCTGCCTTTCAGAATTAAGAATTGTGATCATCAGGAAACAAAATCTCATAACAGAGTTGTACCACTACTTTTGAGATCACTTTTCTATTTTGCCGCCTTCAGATTTTTTTTGTGTTGCTGTCAGCAATGTGTTGCTGTCAGCAATTAAGTCTTAAGGCTAGTGGTGCTTTTTAAGTTGTGCAAGAAGGAATATTTTTGATGTCAGGTTCCGAAACTGAGTCAGGTTCCTTTGACAGTTCTCTTACTAATAAAGCTATCCAAAAATGTCTACAAGAACAAAGCAAGTATAAAAGGGCATGTCCTGAAGGCTTAAAGTGGCTGGAGGTCAGATGCTATGAGTGGAAGGATTACAGAAATCCTGGTGACAGCATATGGTGAAAGCATCCAGTTATGACAGTGGATTAGGTTTCTTTACGCAGGAAAAAAGGAGCAGTATATATTTTTTTCCTTTCATTGCTTGCTGTCTAATTGTATTAATGGAATAGGATCCTTAATACCTGAGCTGCTTAGAGCCATCTTATAGCTAAGAGCTTTCTGATGCCAGAATAAATGCTATTGGACAACACATTCGTTAAAGTTTTAATGATAATTCTGATGCTCATTAAATGTCAAACTCCACTCTCAAAGCACAATTTTTACTGGACAAGCTCCTCTCACTCGAATCTGGCAGAACTTTTTAGTGATAAAACAGGTTGTTAGAAATCTGCTCCAATTTAATTGGGAGGAGCATTGCAAATGAAAGAGAGAAGTACTGCTGAAAGATAATAAACTATCTGCAGCGACTAGCATTTGTAGTTTAACCTTGACGTTAGCACATGTAAATTAATAAGATTTGTATTTACCCCAACACTGACAGGCAATCTTTTTTTTTTTTCTTTTTTTAAACTAAATATTTAACGTGTTTTCTTCATATTCTCTAAGCAATATTTGTTTTGTATTATGGTTGGCTCTGGTTCCCTTACAGCATGGAAGTCTTTCCAGGAAAAATGAACTGAGCCTTATCGGAGGAAATCAGCAGTGAAACAAGAGGTGCATTTAATTAACACTGGCACAGCTTTTATCCAAGTTCTCTGCGACCATGACCCAGAGGGCTACATCACTCTCACAGGTGGACTGTTGACATCATTGCTTGGCTCAACAGAGTGATGGCAGGAAGGTTGCTGGAGTACATGTAGGAAACCAGTGAGGTCATTCACTAGCAATGCTTGGGTGGAGAATTATTAGATTTTTGTAGTATGTGTGTTTCTCTCAACCCCCACCCAAAAAGCCATTGCAGTTTGGTGCTTTCTCACATTCAGCCACGTTTCCGTTGTTCTTTCTCTTTCATGCGATGTGCAAGAATGCAGGCTGGCCATGGAAGCAAAACCTGCTGTCTTTTGCCTTTGTGAAGCGACACTGCCAAATCATTGGTGCAAGTCATACAGCTGTGTTTGAATCACACTGCAATTTTTAAATATGCACTACCCTTTTCCAGCCATGCACTTTTGTTTTAATGGGTTAAAATTACAGGCAAGGTCCCTTTGAAAATATCTGGAGCCTTTGGAGCCACACCAGCTCCCAGATTCTCACAATGAACTTATATCCTTCGGACATCAATATATCTGAAGAAAGGTCTGTCTGTTAGAGCAGTATTATTTTTTTCCCCATACAGAAAGCAGTTCAAGTCTCTGGAACTAGTTCTGGAACTATATCCTTCAGGAAGGAACTCTTGAGGTGACCCAGTATGGTTTGACAGCAGTTTATGGGAGTGATAAAGCCCTAATTCACTTGTAGGTGAGAGCCAGGACTGTCCTTCTAAAATATTACCTGAGTATTGTAAGGGAGAAAAGACAGTAAAAGTAAATATTTTTATCAATTGTTTTAGAAGGAAAATACTGTTCCCTGTTGAATTAATTTCTTCTTTCATTGTGGTTAAGAGCTTAACGTGTTTTGAGGGTGTCCTTTGAACATAAGCTGGAGTCCAGGCCCACCTGGAGTGAAATTGCAGTTTCCCAGTGGTGTGTGAGGCCCAAGTTGTCTCCAAACTGTCATTTTGTCACTTCTGTTAGGCTCTTTTATGGGACAGCTGAATAATTACTGGTGGATTGCCCAAGTCGTCCTGACAATCTGTGTAGCATAGGGTGATTTTTCAAAAACATGAATGATGGTGAGATTTATACCTGCCTTGTAAAGCATTTAGCTTGCAATGCAATTTGATATCATTTACAGAGGAGTAGTGCTCTGCTAAGTATTCTGACCTCTCTCAGTCCAACCCTGGTGATGTGGCATTTGGCACCTGCCTTTGGTGCTGTATAGTTGCTGTGTTGTAGGAGCGCTCCGAAGTCCCCAAACAGCTAGCTCTAAAAATACTAGGTGCTCATAGACTCCGCAGGCTGGTCTTGAGATAACTGCAGTAAGCATGGAAAAAGTAACAGAAAAGGAAAGCTATGAAGTTAAACTCACATGGGAAATGTAGGTTAGCAATTGTGCAGCTCTGAATTGAAAAATGCTAACAGGAAAAGAAAAGCCCACGCTCTCCTCTGTTAGATGATGTGCCTTCACATTTATTACAGTAGGTGTTATCCCTCTCGGGAAGGAGGGAGAGAGTTTTTCTGAATTACACACGCCACGTTGTTCCTGAACAGTGACCAGGTGTGCACATGCAGAAATGCTGAACAATGTTACGCTTGGTGGAAGGCTGATGAATTATTCAGGGTAGGGTTGATAGGGCAGGGGGTGAGCACATGGGTAAGATCAACGTCTGGAAGTGAAGGTGAGGACAGTCAACTTTAGTTCATTGGGTTTAAAAGCTCGAGGCTGAAAGATGCTTAGTGTAATAACAGCAAATCCCCCGTGTTCCTTGGTGGATTGCATGATGTGGTTGTGGCGGTATTGGCTTGGCCAGAGAGAGTCTCTGTAGATGTGGCAAAAATAGGCCCAAGTGAATGATTTAGCTGAAGGGATGAGGAAAAAGTTGTAGATTATAATGAAAAGGAGTATGTGGCAGCCTTTGGAAATGTCCCAGGTGTGCGCACTTTGAGGCAGTTAAAATTCAAGGATGATTATGGCTATTTGTGGTGAGAAGATGGGAATAGAAGATTGAGGGGAGGATTGGAAAGACGGAGTTAGCTGGAAAGGAAAAGAAGTTAAATTGAGAGTTATACCAGTGGGAGGAGATACCTGTGAAATGATTTGATGTACATGGAGAACTGGAAATGGGTACTGAAGTAAAAGCCACAAGGGTAAAAAAGATTTGAAGATGTTCCAAAACCGTCAGTTGAAACAATGTCATAATCCAAGATGTGGCCAGGAAGAAGTCATGGGAGTAATTGATGGATGTAGTTACAGGAGAGCAGAACATGCCTTGCTGATGACTAAGGATTTTTTTAAATTGGAGAGAAAAAGAGTAGAGTTTAGCTGGCTTGAAAAATTTATTATCAGCTCTGTAACTTTTGAAGGTACATAGAAAAGAATGCATTTAAATGATAGTTCAGAAATTTCCATATGCTCTGAGCATTTGCTGTTTACTTCAACTGTTTTAAACTGATGTGGATAAGCCAGTCCTTGTTGGAAATATGGAGTAAATATACTTGGCTTCAGATCATCGCACCTCCCTGCCATGGCTGTGACACAGACATATGGTAAATTCCCTCTCACACCCTCAAAAAATCCCCCAACAAACCCAAAAACCAAAGAGCCTCGCTTTCCCCTGTGGCATTTAGAAATATCTTGACAGATAATGGAAGCAATTCACTTAGATTCTGTGTAGTTCATGCTCTCTCTTGACTGCTCTGTTTGTTTGCTAGTAAGCGTTATTTAACCTACGTGATAATATAGTACAACGTATTGCCTTTTTGGAATGAAAGACCAGGTCCCATTGCTGGCTGTATCGGCAAAATTAATTTGCAGTTTATTACAGCTTCCTTCAACCTAGCCTTACATTCCTCAAGGGCCAGTGCTTGTAGTTAGCAGAACTAAAGAAATTATTTTGCTTTGTTTTCTATTGAGAAGAAAAAAGAAGTTGTGTAGGCATGTGTGTTATTTCAGCAAACTGAAGAGTTCAAGAGTTGGAGTTCATCCTGTTTTTTGACAGGATGAAACCATTATACAACATATCACAGAAGAAAATAGACCCTGTGGTTTGGTAAGCTATTTAATGTTTAGATTAGATGAGATTTTTCTCAATACAACCTCCATTACAAGCAATTTCAGTATGACTATTGTAAAATTAGTTCTTTGTATTCAGTATCCATATTATATATTTTCCCATCTTATTTTAAGCCTTGTTGGAGAAGAATTTTTTTATGCAAATGTTTAAATTTGGCTCTAAACATTTGAAAATGAACTTTTTAATGACAAAAATGAGCCTAGGGCATTTCTTGTATCAGTCAGGTTTCCTTGGTTGTCTTTTCCAAAGATATTTTTATTAAATACATCCAGAGAGATGTAACGTTGTGTTCAAGCTCTTTGCCTTAAATAACAAACATGTGCCACTATTAACTTAAAATAGCTTATCTGAATAGGTCCCTTAAAACAGATGCTTATTTGCAAGTACAAACAGTGACTTTCATCTTTCACTTTAGTCAGTAAGTGATATCCTGAAAATGCATTTTGATAGCCTCCCATCCCTTGCAGTGGGAATTTTCCCTACCCTCCTTTGCTTTGCATGTAAAGGGGTAGAGGACATGGTCAGCCGTGCGATCTCCGTGGAAGGTATGGTCGGTCAGAGCTGCTGCAGAGGAATTTCTTAAACTGGTATGCCTGGATCTCAAATGCTTTAGCACATGGTTTTGGTTAAGACTAGCTGACTCGACACATCAGCTCAGGCAGTATGGATTCATTGATCAAGGGTAGTGCCTGGCTAGTGTGGACAAGTTTAAGTGATGCTGGAACAAAGATAACTCATTATGCTCTGAAACGGTTTTCTTCAGCGTGGTTGTTAAATGTCTTGCCCTCATCAGACCTGTGAAGTTGTATGTAATGAACTCAGTGCAGCTGTCTTAGGGTTGCAAATGCCATTAGTGTAGGCAAATGAGAATCACCTGTAGCACACATGTAGCCAAAGGGGGCACCTCTGTGAAAGCGTCATTTGCTCAAGGCCTTCAGAGAGTCTGGGAGCCATTAAGATCCTTACTGTCTGTTCCAGTAAGACCTAACCGTGAGCATGGTCATGCTTTCTATCTGTCTCATTCCCTTGTCTCTGATTTACAGTCCGTGATCCCAGGCGAGAGTGAACATAACTGCATCAGTTAAGAAAGGAAAAAATCAAGAGATTGATATTCTGTATGGAGATAAGGGCACTTTGACTGATGTACATTAGCCTATTTGCATGGGGCTTGCTATTAAAAAAGACATACCAGTTAAAAGTGGGAAGTGCAATTTGGACAGAAGCCAGCAGCAATTTTGGACCACTGCCCTTAGATTTTACGCATGCCTTTGGACATGAAATAGGGACTTTGCAGTGGAAGCGTAAGCATGTGCGAGTTTGAGCAGTTAGTGAAAGCATTGCCGGGCGTTCTCCAGGGCAAAGAGGGAAGCAGGTGGTTGAATTGTGCAGCTCACGGCAGCTTCTCTGTGGTGCAGCAGCGCTGCCTGCCCACCCCGGTCCTCTCCTCCAGCTCAGACTGTGCTGGCAAGAGAGTTGTGCCAACTGCAGAGCAATCAAATGGGTTTGATTAAGGGCTCATTCAATTAAGCGGCCTCATATGTGTGCACTTTGATCAAATGCAAAGAACTCAAAAATCGGTTTATGGGACATCTTGAAACAGCGGTGTATTTTGATGATGTTATCTACACAGCCAATGTACAGACCTGAGCATCAGAGAAGGCAGCCAAGTATTTACTTCTCTCATTCATGGTATTTCGGCTGACTTGCTGCGTAAAGAGGCTGATGCCTCTTGGTGGCCCAGGGGTCACTGAGTCTGATGGCTTTGGGCTGGGCTGGGTATCGCCGCTGCCTGTCTTGGTTCAGCTTGGTAGCAGCAGCAATCCGCTGCACGTAAGGTTGAAATGAAACGATGTCTTGTGCTCCCTATTTTTGTTTGTTCGGTCTGATAAGCTTTTTCAGTTGAAGTCACAGTTTCTGAAAAGGACCCTCATGGTTCAGATTGGAAATTTAGAGATTCAGCCATTTATAAGCAATGGTTACCTTTTAAAACTCCTGTCTACATGCGATTTTTTTGAGAGGCTATTTTATGCTCACTTAAAGAAAAAAACATTGGCCCTTCAGCATTCTTCCAGATACGTTTTTGCAGATTTTAAAAGTATTGATTCCTTGTAAGCAGCAAAATATCTTTATGTTTTGCGTCAAATAACTGAAATTCTTCCAGACTGTCCAGTAAGACAAACTAACTAGCAGATGTAGATAGCTGTATATTTGAGGCTGGTAACTTACTGTTATTGCAACTCTAAAAGTGATTTAGGGCTGATAGCAGGAACCTAGCTGGAGGCTGCAAGTCTGTGACTGAACAGTTTTATTGAGTTCTGGATAAATAAGGTGAAAGATATTTTGAACTTAATAATGTCCCCAGCAACTTGCTTGCTTTCATTAAATTGTGAAATATAGGATGACTACTGCACTAATTAACATTAAGGAGGAATGAATATTTGTGCCTGCTGGTCAAAGGATTATCCTTGTTAAAACAGGAAATGGACTCTGATTTCCTGTTTTCAAGTATTTTCTTCATAAACTTTGCTTGAAAACGTGAGGTTAAAAATAAGTTTTACTTTTACATAGTAAAATATACATATATTATTAGTTTAAAAATAATTTATATGTGGAAGGAAGAGCATTTTCCAAATTGTTTTGTATTGAAATAAATACATCCTGCACATACTTCATAAAATAGCATTTATCAAGAAATTAGAAACTGAACTTCTCTAATTTATTACATTGTGACGTGGGCTTTATAGAAATTATAATACTCAACATTTGCATAATATCACTTTGTATTAGTAGTTTGCCAGACAAGCAAAAATTTGACACACAGTTTTTAAAATAAGGAATCCAGAGATGCAAACATCAAGGTCCCCTGACAAATCAGGGGCAGAGCCACAAATAAAATTCATGATTTCCTGGCCTGCAAAATCATGAAATGTTTATGTCTAAGAATGTGAAGAATAGGATTGGGGTATTTCCATCGGAGTAGGCTGACCTACATTCTGTGGACAACACCAAAAGAAAGTTATGCTGCTACTTCTCCTCCTCTACACCACCCACCCACTCAAAAATTCTAAAGTATTTCCTGAGGTATTCCTCATGTGTCCTTACTTAAGAAAAAAGAAGGTACAAATGCTGGCATGCTGTATTTCACCAGTGGTAAGTGGTAATGGGTTTATTTTGAAAAGACCAAACTTTCTTCACTTCTGAAACTGTGAAATGTCACGACTGGAACATCAGCTTTTGACCGTAACTGAGGAGAGGGTTGCATAAAACCACCTTGATAGCCTATAGCTCAAGAGACATCTCCCAGGTGGAGAGGTCCATTCAAAAAGTATTCTCAGCATGGTACAACAGTGACCCACAGGCTTCTGCAGATACAGCATTTTTGGTACTCGGAGAGACTAGTTGATGCTGAGCTGCAACTGTCATCTGTCTTCCTGTCTGCCCTTCCTGCGCGCTGGTGAACAGCACTTGTTGAAAAATGATTTTGTTCTGTTTTTTTCTTAATAGAAGGAAAGAGAGAATAAGGTGCATATCCTTGTGTGCTTGAGGAAATTCAGTTTCCCAGCAGAAATAATGTTGCATTAGTTGACGACGTTTCGTGTGTCCGGGGCTAAAACCCTGCTATGGGCACCCTGTCAGCTGGTCCAGAACAGTGACTTCCCTCTCTCACACCCATTTCTCTGTGGTGGATATGTCTGCCAGCTTGACCCATCTTTTCTCTCTACCATATTCTTCTTGTGTTTTTTGGGATAAGAGTATATTTAGTTTTACATCAAGATTAAGCCTTTCCAGTTCAATGCCTATGCCACACAGCTGTGGGGAAATTCTGTTTAATGCTTCCTTCTCTTTTACATTGTAAAAGCCAAGAACATTATTTCTTGGCCTGGAGCTGGACTCCTAAGAACAGAACTTTCCATAGGCCTGCAAAGAAGAAATATGATCAGGTATGAGCTAACAGTTGGACAGGTAAAGCAAGAAATAACTTTATCTCTCATCACCATTTTGTTACTGCAATTCCATACAGAAAGGTGTTGGTGTGAGGTATCTTACCAACACCACTGAAACTTCCCGAGTGCTAACTGTGATGCAGCAGCTCATTATGGTATATTTTTGTCATAGAGGAAAATTATGTCAACATTATTTAGCTCCCAGAACTCAACAGCAGCTACAACCACCTCAGCATGGAAAGGCTTAGGCTGACGTGGAGCCCAAGCCCCAGTCTGCCTACGTTTCCTATGTTCGGAAGGTGTGTGCTAGTTCAATATTCCCATGAGGGGCTGTGTGAAGATGGGCTTGGCTGTGGTGACTCCGTAATAAGCCAGTATCAGATGAAATCATGGGTTCGCCACGTGCCGGGCTGTGTGTAAGACCCGTCCTTTCATCTGGGTGTTCCCAGGGCTGAAATCCAGGGCGCTGGGTAGTGGTGTGGTCTGGGACGGCCACAAGAAATCTCAGTGAGATGCAGCACAATAGCAAAGTTGGGCTCATTTGAAGCATTTTAAACTCTTACCTCTGTAAATATCCAGTGGATGATAATGCCATGCTAGCTATACCAATGCTTGATACTTTTAAGGTTAGTGCCTGGCAGCTGGACATTCAGCTTTTGCTTGAAGTCATATAAAGGTGCCTAATATAAATGGAACATCCTCTTTAACCAGTTTCACATTTTTAATAATGTTTTTTTAGGAACATGTCAAGGTTTGGAACTAGTTGTAGGCTAAACAGTTTCTCTCCAGGGACTCAGGATTTTCTGAAAATAAAATCCTACAATTGCATGATATTTTAGGCTGGAGCATCTGACCACACCATCTTTCTTTAATAACCATGTTTCTTTAGGCCACATAAGGAGCCAGGCTTTGGGCTTAATAAGAAAAAGTAGTGACATGAAGAACATCAGAATGAGATGTTCGATCATATGTAGGCATGTTGCAATCGGAAAGAAAATATTTTAAAAGTGTGATCTACGTGTGCTGTCCTACTTAAAGCTCAGCAATACTCCGAAGACTTTGAGTCTAAACATAACCTCAAAGTACATGCTTTCAAGAAAATTAGTGAGAATTAGGTAATCAGGTCACGGTTCCCTTTTCTGCACAGCCGCCCTAAATTCATCAGGGGCTATTTTTTATGTCATTTTCCAAGGTTTTTACTTAACTTTTTCTAGTTGGAGACCACATGTCTGTATCAGCAATTTAAAAAAAGATGGCTAGGTCCAAATCAACTAGTTTTTGTTTCTACAAATACACATAATAACATAAAGTTACTCAGTTTTAATCATCATTTAGCTACCAACACATCAACTATTAAATGCATGCAGGCTTGTGATAGTCACAGAAATATCATTTATGTCTCTTGCAACCCTCAGAAAATTTTTTTCTGATTCTCCCTAAATTCTGGTTGTACAATTAAAGTCTATGGAGGAACATTTGAGTATGTTGATGAGAAAGCTGCACTGATACATGTGAAGGCAATGCCTCTTACAAAGGTGGCAAACCTTTTCTGTGTAGCAAGCCACCTAGCAGGCTAACACCCCACAATACTGAATATTAGGTGTGTTTGAGATAGCCTTCGGGTTTCAATGTTGCAATAAAATAAGCATGCCATGAATGAGAGCAGCAGAGGAATGTGGATAATGTGTTTGCCTTTTAGTAAATCATCAGTAAACTCTAATGCTGAGATGATCTGGTTTTGTTACTTGCTCACTTAATAAAACCTATCAGTAGGCTGAGGCCAGAAGAACTGTGACAGTTCGTCACCTATAGAAACCTGTTGTACTTTTTCTAGTCTTTTTTTAAGCCTCTCTTAGATAAGCGAAAATAAATCTCCTGACCTCATTTTACTCTTCATTTATCTTTTCCGCAAAACCACATGAAATTCAACACCACTTAAAGTTTGTGCTTGGCTCCTTGTTTTCAGTCTCCCGTCAGGGGCAAGGGTGCTGCTGAAGAAGCATCCGCGGGGACATTGCTGAGGCTGTTGTACTCAAACTGGAACCTAAAAGGTGCCTCAGAGAAGTACGGTGTTGAATCACAGTGGTGGTAATTTATTGGAATTTTTGAGAAACGCTGATGACACAGTGTTAGAAAATCTTAAAGAACCATAGAATCATTTAGGTTGGAAAAGACCTTTAAGATCATCAAGCCAAACCATTAACCTAACACTGCCACCCCACCACTAAACCATGTCCCTAAGCACCTTGTCTACCTGTCTTTTAAATACCTCCAGGGGTGGGGACTTGACCACCTCCCTGGGCAGCCCATTCCAGTGCCTGACAATCCTTTCTGTGAAGAAATTTTTCCTAATGTCTAACCTAAACCTGCCCTGGCACAACTTCAGACTAAGCTATATTATGCTTTTTTCTCTTTTAGGTAATACTATACATAGCACCCCCAAAAGTGCCAAAAAAGAAGTAGTAACATCACATAGGTGGTATCACTGAGTTGGTTTTCCCCAGTTCCATTTACAACACTTGCCTCTTGCTGCTTAGAAATTACTGCATTTGCACTACTGTCAAAAACTCAGTGTTAATCTGGGAGTTTGTCAAGAAAGCTGTACAACAAAAGCTGCGACTTTTACATCTCTGATCTGTGAAATAAGCCAAAATACTGGGGTCTGTGGTTTTTATGCTGCAGAAAAACCCCACTGGTAGAGTTGGGTATCCTACATGCAGTACCGTTCATATGGTAAGATTATGAATGCCCTGTTTCCCTGGGCAAAGAGGAGTTCCCTTACAAGCAGCTCCAGGCCTCGTTCAGCCAGCGCTTGTTCGGAAAGGCTGTCCTGCAGATTTTTCTCGCCATGCTTTTGGCCCAGCTCCAGTGTCTGGTTTCCAAGAGTGTTACTACTATGCAGGATGCGTGCCTGTTTGAAAGCAGTGCTTTCATAGCGCTTCTGCTCTCCTATCGTTTTACTGTTTTGTAACTGCCCACGCACATCCAGCCCTACCACGGTGTGTTCAGACTCTTGTATGCTCTGTATCGGTATCCAGAGGAAATGTATGTGCTATACAGTTTGGTTCCTACTCAGCTTTGCCATTGACCAGCATTTTGAGTGGTATCTCTTTCTTCTTGAAACTGGTTTAAAAATTGCTGTGTATTCGTGTTGAAAGGGCAGTTTTCCACCCATCAGTTTGTACATGTTTGACTCAGTTCCTAATGTTATTACTGGAGGTGGAGTGCAATGAATGGCCCAGTCATCTTTTGATGTAAGGAGAATTTCCTTAGAGAGAAATATAAATTGTGAGAATGAGTTTGTTGGTAGAAGGAGGAGTTTAGTTTGATCATCAGGTGTTCATGGAAAATTTCACTATAACTGAAAAACAGAGATTTCTGCTGACTGTTGAGAGTATTAAGAATCATAATTCTGCTGTTTATCCCCATTTTGTTTGAATTATGGACTGCATCGAAAACACCTGCATTTATTTACTCATTGCATTAAACCATGCAGTTTGTCTTAGGTGTGTTCAATTTTGTTACACTTTATTGCAACAAATTGATAAATACCATAGATAACCATCAGCTCTTCATGATAGCAGTCAAAAGCCTAACCTTTTTCGCCCCTCCTTTTTCACTCCTCCTTTTTTTCCCCCTCTTTTTTTTTTTTTCTCCTCCTTGGAGCTGTTTTGGCAGCTGGAGGCAGTTTTTATTTTGATACATTTGACATAAAGTATGGCATGTGTCCAGTTTGGGAAGAAGAAAAGCTGGTGGAAAAAAAAAATTCCAGCATTGTATTATAGAAATCAAGAATATGCTTTATGGTCCATCAAGTAGAAACAGGTTTTGGTTTCAGCTCAGGATATACATGGGAATAAACTGCAATTAAGGGCTTTTTTTTTTTTTATTTAAAGGGAGAGAATTTAGCTGTGTTGTTGGCACCATAATTTTATTTAAAGGGAGAGAATTTAGCTGTGTTGTAACTTAAAATGTAACTTATAACTTAAATGTAACTTGTAACTTAAAATGTAACTTAACATTTTATGGAAACAAAATGGAAAACTAGATTATGGCATATATTAAAAATAGAATGTGTAACTTAAAAATTTGGGGACACAGCCAAGAGGAAGTTGTATATTAAAAAAAAAAAAAACCAATAACCACATATATGCTTATATAGGGATGGATCACTCCAGGGCTGAAAGGCATATGTATCCAAATGCGGCGTTTTTCTGTGTGGTCAGAATTTCAAAATGAGCATGCCGGTGAATGCCCTGAGTTCATTCAAAGCGTGTAGATGTTTCCATGTGCTTGCAAGGCCTGTGCAGAAGGGCAGGAGCATGCGTACCCCCAAAGTGTATATGCAGATATCATCTTTCTTGCGCCTGTGCAGTTGTAAAGGGGGGACTTGCTGGCCCCATCTCTGCATCACTCAAACCCACCTTCTGCTTCCTGACTCTGAAGCGTTACAGCCTTTTGCATTAGGGTCACGATGTTTTGTCCTTCCAGGCTTGCCAAAAAGGACAGAGGGTGGGGAGGGATGTCAGTTAGAGGGCTTCTGGCTTCTTCAGAGGGGGGAGTGAGCCAGGGAATGTACTGACTGAAAGGCGTGTTCTTAATGCTACTTGCTTGAGCAGTAAGCAGCTCTGACATCCTAAATCTGATCTCAAAAAGTGCTGAACTCTTCCTGATCTTCAGCTCTCTGCCCTAGTTCTCCTTCCCATCTTGTCTTATTGTTTGTAGGCTGCTGTGGCTGACTCTGTATTAACTTCAGGCATAATCTCGAGAAACCATGGCAGGCTGCAGTTATAGACTCTTGTCAAATGGGATCCCCGAAAAACCTAATTTAGCTCTTGCCACAGAATGAGCTTCCACTTGTACATTTTTTTTTATAAGATGTGCTTTTCCTTCCAGTAAACTTCATTCTGTAGTTTTGTGAAAAACAAGAAGAAAGTGAAAAGGTAATTTGTGTGGACCCTCAAGGAATTTATTACAGGTAAAATCAGATAAAAGTTGACAAATTAAGGGTAAACTTGGAGAAAAGGTTGACAAGTGCATAAACTACATTCACTGTACTTGCAAAATGAATGTTTTCATTCAAACCTTCACCTAAAACCATTTTATCTGAAGTGCAAAGCTCTCTCTGGTATGGGCCAATGCTGTGAGCGACCTGTTGGTTGTGTTACATTAGCATGTCATTTTGTATGAGGTAAAATTACCTACAGGATCATATTAAACTGAAATTGGAATGCTCATTTGTAAAGTGAGGAGAAACCACCAGGCATTCAGAGGAGGACAGGCTAAGCCTGTTCTCGTTTGGGGTTGTGATTAGGTCTGCTTTTCTACATAGATGAGTGTTCAGCACTAATGGAAGCCATGGGGAAGCCTTGCCAGGTACTTTGTATTAGCTTTGTCCCATGTATTAAATAAGTCGGATTCATGAGAATTACAGAAGATAAATCTACTGAGGTGGGATTAAAAGCAGGTCATATAGGACGATACTTTTCTTACAAACAATGGGCACAATTGTAGGAGCTGTTATAATCCAACAGAAAACCAACAAAACTCAAAGGGTTGTTGTAGATTTATGGAAAACAAGTCCAGATCTAATTGACTTTTTTGGGTTTTAAAGACAAAATGAGGAGGGATGTGCTCGTTTAACATAAATGTGTCTTGGACCCATCCTTTTCTGTTTCATGTATCCCATGATGTACTTGAGCCCAGTTCTGGAAGAAACTGTAGGGGCACTAGATCTATAGAGGAAACCAGATGCTGAAATTGTTTTTCAAATCTGTAGAAATAATGGAAAACAATTATTTCCTAAAAAGGTAAAAAAGGAAATCAGGTGTAAATATTTCTGCCTTTTCACTACCTCTGAACAGTGTTATTTTCACTGCACAATTTTAACAGCTCTATATAATTTCCATGGAATAAAAGATTAATTACATTTTAAATTATCTGGCTTTGGATGCAATGGCATATTGAATCCTAATTCCATGGAGAATGGGTTTTACGATGCGTATGATAAATTCTTAGTAAGTAGTTCCATACTGCTAAAGTAGTTCCATTCTTAACATGTATTTCTCAGAAAACCTCAACATCTTTGTATTTGTTACATTGTTAAATGCTGGATTCTGCATTTAGGGTGGAGTCACGCTGGGCACAAGTATAAATTGGAGAGGGGTGGCTGGAGAGCAGCCCTGCAGAACGGGACCTGGGGGTGCAGGTTGGCAGCAGGCTCAGTGTGAGCCAGCAGTGAGCCCTGGCAGCCAGGAGGGCAAACCCTACCCAGGGGGGCATCAAACACAGCACAGCCAGCCAGGCAGAAGAGGTGATTTATCCTGCTGTGTTCAGTGTTGGTGCCGCCTGACCTCGAGTGCTGTCTGCAGCTTTGGGCCCCACAACTTAAGAAGGGTGTGAAGGTCCTTGAATGCGTCCAGAGGAAGGTAACAAATCTGGTGGAAGGGCTGGAAGGAATGTCCCCTGAGGAGCAGCTGAGGACTTTGGGCTTGTCTAGTTTGGAGAAGAGGAGGCTGAGGGGCGACCTCATTGCTCTCTACAGCTTCCTGAGGAGGGGACATGGTGAGGGAGGTGCTGAGCTCTTCTCCCTGGTATCTAGTGATAGGACATGGGGGAATGATTCAAAGCTGTGCCAGGGGAGGTTTAAACTGGAAGCATTTGCCAAGAGGGTGGTCAAACACTGGAACAGGCTTCCTAGAGAGGTGGTTGATGCCCCACGCCTGTCAATGTTTAATCAGGGTTTGGACGATGCCCTTAATAACAGACCTTAACTTTTGGTCAGCCTTGAAATGGTCAGGCAGTTGGACCAGATGATCGTGGTAGGTTCCTTCCAACTGAAATTCTCCTCTCTCTCCTCTCCCTCTCCCTCTCCCCTCTCCCTCTCCCCTCTCCCTCCCCTCTCTCTCTCCC
>NW_009260832.1:328772-366049 GCF_000687185.1 Egretta garzetta | reverse complement strand
CCCTCTCCCCTCCCTCTCCCCTCCCTCTCCCCTCCCTCTCCCCTCCCTCTCCCCTCTCTCCTCTCTTCTCTTCTTGTTTGCTTTGTCTATTTAGACTTTGAGGTCTTCAAAATGGAAATGCTACCTAATTCACAAGCACCATGGCAGAATTGTTGCTGAAGTTAAGGCTACTGGGATGGGTGTTGCTTGTACCACATTAGAGATGATGCGTGGTCTGAGGCCTCAGGGAGGTGTGATTATAAGGACTGCATAATGTCATTATTTGCTGCTTCATTATTTCTGTCTTTTAGCAGTTGTCTTGTGAAGTCACGTCCCTCCATTCTTTGTGTTTTGCTGATGAAATATTTTGCCTTTTTTAACAGTGGCTTTGATACTGCCCCTGTTTGCAGAGGACGTATTTTCCCCTTGGCTCACTAGCCTTTCTCGTTCTCCCTTGTTTCTTCTCCCTCTACTGTTTTCCTGTCTGCCCTTCAGAGAAGAAACAGGTTTTATATGTCTAGGGAATAACGTTGCAACAGTGTAGCAAAGGTTAATGCAAAATCAGGAAGGGAAACAAAAACCATTTTCAGTCTTTCCGGCTGTCATCGCCTCGTAGTCCCAAGCGCCAAGACACACCTGTGCAGGTTGCCTCCAGCGTTCAGGTATCAGGATGGGTATGCTTGGGTGATCTGGTGGGGGCCTCCTTGCAGTGACAGGTCTCATCACCTCTTTCATTAGTTGGCACCTTGTGTTGGTTTTAGACATGTTGTTTTATACCATTGGGCAGCTGACAGCAAATAGTCCGTTGCCTCTCCATCCTGTTGGCATCTGAGAGTCACTGGGATCCACAGCTTCTAGTTATTTCTCTTGCTGTGAAGGGCTCTTTCTGACTTACCAATTCTCTGTATCATTTCACATATGGCACGTTATTTTCTGTCCTGTCTTCAAAGCCATGTTCTTCTCAACGCTTTTTTTTCTTCCAGCTGCTAGACTTTAAATGTTTTGATTCTTCAATTTAATAATTTTGCTTTACCTCCCCCCAAAATCAATAATGGTTTCCCAAGCAATATCTTACTTCTCTCGTGAAATAAATTTTTATATTAATTCAAATGGCACATGCATTTTTCAGCCTTTCTCATACATTCCCTTTGGATTAAGATTCTCCTTTGAATAATGCTTTTAGCTGGTAGCCAGAAACTGTGGATATTTACTGCAATCTTCAGACTCAATTACCTAATTTTAAAAGTGGTTGTTGATTTCTTACTGTGCCTATTTATGCCTTGAGGCATTAATGAAATATAAATAAGGTATGTCATAAATAACCATACAGTAAGGAGACTGGATTGGGCGGTTTGCATATTTTGAATAGTTTGTTTAACTTATATCACAAGGTACATCACATACCCTTGGATAAAGTGTGTGAAAAGTATATCGTGGAAGCTGTTCATTAATTGATATAAAATCTGCTGTCAGTGTGCAGACAAACAAGATGGCAGGCAGTAGATATTTACTGCACTATGTGGACATCCTTATCAACTCCTAAATGTGCTATTCAAAATCAATTTGCAGTCCCATTCTTGCCATTTTATAGGGTATCATGCAATATATTTGCCGTAACTCGCCATGTCCTAGACAGTACTTTTCATCGGTAACTTTCTGAAGTGTCACAGAGGAGGCGCAAGTGAGGTACAACCCCTGTACTCAGATGAGAAGGAAATTATCCATCGCAAGGAGCAGAATTGGGAAATTACCTGAGTTTCCTGGAAATCAGGATGGTACTGCAAGCAGTAGTATGTGCTGCTTGGGGCATGGTTTGAACAGTAGTACAACCCGAGTCTTGCAATTCTTTGAGATGTTGAAGTTTGTTGTATTTATTCAAAAACATGTCCTTAAGCATAGCGCCAGGTTAGCACATCCCTTCCATTCAGTGTCCCGCATGATAACTGACAGATAACATAAATGTGAAGATATTAGAAAGCTACTGACCTGAATGTGTATACAAATGCAAGCTTATCGCATCAGAGAAAGATTTGCTGGTCACTAGTTAGCTTACACAGAGCTAACTCAAAGGTCCTGCCATCCTACAGGACCAGCTGCTTGGCCATGGATGAGAAATGCTCCCTCTGGAGCAGTGCTGCAGACTGGGTGCGAGTACGTGGACCTTTGCCAAGGGGCAGCCCATCCCCTTCGGGCTGCAGCCCTCCTCTTCCAGAGAGGAGACGGGGCCTGGAGCCCCTGGGCAGAGTGGAGAGTTAAGTACAGGGTAGGGAAGAGATCAAAGCGAGGACTGCGGAGTTGTGTTAATTTTTGCACTGAGTATCTATTCTTTAATACTGGTTTGCAACCTGTTTATGTTAATACATATGGCTCAACCCTCCCCACTACCCGCTGTTCACGTGGTCTTAAATTTTGAAGTGCTAGGAATGGTGTAAGGTTTTGCTTGTTTGTTTTACTGATTTTTAATAAAATAACAAATTCTGATAACTAGAATCAAGCAACCCCATAATGGTAAAAAAAAAACCAAACCAAACCTTAAATTGGTTATAATTTGAAGTTTAGCTACTTTTCTGTAGGCTAAAAAAGCCTATCTTTTAATGAAATTGAAAGCAAAATCCCTTTATTTCCTGGCAGAAATTTTTAATAGCATCTGAGGTGTTTGTTTTGCTTTCGTTTTGAGTACTGATCCCATGGTACATCCTCCAGGCCATGCAGCTGCAAAGCCTGTTCTTGAAATAGTTTATGAAACACTGCTACAGTGTAGATGGTGCATTAGGGCATAGTGATGCTCACTGTTTTAGCTGGCCTATCACCTCTGACTCCTTGCCACTTATTTAGTATAAAATAGCTCTTTTTCAGGTCTTGTCTTCATCTTTTGGAGATTGTTCTTTATGGATGAGCAGAAGGTAGAGGTAGCTGCTGATTCAGTGATGGATGCACTCTCTCAGAATATTGGTCTTACCTCTTGAGCAAAAAGAAAGTTTTTTGTTATTTTTCATCTGTTTTGGAAGTATTTAGAGCAGCACCTTTCCCACCCTAGCTACAGAGTATTTGGAGCAGGTAAAGTTGATTCACTTCTCTTGGTAAATCCTTCCTAACATTTACTTCTGAATCAAAAAGCTGCTGGTAGCACGCTCAGCGGGCTTGGTCCGGCACTGACGACTCAATGGAGAACAGAGCCTGTGTGAAGGGTTATGAATTGCTGTTTGAGTATCATCTGCTAACTGACTCCTGCTGCCTTAGCAGCAAAGACAGAGAAGTATGAAGTCTGTAGAAACACAGGTATACTGAAACGCGTGTGTGTTTGCATAACATCAGTTAAAGAAAATATTGCACCCACTTATTTTCAGGAGTAATTAAATGAGCCTTAAAGCTTCTGACAGTGGATGAGACATCCCTTTTTACTTCCAAATAGGAGTTCTGTTTGGAAACTTGATTAGAATTTCAGCAAATTGCAGGTGCCAGGAAAGCTTTCTGTTTTAATAACCTACCCATATTTCATTTTATATTGTCAGTTTTCTCTCTGCCAAAGCAGCTGTCACCTCATGCTGCCAATCCATTTTTGTGCTGGAGACATTTGGAAAGCTATGCTTTATAGTAAAGACTTGCCCTTCCTTCTAAAATCCCTGCCTCATGTTTGCTGAGTCTTCATGATTTAGCCTTCATTCTTGTTCAGTTTCATTTCAGTAACAGGAGGCTTTTGAGACATGCAAAGTAATGAGCCTTTTCGTTTGGGGAGAAAACCTTCTGAAGAAAGTCAACATAGAAAGAAAAAGCAAAAATTTTGTTGGGTATGTCAGTGACTGGAAAAGACCAGTCAGGGTTTCCTGATTTCAGCATCGCTTGGATAATTTGGTTGGATTGCGCAGTTGTTGTTTTTCCTGTAGATTGCCCACATTTTGAGTTTGGTGCCGTGGTGCTATAGAGTGTGCTCTTTCTTAATGGAAAGAAGAGGAGAGGAGCAGGGGGAAATCCAGAGTTTTGCAATGGTAAGCACGCTGAGTTTGCAAGTTGAATTGTCATGTTGGCTTGTCGTGTGGACCAAGTCACATACAGGCTGTAAGTCAGAAAATCTGTTTCTTAACTTTGAGAACTTGGTTCGGGTAGCAAGAGTCATAGTGCCACCAGTGTCTCATCAGGTTTCTTTTATGAGTCCCTGGGGATGAACAGGCACACAGCAAATGCTGCTTCCATTCACCTACAACACAAGCCGCCCTATGCCCGTCGCCGGTACGCGTGCAGCAATCTAACACGTTTGTGCTGTGAGTAAGCAGAGGCGCAGCCGGGTGCTGGCGGCGATGCAGGTGCAGCGAGCGGTTGCAGCGCAAGCACTTGGGGGACTCTGAATGTGAATGTGGCTTATTCATCCATGCTGAAATCGTCATGGCTGCTGTTGCACCTCTTGTGTTAAAGCTTGCACACGTACGCCTGCTGTGCTTGTGGTAGGCGTTGGGTGTGAGTTACATCCTAATTTTTGCTTTGTAGGTCTGTCTTGTACTATTTTAAGTACAGCTTTGCAATTAGCAATTTTGCCTGATCAAAGCCTCTGGCAAACATGACATTGATTTGATTTTTTACATATTTTTTTTCCTAATATCTAATGTCTTATGCTGAAAGCAACATGGTTTTTTCTGTGGTCTGTGTAAGCTGCCTTTTAAACATCAACTTCACTTTTATACAAGCCTTACTTGTCTTGTAGAGTTTTGTGTTTAGTCTGTCTTTGATGCTGTATTTAAGATTAACGTTTGCAATGTTGCTGGCATTAACTTGTGAGTTCAAGCTGGTGAATGAAAGTATTCGCTCCCATTTCATTTCAGACCACGTAGGAGGATTTATTTCAAGTGTGCCTTGTGGCCCCACCCGCTTCATCCTCAGAAATAAACCAGGATCAGAGCTAGATTATTGGTACCAAAGTGAAGGACCACGCTCGTCTTCCATAAAAGTTTTCTTTCTTAATAAATGAACATAATATTTACTCTTCTACCTCACTCTGGAGATTACAACATTGAAGATAAATGTAACTTACAACAGCAAGCACAACAGTGCTATCTGTCTTTCTACACGATAACTGTTTGTTATTCTTCCAAAAAATGTGTGGTGACTAGCCAGACAGCAAGCAAATGCAGTTTCATACACCTGTATGCCAGATGTTTTACAGCTGTGCACATACTGCTGCTGCAGAACCTATAGTGAGTGCCACGGGACAATCGATTCAGGAAAAGTACGGATTTTTCTCTTGGGATGGGCTGAAATGACAGTGAAGGAGGTAGAGCTGCCAATCGAAGGAATTGCGTAGCATAATCAAGAAGCAAATCTTATGGCATCTTGTTTGGGGATATCGCTGACATTGAGAGTTAGGACAATTTCCTCTGGCTTCTTCATAGCTGAAATATTTTCCATGGAACCTCAATGTCCAATGAAGTTAAAGTAGGAATTGCTGAAGTTTGATTTGGTAACGTATGGCAGAACTGATTCTAGTAATGGGCTGCATAGAGTGAGGTTTTACAAAGCTAGGAAGCAATTAGGGACTAAAAAAGTCCTAAAAGTCACAAAGCTTTGAAAAATCTTATCGTTATTGAACTTTATTCTTTTTTTTCCCCTGAAATGGACCGTTTTATTTCTTGGTTCTTAAAACTATGGACAGTTTGACAAAGGAAATGGTCCTATCATCACAGCACCGGTCCATTTTCTTTCCTTATGCCTCCTATGGTCATTCTCCTTTACAAAATACTTTGCAGCATTGATTTGAAGCTTGCAATGTTTTGTAAGGAAGTGGGTTGTTTTTGCTATCAAGTAATCTTTTATTTATTCAGCAATAATAACACACTGCTTTGTATGTCAAAATGGAACTTGCAGGAACTGATATGCCGCACATGGTATTTGTAGCGAAATCTCAGCATAGTTGCAGCTGGATTCTGTGTCGTGTCTTTAAAGAGAGGAAGAGGGATATCACAGTGCTCTGGGAAGGGGGCCAAGATATTAGACACGAAAGTGGGCAGGCATATGTGCCTCTGTGGGGAGAAGAGGGGAAGGAGCGTGGTCCTGGAGGTCTGCATAGGGGTGGACATGTTTTGGTTGCTTCAGAAGCCAACTCAAATTTTGGATTAGCGTCTGTAGTACAGTTACTGACCCAAGGCTTTTAAGGCTTTTGAAAATCTATTTTTAAGGTGGTGGTTTCAGGACTTTGTTTACTAGGGACCTCCCAATCTGGAAATGAAACAGTGTTTTCTGTTTTGTTTCTTGGCTTTCCAGCCCATCGAGCAGGGCTGCAAGCGTATGATGTGGAAAAGCGAGTTATAGCCACCACTATGATATAGCTTGATTTTGACATGCAGAACTGAAGAAAAGTGATGTCAAATTAGCATCAGGATAACTCAGTGTGAGAGACATTAATGTTTTGAAAGGAGATGGCCAAAATATTCCCGCTAAAACACAAACTTACCCAAAGCTCTGTGTTTATGCTTACTTAACTTGTCATCAATGAACTTCTTGGTGCTTTTGAGAAGCGCTGAAGGTCGTACTTCTCTTGGCATGAGTGGGAGGAGCCCATCACACGCCGTGCAGTGCAGCATGGAGATCTGTCATGGTACGTCACTTGGTGCAGAGGGCATGGGAAGGACCACCTATAGGTATCAAAGTTGATAAGGTGGCCAAGTAGCAGGGCACTGTGCCTGAATGAATTTCCTTTGGTCCAGCGGCACATTCATCTGAATATATATCTAGCTTTTGCTTCCAGAGGTACTGTGGGTTGCTTGTGCTGAGCTGTGCCGTGTCAACAGGCGACATTGATTGACAGGCAGGGAGGACAGCAGTCCTGGACCCACATGCAGCCAGGGAACAAGTCTTCCCTCTGGTTTGGGGAATGTTAGCTGTGGTACTGAGAAGGCAGCTTACACGCTCTGGTTACTGAGCAGCGATTTCTGCTTTCACATCACGCTATGAAGTTCATTTATTTCCTGTCTCAGGCGTAATATGCTTTCAGTGGAGGGTTTTCCCCCCCCGTGATTGTTTCCTGAGTTAGTAGATCTTCCTTCACTTTGGCAAGGATCTCCCTTAATAAACAGTCTCATCATCAGTTATTAGTTTCATATGACTGGTCTGCGAAACACACAGGATTATTGAAAGCTATAAAATTTGTGTTAGCTGTTCTCCTACATTGTGATCCAAGCGATCTCAGTAGTGCCTCGGTGGGTTTGATCATATAAATTTATTGCTGGTTACCCACAGCGAACCAACAAGCTGCAACTGTGTGACTGGAGCTCAGATGAATTTATCTGCTTATACCCAAAGCGGTTCAAGGGAAAAACAGCTGTAAAACAAGTGTTAGTTCTAGTAACATTTGCTTTGGTTATAATTTGGTAGTTGTTCCTTTCAGTAACTTTCAGTCAGTTTTAGTAACATTAAGTTACAACTTCATTTAATCCTGTTTTTATCTCAGACCATGAAAATGTTGATACTCAATACTGCTTTATAGTGGAGTGGGAAAAGAAGGGTTACTGTGGTAGAACACAGCGTGCTACTAATAGCACCTGATGAACTAGCGTAAAATAGCATATAATTAGTTGATTTAATGAGTCCTTAGATGCTATGATACTTGAAAGAAGGTTAATGGGTTGCTTGCAACATAAGTGCAATGGACTGTGTTTAAATGCATCATTTGATTCTCATTTTCTTGAAATATCCACTTTGGAGGTTTTCACTCCCTGCTTCACACCCAACCCCCAGTTTCCATAGCTCCTCTTGCTCTCAAGCATTTTAAGAGCGTGCGCTCAAAGCACAGAGTTGCTTCCAGACCTTTACGTCCCTTGGGGTTAGGTGCTGTGCTGGGCCCAGTCCTCTTCTCAAGCTAAGCAGAAACATTCCCCTCTTGGCTGACGGTGCAGGTGGCAGGTAATACTAAATGGTGCTTGCCTGACAGGCGTGATCAACTTTAATTGCTTTGGCACATTTATATTCAGTATTCGTTTCCTCTTGTTTGTGTGGAACCTACGAGGAGCAGTGTGGAAGCCATTGTGATTTTGTTTTTTTCCACTGGATTCTGTAAAATAAAGTCATTTTCATCTCTTGAGAGGAGGAGTGCCAGCGGGGCAGCCCTGCTTCCCTGAAAGGTTGTGTTTGACACAGCCTTGCCTTACAGGCAGGTTGAATTACTGCAGTTGGATGCTCTGGAACCCCCTGCCATAAAGGGAAATGTGGCTGCTGGGGCAAACGCAGCCCGTGCCCTCCGTTCTTGGTGCTAAGTCTCTGCAGAGTGCTTGAGCAAGCTGACCCAAGGTTTCTGTTCTGGCAAGACAAAGTGCTGCATTGTATATTAGAGGGAAAGTTTTAAGCTGTTTGGCTGCATCCCCAAATTCAATTTATAGTGCTGGAACCTAGAGGTGGGGTGTGCATGGGCTCCGTGGCACACGCTGTGACTAATGTGCTGCGAACCACAGGTACAGCGAGCCAGAAATGGTGGGAGCGTTTCAACATAGTCAACCTTGTCAGCTCAGTCTGTCACTCATCATTCTGCTTTGGGATAGCTGATACCATAAAGCAAGAAAAAAAAAGTAAAAGTCTCATAAAAATTCAAATCATAAACTGAGAGCTTATGTGCACAAGGCAGGGAAACTTTGCAGGAAAATTTGAATAAAAACTGCAAGACACTTATTTTTAAATAGTTTACTTTTGACAAGAAAACGTTTCCTTCATAGGCACTCAGAATAGTGCGAATACCTACCCACATGACTGGACATACCTACCTACCTGCACACCCTTAGTGGCAGGATACAATTAAGGGTGCTTCCAGTTCTGGATTTGTATTTTCAGGATAAATTAAGTCATTTAAATCAGATTTCAGAAACATTCACAACTAGGTTACATTGCCAACAATGTTTGACTACAGTAAGAAGCAACTAGTAAGCGTTCCTGTGCACATCTGCACGTTCATTTTGATTGCAAATAAATTAGTCATACTTCAGAGTGGCTGCCTTCCTGATCATTAGGGTATCTTGCATCCTTCCTCCTCCTTTCTTCTTTTTTCCCCCACCCCAATATATTGGATGTGCTGGAATAGAATCAAATACAAAAGTTGCATCGCTATACAGTGTAGTGTGTTTAAAGGATTTTTGCATCTTTGCTGGAAAACAAAACAGTTTGGACAGTAAGAGAATTATTTCTCTGATTAAATGTTTCGGGTTTATTTATTTATTTATTTGAACCCTCTCTTGCCTGTCTTCGTCCAAAGAACATAGTCTTTTTTAACCCTCACTTGTAGAATTATGACTTTGTTTACACTCTTGTTCCTCAAAAAAAAGCCAAGATGTTCTTTTCATCACAAGTAAAGAAAAGGCATCCAGGATTCAACACTTGCATCCATTTTACCTTTCTGCTTTCTCTTTTTATTTCAGTTTCCCTCTTGCCTCATTTAGAAATCAGCAGCTGTTTCACACTGTGTATGACATCCACAAGCAACTTTAGAGCATCTCTCCTCAGTATTTTGAGGGATGCAGAAAAGTCTTACCAGTGCTTTGCTGCTTCTCTCATTGCTCCATCCTGAACTTGTAATATGTCATCTATGTGGTGCTGCTCTGTGTTGTCAGAGGACTAATTTAATTAATTTTCATTAACTGTCCCTTAATTTAATTTTTGAAAGACAGATACAATTACAAACACAGCACAGGAAGAGCATAGGAGGAAAGGCTGGCACAGCTATATAAATAGATGTATTACTTCAAATATTCCCCTGCTGGTGAACAGGACATATAATCTGTAAAGGATTATACGTAAGAGGGACAGAGATATTCAGAGCGATAGCGGAGCTTATTGAAGGGGTCACAGCCAGTATAAAAGAAAAGAAAAAAAAAAGTCTCAGAGACATCAAATCACGAGTGCCTCCGAAGTGCAGTGGCTGGTCTTCCCTCTACCAGGCGTTCAGTCAAAAAGAAAATAAAAATTATTCTAATGCCTGTGCTCTGGCCATCATTTTGGGACAAAGAGCCAAGGTGGCATTGCAGCCTGCAAGCTGGCATCCCTAAGAGGTGGTGAAGGTTTGTTTGCCTTCCACCACTGAGGCTGAACGGAAGCGCAAGCGCTGTGCAGGCAGCCCTGCATTTTACCAGCTGAATTGAAGTCACTCAGGAGTAGACGGAGAAGCTGTGATTAAAAGCCCTAGGTAACTCATTTTGAAGCACTTATTTGTCTTTCCTATGTGGTGAGGCATAAAAAGTGCCAACCACAAGTCCACACAAACAAATAAGGCTTCCTAATATCTTAGGTTGGTTGGTAATGCAAAATGCCCATGTTGCATAAGGATCATCAAGTCCCCATAACTGTGTTTCTTCTGAGCTGGAGCTCTGTTTCCATTCCCGAGTTGCCAGTTTGAAGGAATGAGCTAGTAAGTCATGGGATGGGAGGTCTTGAAGACAGGCCACGTCACTGAAAGATGTGCTTCAGTGGTATTACATGAATGTATTTTAGCAAAAGCAAGGTATGCTAATTTGTATGTAGAAAGGCCATCCGCCCAAGAAACACTGGTAGCTGACCCAGTTGTGACAGTCAATGATCATGCTTTCCTTACATCGCTGATAAACATGCTGCTACAGAGATCTGTAGTAAGAATGGCTTCTTTCATCTTTTTCTAAAGGAAACATCAGCAATCATTTCAAATTGTTGAAATGCCTTTTCCTAATGCTTTACATGTGCTTTACAAAATGGGCACAACTGGGAGACCCACTTTTCTCCCTAGACAAAAAGAAAGAAACTGGGATGGGAGAACTGGTGAATATATAGACAAACACTCACCACACACATGCACACATGTCGTGCTGGCATGAGGTACCGTTAAAATTTAAGCAGAATGGCTGTTCCAGTACATCTGGCTGTGAGCATTCTTATTCCAGGATAAAGGTGCTTTTTTCTGGGTAAACTGAATCCGCTCTGAAATGTTAGCCAGGCCTGTGTATACCTTGCAACTGGAAAACATTTGGTACGCTTTAGAATGACATTTTAAACTGGGACATTCTAAAGGGGTAGCAACTTTTTCTTTTCCTTGGGTTGTTTAGGCCAAATGGAGCATTTCATTACATATGTGGTTTGAATTCTGTTTCCCAGATACAAAAGCTGTGATAATCCAAAAATACGCTTTCGTGTAGGCCTTTCAACGTAATTTCCAATACAGTTTAAAAAAAAAAAAAAAAGTAGTGGTATATAAAACAAATCCCAGATAACTGCAGTATAATGCCTAGTGGTTTCATGGGGTACCATTTTCCAGGGATATATTCGTAGAAGTTCAGCTTTAAGGGCATAAAGTCATCTTCATTTTATGGGGCAATTAAACGCTTCTGTTTTGATGTTGTCTGGTGTCTTCTCTGGGATTGATTCAGAACCAAATACATACTGTAGAGGAAAACTCAGCCTGACAGTTTGCTGCTGGCATCCTTCATGAGGAATTGCACTATTCTCCCAGATGGGAAAGAAATTTACGGGGGTGTTGTTTTTTTTATAGGGCTATATTGTAGCTAACCATTCTTCTACTTATCACTGCAGGTACGTGGAACACTGCCTGGTTCTGGAGTCTTTCTACTTTATAAAGTACAAAGTTACATTAATATTTTTTGACACTTGAGTCTTAAATTTTCCCGGATTCAAGACAACTGACTGCCCTTTAATTCTTTCCAGACACATGTTTAGTACCAGTCACAAAGGTAATACAGTATGAGATTTAGGGTTCTGACAGACATGTTTCTGCAAATGAAAATCATTTTGCTGAAGCCGCATCAGCCCCTGCCGCTCTGAGGGATGGTGGTACCCTGTGTCCAGGGACGTCTCATCTGCTTGTGAATCAGCTGCGCAGGGGTTAGAGTTTACTATTTAGTATTTGTAGATAAGCCTCTGTTATTTTTGGTTTGCCTTTTATCACTCCAGTACAAAAGTAGTTGTCCAGAAACTGGCTGAGCAGCAACTGAGGTATTTGGGCAACAAGAGCTGAGGGAGAGGGATGGCAGGAGTTTTTGCCTCATCTATTGCTCCAAGCCATGATATTCTTGCTGGTTAATCAGAGTCCTAAATCTCATGCAGCCCCTTGGTGAACCGGAGCTTGGCTGGATGGGCAGAGTTGCAGCCATGCCCCTTTTTGCAGCAATTTGGGCGCAGGTGCCTGTGCTCTTGAAGCTGTAAATCTGTGCTGCCCTGGGGAGGAGCCTGGACTCCCACACCCTGCCTGCCATAGCCCTCTCTGAGAAAGAGTGAGGTGAAGGGCTGGCTTTTGCCTGCTGTGGCTTTTTAAGGGGTCTTCATTAGCAAAGAGACCATAAGTCTTAAATATCAGAAGGAGCCAGGCAAGGGTCAAAATCTAATGAGACTGAGAAAATGGATAATAAGGATGTTGCAGAGCATCTCCTAGGTTATTTGGAGTTGTGCCCTGGGTATGTCATTGTTTTCTCTCTCACTGAGTCATTTTTTTTTTTGGTTTGGTTTTTTTTTTTCAATAGTAGCCTTAATGACAGTGAAATGGATCTGAGTACAGTACCTGTTAAATGCCAGCTTCCCCTTGTATGGCACCCATCTGTAAATGCAATTACACCAAACATCTGCTCCCAGAAATGACTTCCTGACCTGTGCTGGTTTTTTCAGTGTCTGCCAGGCTTCTCATCGCCTTCCCCAGTAATCCCAGCAGATCCACAAAAAAGTAAAGATCCCTTATTCATGTGACATTGCAGCCATTTCAGCTGGCTTGTTGAAACTCACAAGTTATAACTGGGGGAGCAATGCCATGCTATTCACAAGAAAGAGGAAATTTTTCGGTTGTGAAGGTTACCGCGTTTGTTAGGCGTACATGATCCAGGTTACCTCTGCATTATAACCTGGGTCCCACAAAAATGAAAATTCATGTAAGGTATCTTTTTCAGCTAAAATTTGAATGAGTGGGTAGCTGGACAGTAGTCTTGAAAAGCAGAAGAATATTACAGAGACTATAATACACATTAATATGTGGGCATTCCCCTCTGAAAACAGGACACTGAATTTGGTTTTAAACATCAGCTTGCACACCATATGATTTTGTGGAGGCTTGCTGACTTAAAACTTGTGCTTAAAGCTAATTGCTGAATCAATTTGGCAATAGGTTTGTATTCTTTAGCAACTGGACCATTTTGTTTCTGTCCATTTAATTAAAGCTTCTTGGATCTTTCTCAGTTTCTTCACAGAAACAGTTCTAGAACTCTTTACATGTTAATATGTTTCTCATATTTGAAATACTGAGAAAGCTAAGAATTTTTAAGGTGCCATGTTCATATAAAATTTGTATCCGTAATGTCTGCAGTCTTGTGAATTTCATATACTTGTAGATATACCTGAATTATGTCCTCGTGCTGTTCCACAGAATTTAGAGGTTATCTGAAGCTGCCTCCATACTGCCCAGAAACCAGTTTTTCTTTGAAATATTTCTTTGGTCTGTGAAGAGGTGTTGCCAGGCATCTATATTAATACCTCTATAAAAGAAGGAAATACTTTCTCACGTGTGATTAAAATGTGGAAGTCATTAACGCAGGGAAGCCATTGAGGCCAAGAATTTAACAAGCCTTCTAAAAGGTTATAGCCATCAACAATATGCAGGGTTGTAACTAATGTAAGTAATTTGGGAAAAGTGCTAAGCATAGCATTCAAGGCTTTGGTCAGTCTCCAGCTATCAGCTCCCAGTGTTGGACAGGGATTGCTTTGTCAAGCTCCATGGTTTTAGCTTTTCTTTGTAAAGCATCTGGCACCAGTCACCCTCAGAGACGAAACCCTGGGACACGTGTGTGTGCTCTGATGTGATATGGCACACTCCCTGCCTGCCTCCTAGCTGATTTAAAGTGTGTGACTTCTGTATTAATTGATCTCGCTGCACCAAGTTGCTGTGCGTGCGCAATGCCCTGCTGCCCTGTACGTATAGAAAGCAACGCACTGGGAGTTTTTGTTACCGGACTGAATCAAATGAAGACAAATGACAATGTTTCACAAACGAATGCAGTGAAGTAGATACAGATACTTCCCACCTTTCTCTGCCTTTGATGCCTTTTTCCCATTCCTGTATTTCTTGGTTGTGGCCAGGCACGTGCTCTGCACCATCCCACAGGCTCACACGCAGCTGCAGCAAAGCAGCAGGAGCAGAAGGGAGAGAGAACATGCGGTGGCACACGGGGAGAAGAGTAAAGCCTTTTGAGCACGCACAAGAGAAACAACGTCGGGCACCGCGTGTGTCAGATTTGCTTTTGTGCCCGAGACCCCGAATGAGCCGTGCTGACTGTAGAGCTCTGATCCAGACTGTAGTAAAGAACATCAATGCCATTGTGTTTGGCACCTGTAGTAAAGATGTGATGCAGTGAGTAGACACAGAAACCAAGTGCTCTGCAGGTAATCTGTCCAGAATGGGATCAAGGCATGTTTGTGACTGCACAAATAAGCTCCCTCTGAGTCTCTTTGAGCTCTTGTTCTTTGTACTTTTCTCTGGGAAACAAAAAAAAAAATTCTTAGTAACTTCCACAAAAAACCAATGTAAAAATAGCTTCACAGTCGGTATTTAAGCAGTCTGACGAAGGAGGAATGTGTTGTGGAAGCAAAGATAGAGCACAGTTTTCCCACAAATAAACAAGAATTAATTTTCAGATGAGAAAAACTACCAGAATTCCAGCTGCTGGCGGGGATGCTGCTGCTGAGATGGCAGCACGATCCGTGGCTGCGCCCAAGGGAGAGCTCTCTTGCTCACCTCGAGAGCAGCCTCTCTTCTAGGAGGATGCCCGGGCAGGGGGGTAGCAGCACGCTGCCGGGGCACTGCAGCTCTTCCATGTGCCATCACGGGGGGCTTCATTCGTGGGGTCACCGGGAGGGGAGGAGGCAGGCGGGACCTTAGCGCTTGTGTTGCAAGGGTTGTGTTTGTCACGCCTTCGGCCGAGACGTGGAGTCGTAAGTGGTTTGGTTGCCAAAAATGAAAGTTCATTACAGACTGGCCTTGTTTTGATTAGGAGGAGCCCAGGGGGCTATACCATAAGAGTAAATAAAGCTTATGGCTTTGGCTGCTACTTTGTTCACTTTGGCATTAGAGAGATTATAATCTAACTGGTTTTTAATTTCTGTGTTTTCCTTTTATTTTAGTCTTTTTATTATTTACTCTGTATGTGCACAAATAAACTTTCTGTAATGGTGGCACTTTTACACATTTTTTTAATGCTTGAGAAGAAGTTCCCATAGATTGTTCCTATATTAGAAGTTTGTCAAAACACACACAAAAAGAGTTGTGTTAACTTGTTTTGTGTTGAGATGCAGAAATTCATTACTACCTTCCACTTTTTTTGTCCTTTCATGTGCTTCATTTGGGAAAAATACCGAATGCCACCCACAAAACATCTGTTTGGGGGTCGCTTTGTTTTTCAGATTGAAAAAAAAGTGTGTTTCCAAATATGGTTGATTTTAATTGGACAGTTTAACATTTTTGTTGTTTATACAAATATATTGTTATCCTTTGTTATATCGCAGAAACTGTGGTTAGAAAAGTGACTTACTGCAAGTTCAGAGTGAGCAAAGTGTGAGAAATGGAGAAAGTTGTATTTCATTAAAAAGCACTGATACAAAGGCTTCATTATGTAATAGAAGATGTTGCATGCAGTGTAACTATTTAGCATAGTTATTTTTGAGTTTCAGTCGTATGAGACTAAGATGAGAGTGAGAGTTACCAATTTCAAATTCCATTCTCCTGGCAGCACCTCAGCTCCTTTTGGCAAATCATTTAACCTTTTCTGCCTCCTATCTCACTCACCTTTTAAAATGGAGATCTTACTTCATTTATTTCCCAGATGTACTTAATGTATTTAATTCATATTTGTAAGCACTTTGAAAATAATTTTAGTTATAAGTATAAAAATCTGAATTTGTGTTATATTATGTAAGAATACACATTTGTAGGATAAAGATTGTGCTCTCCATCAGTTTTGTCTGGTTTCCTTTGACAATTAAATTTGTCTGGCAGCTTGTTAACTTGTGGTTCTCTCTTAGTGAACAGAAATGAGGGGTTTAGTACCTCCTTAGAGAAATTTTGAAAATCAATATTGCCATAAGAGAGTTAAGTCACACATTCATGGGTAGAATTTTTGCCTTTCTTCTTACAGCTACAGTGCAGTTCAGGCAACTTGCAAAGAAGGTGGCTCTTCTGAAGGCACTAGTGCATCACAAGTCAGTGGCTTTCAGCCTTTTTCAAAGCATTTCTATGCTCCTCCATTTTCCAGAAGTGTGAGCTCCAGCATAGGTTATTCAAGGCTCGCTTTTCTTAGCAGCCTTTTGGAGACCTCTTAAAATAGTGCTTTGATAGACCATAGGATGAAAATTGCTGATCTGAGTCATATCCTTCATTTTTCATTTGCTTCCTTGTCAAAGAGAACTGCAAAACATTCTGATCTGATTTTAGAGGACACTGTATTGAATACTATGTACTGCTAGAGGTCTGTGATAGACTTGCAGCTGAGAATATCTGATTTACACAGACAGTTTAGCAATTTGACGTCCTCGTATCCAGCCAGACTGGATCCATTCTGGATCTTCTGGGTTAGGAACAAATGGAAAAGTTTTCAAATTCTCCAGTGCAGCTAAGATAGCATTGGCCTAGCATATCCAAACAGTAATTTGCTTGGAAAGAGATGGGGCGAAATTGCATATGGTTAGAAAGCAGCCACATCCAGAATTATACTTTAAAGTGTGTGTTTGTAATTGTCTATCTCCTGTTTGCTTCAGTCTGTCACAAAATAATATATTAGGGCTTACAAAGAGCAAATAATTTAAATCATTTATCCAAGCAACAAGTGACTTGAGAAAGTAGATGTAGAAACTTGAACTAAGGTTCTACACGATGACAGTACGGTGATAGCGATTGATGCTGTTGATGCCCACCACAGTGGATCATTCTTTGGAGACAAGCCCCCAGGCTCCTCTTTCCAACGTCTCCCATGATAACTACAGACCAGAAAGTTGAACTGCACGCATGAAGCTTATATCCTAGGTTTTACTGTTTCCTAGTACGAAAACTAGGTTGTGTCTACTCAGATGGGATTAGCAAAGTACAGTCAACTCCTTTTCCACCTTTTTCAACTCCTGTTGCTTCAGGTGTTTTCCGAAATTCTCATGCCCATTGGTATTATAAAGGTCACCACTGGCACTTGGTTTAAATCAAGTAATGAGACCAAGCCAGTTTGGTGATTTAGCAATTAAAAAGAACTAAAGTTAAGGTGTCCTTTGCTATGATCCCTTTATGTTCTTTAGAAGTGGTTCTTCCTATATATATGTATATACCTATACACACACACATCATCTTTGCCTGATACAATGTTTCTTAGGGAACTTTACTTACTTAGATGTCAGTGGATCTAGTTAAGTGTAACCCAGAGGGCTAGTATGGCAGTGGTTGAATGTGTTCTTCTTCACAAAGTTATACAATCTTTTGGGATTTCTCCATGTTGTAATCTGTTACTGAAATGACTGGATGATGCTCCTGATGCTCTTCCTAGCATGGCTTACTGGGAAGGATAAAGTTTGTTGCGTGTCGAGCATACACATATGAGCTTTATGTAGTCTGCTGCCGCCACCGTCTCCAGTTTCTGGGCTGTAATGGAGGCTCTGTGCTTTCCTGTGTTAACATGTCAGGTGTCTGACCAGCAAGGCAAGTCTCGTATGAAAGTTATGAACTTTTTAAAGGAAATGGCACAGTGAAGATCGAGAGCATGAAGTGGGACTTGCTTCCAGTGTTTGAGGAATGGCTCCTCTAAAGAAACAATCGGTAAAAAATAAACAGAGGAAATGAAGGGTGCCTGGTCCCTGAACAAGCACCTGGCAGTTGGGATGGGTCCACCCAAGACTTTTCCTCTCCAAGTGCCACAAAACCTGCTCTGCTTTCAGCAGAACCTGAGCTGCTGCCACAGCTTGGACACCTGCTCACCACGAGACCCAAGCATGGGAGAAAACAGGAGGGTTATTACCCACGAACATCAGACACTTCAAATACTCCTGTTGCTGAAACAGCACGTGAGAGGAACGCCTTTATCCTCTGGATTTATTCCCGCAGAGGCACATTTCCAGCACTGTCTGCTATATTGGATGCTCGTCAAGAATGGGAACAGCCCTGGGAACCTCTGACATCAGGAGTGAGCTGGAGGGAAGGATTTCTTCTGCCTGAGGAGGTGATTTTGTACAAGAGGCAGCGAGCAAGAATCCTCTGCCAGGGATTCTGTCGGAAGCCCAAGGGGGAAAGGAAAATCAGGATGTAGGCCTTGGCCAAGGGAGCAATTACTCCTGGAAATGGATTTGAGTGGGCTGGGATGGAGAGAGGTGTTTTGGAACAAGGCACCTGGAATTTTCATCTCCCCCCTTATCTCCTCCGTGGTTGGGGGGGTAGAGGGGGGGTGTTGGTTTGGCTTTTGTAGCTTTCTTTTTTGTAGTATTTTGTTTATCAGTTAAGCCCATCTAAAGCAGAAAACAGCTCTGAATACCCTGTGGAACAATATGCTGTGTTGTGGGTGGTATGAAAAAATAGTACACTGAACTAACACCGCCTAATGTGCTACCTCAGAGAGCAAAATGTGTGTTTTGAGTAAAATTTAAAATATTGATCCTGTTGTGCTGTTATTAGGGGGATCATTTTCTTCTGCTTCAAGTATGGTTTTGTAAATCTAGGATGAAAATGAGTTGAGACAAATCTGCTGAGAGGAACTGCAGTCATCTGTGAGAGTTACAAACTTTTTACTTAATTTGTGAAATTTCTCATTCTTTTACAGATTACATCTATGCCTAAATATGTTATTTAATAACTAGCAGAATGCCAGTTGTAGGTCTTCGGTGCTTCAACACGTCACTAACAGCAACATTTGAGTTCCAGTGGTATTATACTGACCCGTTCACCAAGAACTTGGCCAACCAAGCATTGACTAATTCCTCTCATCCCCTGCTTCCTTTGGGACATGCACCGACAGGTCTCGCCCAAAGCTGTACTGGACAGATGTGGGGTTTGGTTTTTTCCTTATGGTGCCCAGGAGATCACTTTTGGATTCAGACTATTTCCACTCAAGATGAGTAAATTGTAGGGTCCTAGTAATCCCCCAGAGAATGTAGCAGGGCACAAGCTACTTCTGCCTCACTTGAGCACCTGGCGGCAAGGTCAATTAGGACTGTGTAATCAATATTCAATACTTTTATAACTTCATCCAGATGCTGATAGCAGAAGAGCATTGTCCATACGTTTTGTTGTTGTAAATCCTTTCACAAAATCGAACAGTTGCCAAGAATGTGGAAACATTGAAGTAAGAGACAATGATAATGGAATAATTAATACCAGGTGGACTTCTGCACCTGATACCAGTCAGCATGCCAGTGAAACAGAGCTGTTTATCTTGAGGAATACTACAGCATATGTCGGAGTAGCATCAGCATCTTTTCAAACATTATTTTGATCATTTTGAAAGCCCCTAATGTGTTGAGTTTCTTACTGTGATTATTCTTATACATTGCAACAAGATCCTTTTTTGTTAAAGATTTCCTGAGAAGGAAATCTGAACTTTGCTCTCCCTACCTCCTCTGGTTTGGCAAATTTTCATTAAAACTTATAAGTAAACAGTTATTTAAATGCTGACTAAAGATCATTGCTTGGCTGCTTTTAGAAATCCTTGCTATTTTCAGGCAATGAAAAATAACGAAATACTATTTTCTTAAGCATTATGTAGCTATTACAGTAGATTTTTAGAAATTATTGCCATTTCCAAGGCTGAATTTATTAGTTTGGTTTTTAAGGTTGATACTTTTCCAAGGAAGCCCCAACTTCCCTCCATTGTGTATCTGCTTTTCCTAATGTGAGAGTTTGAGGTTTGTTTGCTTTTAAGAGGCTGTGAAAAGTCACTTGAGCATCAGCTCAGTCTTTGGTATGGTGGTGCTCCCCTCTCTAATGGGGGAGTGTGTTTGTGTGTGTGTGTGTGTAGCCTATATTGCGTGTATTTTGTTTTGGCCATTTCATTCTGTCATATTTCTTCTAAGACAAACAATATTGTTCTCTTAATTATTCTTTTCTGTCATTTTCATGTAAATTTTTTTCTTCATTCATAACATGAGCTGCTTCTGAAGTGATAGAGCTCTGCAGCTCCGCAGAGTGGGGAAATTTTCCAGTTCTGTGGAACAAACTACCAACTGATCCTGGAGATATTTAAAATATGCTGCCTCATTTTTGTGTACTATCTTCCCTCTTCAGTGCACACTGATTGCCTCTGTGAGGTGTAGGAAAGTCCGGTCTGAAGGTGTAATAAGTGACCACTTGCTGGAAGTGTTTGCAGAGCCGCATGCTTCAGAGTGCTGTAGTCCTACCCGCTACCCCCGTTGCATGGATAGTCTCTGGAGCACAAGTCTGATGAGGAGCGGCTGAGGGAACTGGGGTTGTTTAGTCTGGAGAAGAGGAGGCTGAGGGGAGACCTTATCACCCTCTACAACTGCCTGACAGGAGGCTGTAGCAAGGTGGGGGTCGGTCTCTTCTCCCTGGTAACGGACGTTAGGATGAGGGGAAATGGTCTGAAGTCGCACCAGGGCAGGTTTAGGTTAGACATTAGGAAAAATTTCTTCACAGAAAGGGTTGTCAAGCACTGGAATGGGCTGGCCAGGGGGGTGGTCAAGTCCCCATCCCTGGAGGTATTTAAAAGACGGGTAGATGAGGTGCTTAGGGACATGGTTTAGTGGTGGGATGGCAGTGTTAGGTTAATGGTTTGACTTGATGATCTTAAAGGTCTTTTCCAAACTAAACAATTCTATGATTCTGTGAAAAATTGCCAAGTATAGATTTAAAATGGAGGGTGCAGGGACCTTGAGGCATCCAGTAATAAGATCTGCACTCACTTCTCACTTCATGCAGTGCAGTGAGGTGACTGTTAATCTCTCTCTCCCACCCCACAGATTGCAATTCCCCTGGTGCCAGCTTCCAGTTCATGGCCAGCACCACAGGCGTCAGTGGGAGTAATCTGACGCTAGGCATAAAAGGTGCCTCAAGGCAGGCAAGGTTGAAAACCTGGAGGGATTTCTTCAGAAGAAGGGAGGAAAGCTCTTCCTTTCAGCTTTGCATGCGTTGAGACTGACAGATGCACTGCAGGGGAGCAAATTTCTGGTAGTGGATCCATCCTTCAGAGCTCTAACTCACACTAGGAAACGCTGTTGAAGCCCAGAAGCGTAGCTCCTTTGTGCCGTGCCTCAGGATTCCAACACATTCTGGCACGTTGAACTTGGCACGTTGAACGTAATGCATGCAGGTTTATAGCGCTGATCTTGAGTTTCCGCTTGTATTGTTTCTTGCTGAGGGAGTATAGGGTGTGCAATTCACCCCATCAGATTTTACTGAGGAGTTATCCGCAGTCATGTGCGTGCTAGATCCTCTTGAGAAACAACATCTGTTTTCTGCAGTATTTCAAGTTTGAAATGGTTGTGGGTTGTCTTAACTTGTTTAATTAACAAAAGGATACAATTAGATAATGTGAATTACTTGCGCCTCTTGCCAAATGCAACATTAACTTCGTAAGCCACAGAATAGGGAGGTTTCCTCAATAGGGTGTTTGCTGATTTTTTTTTTTTGGTATCATCTGTTTTCTCTACTTTGCGTACGTATGGATTCCTCTGGTTTTCTTCCTCTATTTAGAATCCATGCTATGCCCGTAAAACAGGCACATCTTGTCTTATAGGTGAAAAAGACACTAAACATGAGTTGGATGTCGTCCTCAGGGCTGTCTGTTTTGCAAATCATGCCATTGTGCTAAGCCAGATAAGATGATCTCTGGTCCTATCAGGATTTTTCATACAGATAAATTAAAAAAAATATATAGAGATGTACATAGGTTTGTGTGTATACACACTTGAAGTAAAAGGCAGGATATGTCAATCACTGCTAGGCATTTGTATGATAAGTAAGGAAGCTAAGCAGCATAGTTCCTCTTGGGACCGTAACGAACCTGGCTAGCAGAGTCTTAGTGCTTGAATGTGCAACTGTTACGTAGACCTTACGGCCAACTAAAATTACAAGCCAACATGTAACTGTAATTTAAATGAAACTCCAGTGGAGCTCACTTTTGTATAGCTTCCTTAAAAATAACTGGCATCCTCCTTTTGCAAGGAAGGTCCTTATGGGTTTTTTGTTTAGTCGTGCAAGTAAACTTTTGGAAGATCATAAATACCTAGTATAAATAACAGTAGCCTTCAGGCTTTCTTAACTAAAATCGTATTTTATGTTCCTCCAGTTGTGCGTTTCCAGGAGCATAAATGGTCCTCAAGATAGTCGACTGTAAGACTTGCTGGTTTTGCCTCCTAAACATGAGTGCCACAGTAATAAATAGGCATTGTATTTTTCACATTGTCTTTCTGCAGTTGATTTGCTCTGGTGGATATGTAGACAGTTGCACAGTTTGCAAAGAAAATGGTTGAGTCCAGTGAGTTGCTACAAAACTAGTTCCTATTAATTCCTAAATTATGTATTTTGGGCAGCAGCTGGATGAATTCTTTGTAAAACTTTTTTTTGTTTTTCCCCCCTGCATAAAGCATTCATAAGAATTGCATTAAGTCTTAAGGTCCAAAGTTTATGCCTTATATATTCCTGCTCCCAGGGAAAGTGTGATAGTAATAGTTTTGGTCAAATTAGTGATTATTTTGGCTACCTCAACTCAGTTTGTAGTCTTAAGCGGATAATGTGTTGTCATTCACTGCTGCTTGCCCTGCTCTTTTCTCATGGCCACGCTGGGTGATGTTGTGTAGCTACCAGGCTATAATCCAGATGTTGTTATATTAGAGTGGAGGGTTGTGCTGATCTCCATGCCATATATAGAGGGTGTATATTGTATGAGATGCCTGGCAAGCCACCGTGTGACTATAAATTTCTGTAGTTTTTTTCATGCTGTGCATACCTGCTAATTACCGGTGATTTATGGTTTAGGCATATTTTCTCTTTCATTGCTCATTCTCCTTTTTTCAAGCTTTAGAAATGAAGTAATTTTAGTATGTAGTTATCTCAGAAAGCCTTGGAGAGGTGGAGGTAGCCTGCCAGCCTCTGTGCAGGTACGGTATGTGCTGCAGCCAGGGGGCAGGTCAGCACCCCCCCACACCCATGTGCAAAAATCTAGGCTCCGGTTACTTAGGGCAGAGAAGGTGGTGCTCCTGCGTTGTGCCTGCTGCAGTCAAGGCAAGCCTGTGAACTCGCTCGCTAATGCCTGCCTTCAGCATTTTGGAAAACAGCGAGAGGGAAGAGGATCGTGCTGAACCACAGCCCGGTGGAAACCCACTCAGCTGAAGCTTCCATTCAGGCTCACAGCGACTGAGCCCTCTTCTCTCTCCTGCGGTTTTGGCTGCAGGAAAGAAATGGAGGGCTGGCGAGGGACTAATCGGTAGTAATCTCCTCAGCCAGCCAGCCGTCTCCTCCTATTGACCTTGAAGTAATGAAAAAGGGATGGATTCTGCTGCATGTTACCTCTGCATGTCCAAATAATGAAAGCGGAGAGAAATGATCATAATTCTACACGGCTTTGCCTGTTTGGAAGTCTGGGCCATGGGGAAAATGGCAGGACGTATTTTATTTTCGCTCTGTAATTCACATAGGTATTCGCCCCAGAGTGTTCCCTCTGTGGTTTTTTTCCCTTGTACTTCATTTTACACAGCAGTAATTTTAATTCAGATGAACTCATTCCCTTTTGTTGACTTAAATTTTCAATATGAGAATAGTTGTATTCCCTGAACTGGCAATAAACTGGTTTGATATTCACATTTTATAGATGGATGAGATTTCCATTAGTTAATACAGTGGAGTTACACAGGTGTAGAACTGGGCCTATGAAAAAAACCAAACCCAAAACACACGCAGGACTTTTTTTTAACATTTCTTTTTTAAAAAGTAAGGAAAAGCTCCCCTAAACTGATTCTTGTTTTTATTATACAGGGAAAATGAAGACCAGCCAAGCTTGTAGATATATTTAAAAAAAAAAAAAAAAAAAAGAAGGGGGAACCTGGAATTTGGGAGTTTACTTTCGGATGTAGAACTGCCATACGCAGAGTATACAGAAAGTTGTCTTTGGCAATTTGTTCATTCCCCTCCCAGTGAAATGAAATTCATTAAGGCAATTTCTTGTCAAGCGTTAACTCATGAACTGGGATGAATCTGAGACAGAAAATAATTCAGTAACCCCAATAATGTAGTAGTCCAACTAGCGTGGCCAACAGATAAAGAATAGTAGCAAGGTGGTTTAGTACTTAGCCAAGATGCCGAGGCAATGTCAGCCAATAAAATGATGTCATGCGATCAGTGGCAGGGTTTGGTCAATGCAAACTGACAGTTTTGTCTTTTAATCTTACTGCGTGCAGTAACAAACGTTATTGGGAAGGACTGCATTTAAAAACAGAGGAAATGTACTGAGCCTGCTAGAAGAGCATGTTGCGTTGTTTTTTCTCAGAGCTAGATCTCAAATGAGATGATGGCTGCACCGGTTCTGAGCTCCCGAAGCACCTTTCCTCCTTCCCAGCGTGGGATTAACCTCTGAAATGGCAGCAGAGCTCTCTGGAGTAAATGGGACTGTGGTGGAGGGATCGTACGATTTGCTTGTATTCCCACGATGGAAATGTTATGCGAGCTTTCGGAGCGAAGCTGAAGCGTAAGGGAGATGCTAACCCGATCACTGAATATGCAGCAGAACAGGTTGACTTATGAAGAAATACAGCCTGCTCCAGCCCCAGGGAGGGCTGTAAATCTGGCTCTGGAGGAGCGAGGATGTTGGTCATGTATTTTTCCTCTTTTGAGGCCAATTAGCCTGTTAGAGTTTGCCTTTGGCCAGAGTAAACACCGTAGCTGAGCTGTGCTCCTTGGGGAATTAGGGAGGACGGAGGGAGGAAGCTGCCCAGCCCTGTGCTCTCTGCTGGGAGGTGATACTGGCCACGGTGTGTTCTGGCTGCTCTCCTGCAGCCTGTGGCCTGGTGGTGACCTGGTCATGCAGTAAGCAGATTTAATTCATCACCCAACCAACCCTGGCCACAAAAACGTGGGTTTTTTCATCAGTTCAGTATGTTGAATGAGGTTGGTTGCAGCAAGATGCCAGAGCCAGCTCCAAGGGGAAATCATCCCAGGGGCTCACAGAGTGAAACTGTCCCCTTGCAGCAGTGGGTTTTGGCTCACATCGTGAAAACATACCCTAACCTGACCCTTTCCTTAGGTTATTGTGTTTGAAGTGTTTCTTGTACTCAAATCAAGGTGGTGGTGGTTTTTTTTTTCCTTACACAGCCATGTTTGAAAGTTATCTCCTGGGGTCAGATCAACGACCAACCATAATGAATTCTGCTGACTTGCCCCAGCTAAAATTTTGCTCCTCAAAATCTAGCATCTATTAAACAGGTTTTAATGCTTAAAGGCTCTTAGCCAACAAACAGGTGAGCTAAGTTGAACTCTGGGTTTGTTTCCAGGGATTGTAATGTCTTTCATCTCTTTGGGTATTAATATAGGGCCTAATATAGCAGGGCCGTCATCCGCCTCTGAGGTTAAGATATCAAAAGGATTTATGCGGTCCCAAATGCCATTTTTAGAGTGCCTCGAATTAGTGGAAAAACAGTGAGATGTTCAGGGCTTCTAACTGTCATCTTAGGAAGACTTAGGGTGTGAATCCGAAGTGGTTCAGGTTGATCCAAACTGGTCCTGCCGTAACCCCACAGTCACAGCCTTTACCCTGTGCCAGTGGCTGGCACTGGGGCCAGGGAAGCCCCTCCTGGCTCAAGTTGCTGAAACAGGAGAAGATGAAGCAGACTGAAAAATAGCATTATTCTGCTAGACCTGCTCTTCAGACATCTCCTTTGCAAGGGAGAATGGGGGAGTCCTGAGGTGGGGAGGTGAGAAGCTGGAGTACCCCTGATTTACAGTGGCTTAAGCTATCGTGGACCGGCACCTCAAGATTTCCATGTCACCCATGTGTATTTAATTGCTGCTAAAATGCCAATTGTAAATAATAGTATAAGTAGTGTGAGCAGGGCTGTAGTTAACTGTGTAATTTAAGTCCATGAAACTATTTACGTGTTTAAAAGTATGCAGATGCTGGTGTCTTATGCTAGATCAGGATCTTAATTATGCATAGTTTGAGGTAATTGGGTTGCCTTAGCTTCATATCTCAACCTGCTAATTCTAACTACTAAATTAGGATTCAACTGTAATCCATGTATGTTTAGTTCAACTATTTCAATTTGTTCCTTACATTAAGTAATCAGTCATGAAAGTGTTGCGATTAATTCTACTCCTATATTCTGGTTTTCTGTGGGAGAGGTCTGAGTTCAACACATTCATATCGCCAGGTGGATTCAGGCAGTTATGTCCTTGCCCTTTGCTGTGTGATTTTTCCCAGTAGATATAAATGGATAAATGTTCTGGATAAATATTCTGAGGAGCAAGTAAGTTCCAAAGTGTCTTCATTTTCTTAAGGAGTTTATTCTTAGGTTGCTGTGCTAGCCTGTATTTTGTGGCTTTTATTTTCTTTCCTGTCTCTTGGAAGCGTACGCTGAAAAATGAATTGAAAAAGTACCAAGCTTGACATTTTTAACAGAAACAAAAAATGCGGTGAAGATCACATCTGCAGTTGAGTCCACAATGAACAATCCAGCCTTTCTCTTAATCCAAGGTTTACATGGGTGGAGTGATTATCTGCTTACAGGTGCAGGAGTGTAACTTCATTTTATTGTTCCCACAGATGAGCACCATGCCAGGACTGCCCACGAGGCCGTGCTTCTATGACATTGACCTTGACCCCATCACAGAGCAAGTGAAAGGATTGTTTTGAGAGTGACGTCCAAATTCAGGTCAGTCAACAGCCTTTATTTTCCTGTCCCAGCTTGGAGGAGGATGTTTGTCTCCAGTATGTATATAAAAGACGGTCATCGGGAGTTTATCTAGGCCCTAGTTTCATCGAGGGCTTCACACAGTTTGGGGGGATTTGGGGGAATATTTCATAACGTGCACTTCATCGCATGGGTTTCTCATTTGCTGAATGGTGGCCGGCCCTTTGCTGGTGCACATTGATGGTGCCTTTTGGATTTCCTGGCTCTGGCCGTTTGGCGTGAGGAGGAGCTGGCTCTGCAATTGTACCGCTCTTGGCTAAGGAAAAAGTCAGTCTGAAGAAATGGTGTCAGTCACCTCAAAAGAAATAATCTAGCTCATCTTTGATACTACCTCATGTGGCAGCGTGTTTCTGGCATTACCTAGATATCAGGAGGAATGTTCCTCAGCTGGTTCATGAGCTTAGCTTTGGTTTTTCATGGGTTTTTTCCTGATTGCTGTCATCTCTCTCAAATGGTAATAAGCATTTTGGGAACACAAATCTGTCCTCTTAGCCTGTCTGTTTTTCATGCTGGGTTCTCTCCCTTTTCCTTGAAGGTTGCGGTTCCCCTCCCGCCTCCTCCCCTTCTCTAAGCACTTAATCTTCTTGGTGTCCTGCTTTAATTTTGTATAGCACGTGTTCCTCTCTTAAAAATCCAGGTTGTTAGGAAAATATTCCATGCTACTCCATTTTAACCTTGTAACATAGTAAGTGGAATAAGAGAGGATGAAACCCTGACTGAATCAATCCACGTGTATCTGTGATGGGACTCCCTCCTCTCAGCACTTAACTCTCTCTCCCCAATAAATTGGTCTGCAGAGTAATGGTTACTTTTACACAGAACAATATTACTATGGGCTAATAGGACTGTGATGGGACCCCAGGTCAGCCACAGCTTTGAGGTGGATGTGCCTAGGCGCTTGAGCTCTGTGCAAGCAATCCTTGCCTACTCTGGTTTGAGGGAACCGGCTTTCATTTTCTGTTTCTGTGTTTCCATGGATTGTTTGGAGGAGGGGAGAGGTTTGCACAACCCAACGAGATTACTGATCGGGCCTGAAAGGAGGCTGTAGTGAGGTGGGGTCGGCCTCTTCTCCCTGGTAATGGACGATAGGACGAGGGGAAATGGTCTGAAGTCGCACCAGGGCAGGTTTAGGTTAGACATTAGGAAAAATTTCTTCACAGAAAGGGTTGTCAGGCACTGGAATGGACTGCCCAGGGAGGTGGTCGAGTCCCCATCCCTGGAGGTATTTAAAAGATGGGTAGATGAGGTGCTTAGGGACATGGTTTAGTGGTGGGATAGCAGTGTTAGGTTAATGGTTTGACCTGATGATCTTAAAGGTCTTTTCCAACCTAGACGATTCTATGATGAAATTAACTGTCCCCTTGCTCACGCTTGAACATCACAGCATTCATATAACATCTGGTAAGACCAGATTCTGCCATTTCGTGTGTACCAGTCAAGACAAGTAAAAAGCAGTTAGCTTCAAAGTTAACCAGCAATCACAGGTAATTACTAGCTTATATGCAAACCATCACTGACTGTTCTGCTGCTGGGTAGCGTTAGGCGTACCATTTCTTGGCATATATCCCATCTTTGTTACTGATATGCATTATAAGTCTGATGGCTTCAGGCATACATATTGATTCATCATGTGTCAGTCATGTAATTACTTCTGAATTGTTTGAAATGACTGCAGAATCTTAATTTAAAATCTATATGCAGATTCACATAGTCTGCTTAATCAGGTGTTTACTGCCAAGTCTTACACAAATCCATCCCAACCATGGATCGGTGAGTTCTGAGGAACAGCGATAATTAAGCAGATTAAATACTCCATTCCAACTGTGAAGGTCTTTCATACAAAGTTGTGCATGAAATGAAAATGTTAAACTTGGCTCTTAGTCAGTGATGGTGTTTTCTCAGATGTAAAAAGAAACGCTAACGAAGTCACAAAAACATAATAGAGAGGAAATACTGTATCTATCCAACTGTTAATAAATTATTTTAATTTCGTTATGGAGGTATTGCTGGCATCAGACAGATGAATGATTCAGTAAGTTTAAGAATTTTAAAGAACAAAACAGCTTGATCGTATATATTTGTCCTCAGTGTAGGCACATACCTGTGTTCCTACCTCTGACAATCTAAGTAAACACCATGAGAGTATCGCAATACCTAGTGAGCACCACACAAGAGAGTCAGTGTTCATTGGCTCTAAAATTCATCTGGTTCATGGGCTAGGTTTGTACATTTCTCATCTTGCATAAAGAGAGAAACAATATTCCTGTGTAATCTTTACCCCCAACTTTCTGTAGAGAATTTTAGTGTTATTCTTTGCTTTCACACATTCACTGAAGTGAACCCACACTGTAGCTGATATGACGCTTTGAGGTATTTGTGGGTTTGTTCTGGTGATGAGGGATTTCTTTTTTTTTCTGCTTCATTTGACTTCTTGTCTTTGAGTTTTAGTGCGCAATGTAAACTTCCTAGTAATACGATATTCTGCCAACTCATTAGGACTGATTCAAATCTTTAAGATGTGATAATTGAAAAATATTTAAAGGTTTGTGGAAGAGCTGCAGATGTTTCATTATAAACATGCATGCAGAGCTGGGAACAGTTGTTTTAGCATGCAGTTTGTAGCCTTCCCTGCGATGAATAGGTTCACAACACTTGTGAAAGAGATAGATAGGGGAAAAAGTTCCTGGTGCCGGGGTAGCTGTGTGGGGCTCTCCCTGAGCTGAAACATTGGATGTCATTAGCCTCTCTGATTTTTCTCCACCACTTCACTGCGTTAATGAAGGAGCCGATAGTTCTCAAAAAAAATTTGCAGAATACCAGTCATTAGAATCTACTCTAAAAAGTCATACAAGCAAAAACTTTGTCAAGAAAGACAGCTCTGGTTTTTTTTCTGTTGACAAATAGCTAATACGTGGAACACACGATATTATAGTCGCTCTCTGTAGGAGTAACGTGCTCTGCTGAAAACCTGAAATGTTAATATCTGGAAATGAACCTGAAGGAATCTGGCTGCTACTTCATCACTGGCCACTACCCTATTTAAATTATACTGCCCAGCTCATACACTGAGAAAGTTGAAAGTGTTTCCATAGGAGCTATCATCTGCAGCTGGCACCAGTCAAAATAAGACTTATATGGAGACAAGTCTGCCAGTAGGAAGAAGTATTTTTTTTATTTAAAAAAAAAGGTATTATTTGCACAGTGAGAGGCATTTAGGAACCTGACACACTCTGCAAAAGTAAAGTCTGTTAAAGATCCTTGTGAGCCCTAAGGATCCTTCTGATTTAGGCAGCAGAAGCAGGTGCCTGCTCTTACTGTGCCAGTTCGTCTTTGGGTATCTGGGTTGACGGTGGGGGGGGTGTTTTCCTCGGTTGGTTGTGACTTAGTAAGGCCATGGCTGTCCACAGTTGCAGATATATTCTTGCACTTGTTTCCTCTTCAAACCTGGCAGAGCAGCAGAATGATCGTAATACACAGCGTGGGCATTTTGCCACCCTCAGAGCTTTTCTGAATGTGGGAGGAATCCCAGAGCTCTGACTGTGAGCATCTTCACGGCCGTAAAGAAGACCATGAGGGGAGGACGCTAAAACCAACGTCCTAAAATTGCAAACTATGTGTTAGATGTTTTTCATCTTCATTCATTCAGATATGGAGGGAAGGTGTTTGAAAGCCTTTTCTTTGCATCCACAAAATTGATTGTATGAAACAAAAAACTGACTTCTTTGTCTTGTTCCACAATATTGGCTTTCAGTGAGCAGCAATTACTACAATAATGTACAGTCTAAAATCCATATCATACTGGAATATGAGCAGAGATTTTTGTTTCTCTGCTAGTAGGGTTACACAGATAATAAATGGGATGTGCATGTGGCATAACTAAATGTTTTTGTTTATTATGGTTAAGGCAAAAATATCCAATTTCACTGCTAAAAAAACCAATGCTGTTAGGTTGTGATGCCTCTATTTTTATTTTTTTCTTTAAAGAAAGCAAGTATGTCTTGTTTCCACATATAAATTCTTCATCTTTCTCATTTCAGAAGCCTGGAAATTAAGAACTGCAACTTTCCTGTTTCCTGCAAGTAGGAGACAAAAATTAATCTGAAATATTCCTGTTATGTGTCTCTGGAGGAATGTCAAGATAGACCAAAGAGCAAAAGTTTACTCTTTCTTCCAACTAGTTTTTATGATGAAATATAGCTGTAAGGTTTAAAAAAAAAAGCAAGCTCAAGTTTTTCTTCCTGTAGTGCAGAAAGCTCTCTACTGGGGCTTATACATGTTTGTGGATAAAATGACATTGGAAAAGAGAGAAATTTTTCACCTTAGAGTTTTTGTCTTTTCTCAAAGCAGTTTATAGAAATATTTTTTCCTGTATCTTGGCCATCTAAAAACTTGCGTAAACATGATTATACTGTGTGATCAAGCCTCTTTCTCTCTGAAAAATACACTTTTGCTCCTGGCATTCAGGAGCTGAAACTACACACAGATTAACTGCACATTTTTGAGTTATCATCAACCGTTGCTCTGGATGCATTTGGGCAACAGCCAAGCTTCAAGCAAGGAAGATATTAAGCAGAGAAATAACAGAGCATGTGTTTTGTAGAAGGTTTTTAATATATAATTTGTTTCCTTGTTGGGCAAAGATCTTTTGAAACGCTTAAGCCATAGCTGCCTCATAGCCATAGGTCTCTGGTTACCCAAAGAGTACGTCCCCAGCTGTCTGGCTCATCGTGTGTTGGTTGCGGCGAAGCTGGTTGTTCAGCGAGGGCACCGCTCCTTCTGAAGCCCTGTTTTGCTCCTCTTCATGGCTAATGAAGCCTCCTGCTGTGCTGGCTCCCCACCTAGAGTTTTGCTTGTCCTGTACCCGTCAGTACGCAACGCCCGGTAACAACAGAGGAATCTCTGTCAAGCAAGGATGAGACAGGGCAGAGCTTTGTTCCGCTTCCGTTTAAATCACCATACCTGTAAAACTGGAGTGTTTTTTCTATTTGAAGGGGGTATTCAGGCAAGTTAAATCCTAAACCGTGTGCTTTAATTCACCTCAGTAACTTAACCTCGTCTGGTTTTTCCTAAATCTGCAGCAAAACAAGCCTTAGGCACAGGATACGGCATTTAGCTTTTCAAGCTGCTGCTCCTCAGGAAACTCTCACTGACTGACTGTTGGTTCCTTCAATAACAAAAAAATGCAACGGAACAATAGGTTGACTCGAGACAATAGGCCATTGTTTTTTTAGGTAAAAAGCAGCAAAATAATGATGAGAGAGTTTATTTTCCTGGTGACGTTTTCCATCCTGTCGCTTTGCTCTGCTTACGCACATCTGTATCTTATGGACCTCTGCAATGTAGTTTTGGTTCCCTTCTGTGCAGCCACATTTGGAGACTTAATTATCTCAGGAACTCTGTTGTAATTGAGGGGTTTGTTTTGGTTTTTAAACTCATGCTTTGTTATTTATAAACTCAAAACTATAATTATGGACAGAAGAGCAAACTGGGGACAATTAAAATAATTATCTGTGCCTTCCCTGGAGTAGCACGGAAATGTCTGTTGACTGCATTTCAGAATTGTTCTGTTCAGTGCTGTGAAGATAAACGTAAAAAAAATAGAGCTATTCGATATTTTAGCCTGATTAGATGATTGATAGAGTTCATAACGGCCTAGGCTGGGGATGCTTTAATTACACTGGGGCAGGGCAAACATGACCAGCAGAAAGCAAGAGTCAAGCATGGCTCTCACAGCTACAGGGGAGAGAGATTTCTGATATTTTCGATTGTGTCCAAAAATACAACCAGGTTATTCATGTACAAACTGTGTTGTAATTTAGTTCTGCACACACTGAGCTATCTAGCCTAGAAAAATCCAAAGCCTTACAGAGGAAGATAAATGTGGTTTCCAGCCACAGTTTGCCTAGTAGCATTCTTTCAAGAAAAATAAATGAAGTTTTCCCTCCATCTTGCCAGGAGCAATTTGGAAAACCATAACCGTGCCTTACTTGCGGTCACTGCAGTTGCGTTGGGTCTAGCTCTGTGCAGCATGGGATATTAAACTCAGCACTAGCTGTCTGCCTGTGAAGCTTCCATATGGGATAGGGATGTCTGAGCAACAGGTTTTGTAAGTAATTTCAAACTACTGCTTGGTACCCATACCCTTCCTATACTGTAGTCTCCATATTGCCCCTTCAGGCCACACGTACTGGGGCTGTTTATCTATCTGACCCATCGGACTTTCCCTAAAACACCATTCCAGCTCAGTTAGTTGAGAGTTGACAAACATCCTGTGATTTTCTTCTACTGTCACGTGCACAGGATTTGTTACATTGTTCTGATAGCTTCAATAATTCAAGGAAAGCTGGAATGACCCTCTCGTCATAGCTTTTTTTTTTCCCCACCCATCTGGTTAACTATCTGCAAAATCCCTTGAGCTATTACATTTTTGGTTCTTCCAGTTCATTTTTAGTAGGAGATTTGTTGTTAAAAATAATCCACATTGGTGTGCAGATTCTGTCTCATAATCCAAAGGGACTGAGTTATTGGCCATCTACTGAGCTGCAGAAACTGCCACAGTACGTTCCCTTGGGCTGCCCTAGTTCCAAGGCCAAATGCCTTCATCAAGGAGGGTTTAAAATGAAATCTTTTTAAGTGTTATTGCTAGGCGCATCACTTGTTGCTACACAGATGCAGTTGCAGGTGAGGGATGCCTGCCTTTGCATCTGCCCTGAGCAGTTTTGTGGCATGGCAGAAGCGCAGCTTTATACAGCATTGCCGTGCTTATCCATGTGTTTACTAAAGCCTGTAAAGAACCATGCTGTTGTTTATGAGCAGAAGATCTGCTTTCTGTAGTCACCAAAGACTTTGTTATTGCTACTGCTGAATTACAGAAAACTAGTGACATTGAAGTACAGACAACTGCCTACAATGTGTTCATTTGTTTGTATCTTAAAAATCGCAGAATTTCAGTTGCCATGAACATGAAAATAAAGTGTATATGTGTACTGATGTTCAGTTTGCAAAAGCAGTGGCTGTCTCACATCTGACTTTATTAATAAAGTACATCCATTATTTAATACTGTTCTCTCTTTATCTATCATGTCTGTTTAATGATTTTTTTTTCTCTTAAGCCGCTTAATGCATTTGGTCCATGCCTGTTGCCATAAGGGGCTGTGCACAGCAGTGTTGTCCCAAGGACCTTCTCCATCAATACAGTCTTTTTGAAGTTGGTTTGTGTGTGAAGGGAAGGACACACCAGACTAACATCCTGTCCTTGTCCCAAAATATCTTGCTGTTGCCTTTGGTCCTTGGCATAAAAGCCTGGATGAGATGCAAGGGTCAGTTGGACATTTTCCACTTTGCATTTGGCAGCTGGATTTATGTGAAAGAGTATTGGGTACAAGAACATATACCTATGAACTTCTTGGCATGGGATTTAAAGGCAAGAAATGCAAAAGCTTTAGGAACTATGAGTGTTAAATAAACTGGACCATAACACAGCAGAAAGCATCCCAGGAGCAGGAATAAACAAAATGGGGAAGCAGGGGGTGGGGGAAGAAATTGAGCATTTGAGGCACATACTGGTCATCACCCCTGTTTTCTCAATAACTATATGATTTGGATTAGTACCGAATTTTTAACATGCTTCTCAAGGCTAGATTTCCAAACAGCTTTTCAGCCTCTCTACAATGTTTCAGCAAGGCACTTACTTACCCATACATAACAGATCTCAAGTGTGAGGTTTGTGCTCCAGTGGTACCTGGGTCAGCCCTGCTGATGGCTGCCCAACCAGCCAGGGCGAGCATGGGAACGCTCTCCCCTCCACCGAATTATTGGGGTGGAAACAGAGGGTAACCAGTTTCACCCCTTTTAATATGCAGTTTTTCATAGAATATTCTTTTCAGAAAATATTTCAGAGAAAAATTTTAAGGCCAAGCTAGGACCCCCTGTTCGAGGGGGTTGAACCACCAAAAGCCCTGTCAAGCATTTGTCCCACGAACAGGACTGCTGCACTATACCTGGTACCATACACTCTGGCCTTATACCCGGAGTGTTTATGTAAAGTAAGCTAAATTCAAATATTTCCACAAGTGTGGTCATAGTAATATTTCCCTGCTTCATGCACTTAAGTGTAATATATTACATACACAGACAAGCATGAAGGAATTATGTATTTGTGCATGAGGGTTTTTTTTATGTAAAGTCTTCAAAGTTTGCTTCCCAAGTAAACTTTTTAACTTAAACCCTTGAGTAATGATTGGGAAGAGCTAGACTGTTACATGCCAGCATAAGCTCAACTGGGCAAGGCCCTGAAGAACCTTTGAGTCAACCCTGCATTGGGTGATCTGCAGGGCCCTTCCAAGGTGAACTGTTCTGCACACCTATGAAGTGCAATGCTAATAGAAAAAGCACCGGGGAACCACAGAGCTGAAATACAAACACCCTATAGGGACTGTAAGAACTTTCCTTTGCAGAGTACTAAAATAAAATAAAACAAAAAAAAGATGTATCAAATACAAGTCATGCTGACTTTTATGCAATATACTAAATCAAAGTAAGTTATGACTTCTTAAAAGCCAAGTTGTTTCCCACTAGGCAATTCCCATCATGATATTGCAACTCAATTACCATCAACATCTGGTCAAAGTTAGATTCCCAATGCCAGAGAAGACTTTCAGTTTTTCAGGATGCAGCCTGTTAGCTGCCCATATAACACAGCACCTGCGTGTTCCCATTACATGCACAGTTTATATTTATTCTCCAGAAAAATTTAGTTACAGCTGTATTTGTACCAAACACATATACATGACATGTAACTATGCCACTACATGAATTCCAGGATGTTTCCTTCCAGTTTCATTTTTGCCAAAAGGCTGGAAGGGAAATCTGAGAGAGAAGCAAGCCTCATGTCTGACTGGTGGCAGCAGACCAGCTCCTACACAGCTTTCTGTCAGCCAAGAGACAATGTCCTCACTGGTTCCAGGGTGTTACACATATTCCCACCCAGCTCCTGGAGCTCACTTGGAACACGCATCACCTTGGTGGCTCCGCTGCAGTCAGAAAAAGCTATATTTGCCAACCTGTTTTTTCAAGCGTTTGAGGTAAGCAAACTCCCCCGAGAAAGGTTTTTGGGGAGAGCAACAAAACCAACATCTCATAACTCCAACATGCTCTTTATGACATGAGCCTAAGGCAGCAGTTTAATGAACCGAGCTCTTTGCATCAGTTCCATATAGTTGTTGCTTTTTTTCCCCCCCTAAGTTTAGTAAGTTCAGTTCAACCACTGTCATTCAGCATCAGATATCGGTGCCTGCTGAAAGCATGTTGTTCATCCAGGACGAAACCTGGATCTAGTTCCGCTTCTGGAACTACTGAGTCAGACAAACTTCAGATCCCACTATGTTAGTAATAACCAAGTATGCAAGTCATTTAATTCTTACTAATAAGCAGAAAATAGAAAAGAATAAATAAAAGAAGAAAAATAATGAAGAGAGCAAATGAAGGAACAAAGCACAGGAGTCAAACTGGCTCTTTTGGGACAGAATTGTATAAAAATCGGTAAATGTAAATCAAGGTGGGCCTGAGAAGTTATTTCACCAAATCTAACCTGAAAAATTCCTTTAAATTGAGTGGTGTATATCTTACCATCAGCAGTTTTTAAGAAGGCTATGTTAAAAAAATAAAGATTTTAAAAAACACTTATCTGCAAAAATTACTGAAAAGGGAAAAGATACTCTCACAGAAGCACCAAAGTTTACTTTTAATATTAATTTGCTTTCAAAGAGAGACACTAAATCAGCGCAATGTAATCAAATGGTGCTAAGAAATAGTAGAAAAAGATGAGCAGCATGTGAAAGACGTCATCAATGTAAAAAAAAAAAGTAAAGGAATCTAAAATGTCTTCTGAGGGTAGGATATACTTGGAAAGTTAATGCTACTGGAGCAGTCCCAGAGCCAATGCTTTAATTCATGGCCAGCATGCTGTTTCCCATCAATTCTTCCTCAGGCTGTTGGCTACCAGACCCCCAGAGATGGGAGGAAGATCTTGCATCTGGCCTCACCTATAGCAACTGCAGGGAATTAACGGGGTGGCAGCAACTGCCATGGAGCAGGGGAGGAGGCACCAGCCTTGGGCTCCTGCATTTATCGTGTCCCTCCTCATGCGTGCCTCCTCTGCGGTGGGTCACTGCAACAGGTAACCTCACCTTCTGCTAAATTCAGACATCTCTATCCCGTGACTGCATTTACTCAGCAACAAACAAACCACGCACCAGCCTGGAAGCAGAAATGGAAGAGGTATACCCAGTATGACCATGCGACTTAAACACGTCTGGGAGCTGCGTAGACAACCTGCAATTATCAACCCGAGAGTGTCACGAGCTGTTTATAAGACAGACAGTCTGTTTTTAAAACCCTTCCAAAAGGACCAAAAGCATCATCATCTCCACGCTGTA
>NW_009260832.1:327823-328758 GCF_000687185.1 Egretta garzetta | reverse complement strand
TGGGAAAAGGTTCCCTACTTTTCTGCTGGTACTCTAGTTTTGTCCCTTTAAGCTCTCACACACACACAACACCCCAAAACCAAACAAGAAACACCAAACAAACACGCAGCATCAAAACTTCACCCTCTCCCACTACGAGAGGATCCCATTGAATAAGTTTGTATCTCTGTGAATGGATTCTTAGCACAAGCATCTCCAATGCTTGAGTTTTTCTGCTATTTGAGGGTAGTAGTAGGAAAAAAAACCTGACAGGAGAATACAGTTTAATCCTGTATAAGGGATGATGAAGTGAACCTACAGAGCCATGTCCAAACATTTATAGATACAAGCCTGGATGTACAAGAGCACTTTGGCTTGCATACTTGAGAAAACACGTTTGGGGAGGACCTTTTCAGTTCATGAAATGACTACAGTACCCAGCTGCAGGAGCTGACAGGTGCTGGAAGAGCCATACCTTAGTGTGTCCAGAAGGGGCAGGCAACCCAAGAAGAGTACGGGGATCTTGTCAGGTCATGCAGAGAGGATTAGACAAAAGCCCAGCTGGAACTTAACCTGGCCACTGTTGTAAGGGATAATAAGAAAAGTTTTTATAAATACGTTAACAGCAAAAAGAGAACCAGGGAGATCCTCCATCCTCTAGTGGGTGCAAGGGGGAACATTGCCACTAAAGACAAGGAAAAGGCCGAGATACTCAACGCCTTCTTTGCCTCAGTCTTTAATGGCCTGACGAGTTATCCCCAGGGTACCCAGCCTCCCGAGCTGGAAGATGGGGACACTGAGTGGAATAAACGACCCATAATCCAGGATGAAGCAGTCTTTGACCTGCTATGCCACCTGGACATCCACAAGTCTATGGGGCCTGATGGGATCCACCCAAGAGTGCTGAAGGAGCTGGCAGAGGAGCTTGCCAAGCCACTCTCTATCATTTATCAGCA
>NW_009260832.1:317991-326993 GCF_000687185.1 Egretta garzetta | reverse complement strand
CACAAGTCATACGAGGAGCGGCTGAGGGAACTGGGGTTGTTTAGTCTGGAGAAGAGGAGGCTGAGGGGAGACCTGATCGCCCTCTACAGTTGCCTGACAGGAGGCTGTAGGGAGGTGGGGGTCGGCCTCTTCTCCCTGGTAACAGATGATAGGACAAGGAGGAATGGTTTGAAGCTGCACCAGGGCAGGTTTAGGCTAGACATTAGGAAAAACTTCTTCACCAGAAGGGTTGTCAGGCTCTGGAATGGGCTGCCCGGGGACATGGTCGAGTCCTCATCACCGGAGGTATTTAAAAGGATAGATGAGGTGCTTAGGGACATGGTTTAGTGGTGGGATGGCAGGGTTAGGTTAAAGGTTGGACTCGATGATCTCAAAGGTCTTTTCCAACCAAAGTGATTCTATGATTCTAAATGGAAACGATCCAAGTAACCATTTACTCGTGTGCATAAACTTGAATCTTAAATTTAGCAGCATTTCACCTTTTGACCTTGAATTTCACATTACCTTAACCAGCTTGGCTTGAGCCTGAACAGCTACAGAAATGTTTACAGCCATTCGCTGCAACAAGATTAAAGAAAGCCTCACCCGGATCTTGAAACAGATACCTGGGGACTGTTCAGACGCGATCGGCACTGGAACCAGTTTAACTGGAGCTCCCTCACTGTAGACATTTGCCTAATTCCCCTGTTGTGCTACAGTGCCGCCAAGCCCCAGGACTGGACAGGGCGCCCTCCCTGCAGCATCCCACCCTACAAACAGGCCAAATCCTGCTCCCCACAGCCCACCACCAGGTGAAGATGCAGGATGCTTAGTATGTGGAAAGGCATACATGGCAGATTTAAAAAAAAAAAAAAAACAAACCACACACACACCCCACCAAACACACAGACAAAAAACCAAACGCCCCCAAGACTTATAAACTTAAATGCTGGACACAAAATATATGCTTTGTTTAAATACCAGTGCCCAGCAGGCAAGCAGATGACAAGCAGAATTTGTAGCATACCAGCATTTGTAACATACAAGTTCTAATAGGAACTGGCTCAGCAGTTTTGTTTTGTTAAGCCCCATACGAGCTATTATCAGATTTACACCTGGGCTTTTCTTCACATCCAAGCAGAAACTGTGAAGTTGTGCCAGAACCTCGTAGTCGTTAAGCTGGTGGGTGGGGATGGTGGGCAGGGGGAGGTCCTGAGCATCAGTAGTTTGTTCACTAACAGTCAGCAAGGACCACCTGGCTTTGCATCCCAATATACACGTTGTGAATAAAGTCGGGGTTCATATAACCACTGTGTGTGCCCCTGCAAGGGAACACCAATGAAAAGACTTCAACAAGCTAAATATCACCTATTTCATTACTGCAAAATTGGTTGCTTTCCCTCTTCAGCTGGGCATAAAATCAACAAGTATTGTATTTTACCTATTGGAGTTCATATTCTAGTTACATAATTAAATGCTATGCAATGGCTAATAAGTGGAACACTCTTATACATGCCCAAAAAAGACAAAAATGTTTCAAAATGTGTATAAAGGAGGCATTTTTCCAAGATCTGTTTGTGCCAAATATGGTTCTTATTGAAGTAAACAGAATTTGAAACACAAAACCACCAGTTACTAGCTGTACCCTCCATCTCCTCCTCTGGATGCCCATGCAATGTTGCAGATCCATCCTCTAATATGTTAAGATTCAGGTAGCTCCAGATAAATTTAAAACTATTTTTAAAAGTTATTTTCAATATAGGTGAGGATTCCAGTACAGGGTCAACAGGTGATAAGCCTCTACTTGTTCTAATAATATTAGTTTATAATTATTTTAAATATTCATATATACCATTCATTCAGATCTGGTACAGATGCTGCCACTCAACACACTGTTTACGCAGAACCACTCAGGATGGAAAGGACCCCTTCAGGTCCCCAAGTCCCACCACATGCTCAAAGTTTTACTTATTAGCAAGCTGCTGTGGTTTAACCCCAGCTGGCAACCAAGTCCCACACAGCCGCTCACTCATTCCCCACCCTGGTGGGATGGGGGAGAGGAGAGTCGGAAGAGTAAAAGTGAGAAAACTCGTGGATTGAGATAAAGACACTTCAACAGGTAAAGCAAAAGCCACGCACACAAGCAAAGCAAAGCAAGGAATTCCTTCACCACTTCCCATGGGCAGGCAGGGGTTCAGCCATCCCCAGGAAAGCAGGGCTCCAAAACACCTAATAGTTGGGAAGACAAACGCCATTGCTCCAGATGTCCCCCCTTCCTTCTTCTTCCCCCAGCTTTACGTGCTGAGCATGACATCATACAGGGTGGGATCCCCCTGGGGTCAGCTGTCCCAGCTGTGCCCCCTCCCAGCTTCTTGTGCCCCCCCCAGCAGTAACAAAAACATCCCTGCGTTATCAACCCTGTTTCCAGCACAAACCTAAACCATAGCCCCATACCAGCTACCGCAAAGAAAGTCAACTTTACCCCAGCCAAAACCAGCACACAAGCAAAAGTTCTTCAAGTAAATTTGTACTTTCATGTACAGATTTAGGGACGAACATGGCAAAGCTAGGTCACACATTTTTAAGGCCACTCACCAGCAGTAAACAGGAGGGTTTGCTCATTCATGTGAAGGCATGCTGCAAAACAAACGGCTTGCTGCAAAGATTTCGTGTCCAAAATCAACACAAGCAAATGATCCAGCTGCTCCCCTGGACCACAGGGGAGCATCACAGCTATTTCCCTCCCACCTCTCACAGGGACAACATTAAGACCACTAACCTGCTTATTTGTTGGGATGGATCACCACAGTCCAAGTGACATCCTACAGATACTAAGAGCGCTGACCTAGCCTCTTATTTCAAACTACCAGAGGGGAAAAACAAAAAGAAAAAATTCTAAACACCTGAACGAACCAGCTCTCACTCCACCCCCGAGCCCTCAGGTGTTTTAAGTTTCTCTAGAACAACCAGGGTCTGGCAGGTGCAGGTATTTCCTACCTCTATGTGGGTCCTCACCCCTGCCCACCGCTTCTGAGTGTTTGCACAGGGCTGACCAGAGGTCGATTTGCTCTTTGTAAGACTCTCAGTAAATCTCGTGCAACTGATTTATCCAAATGCTGACGCTTCAGTCCCAACTGGTGGTCAGTGCCAGCATGACGCCTCTGACCCATGGCGGTGGTGGCAGCAGCAGCAGTGGTGGTGGCAGACTCCTTCGTAAGGTGCCTGGTCGCAGTTCACCCCCCCTGTGACAATTCAAATAATTGTTCAGCTTTGAGCCTGCAGCCAGCCTGGGATGGAGACATCGGTCCCCGCTCCTTCTGCAGCCCCTTCCTGATGGGGATTTGCCAAGGACAGAGCTGGAAGCAGGGCCCACCTGCACCAGGGGGTAGGCATTGCTGGTGCCCCGAGCTCCTCTGCTCCCCACAGGGGTGAGGCAGGTGCTGGTGCCAGATTTTTGTGCTGCCTTAGCATTTTTCCAGTCTGAAAATGTACTTCTTGCTGTCAGTTTTTTTGCATTAGCCTATTTTTCTAAAATATCCCAAACTCTTCCATTGCATAGAGCTTTCTTTTTCCTTTTTTGCCATAGCCCTTGGACTCACCTTGCTACCTTTGCTTGCTCCCCTCTCCCACAAACTGCCAACCAGTCCAGGGTTCAAGTCATACTTGAACAAGCCTCTTATCCAAAATACTGCTTTCTCCTCATGGCTGTTGGCCCCACAGTTTTCCCTCCTCCCACCACACAGCATCTCCTCAGCCCACTGCTGCTTCCCCCACCCAGGGAGCAGCCATGACCAGCCCAAAGCCATGGCAGGACCCTAACGCTGGTGCTGGAGCAGCCTGCAGTCACCACAGCATCCCACAGCCCTGCTGGGGTGATCTGGCAGGGAGCAGGAGGGCTGGTGGGGGGACTCCTGGCTGGCTCGGGGGGGGCTTTGTGGGCTCTGCCAGCCACAGGGCTGTGTGGTGAGAAGAGCTGTCCTCCCCAGAGCTGAGGTGGGACAGAGGGTTTGGTCTCCCCGTCGTTGGTCAGGGTTAGGTTGTTGGCTCAGTAGCCAGCAGTTACCCTCACCACGGCAGAGGCAACAAAGCTGCGGCCCCCTCCCCAGCCTCCCCCTGAAAAAGCAGGCAGGTGAGTTTAATTTGGGGAATTGCCCACGGTGCCTGCACCCCGCCTTCCAGCCAGCTCTGCCCACTGTGCCTGCCTTCCCTGTGCCGGCCGGCACCACGGGGCCACCAGCCGCAGCACTGCAGGCGCCTGGACTTCGCGTGAGGTGACCTGTCCCTCGGGTCAGGATGGGGCTGCGCCCGGGCCACCGGGGAAACCTCTCGCAGGCGCCTGAGGAGATGGCTGGTGCCTTGGGATGCTGGGTGGCATTTCAGGAACAGGTATCAGGCCTTAGAAATCCAGCTCTAACCCCAAAATACCGCGACCTGGCATATGGGTGTTTATGCAGGTGTTCCTGTAGCAGGACCTGCGCACCACCTGCCCGGTTTGCAAACCTAGTGCTGTTATTGGGGTATCTCTTGCAGCCTGTTTGATGAGTCAGTGGTGCCCGGGCACCAGCCCGTGATAAGCATTGCTGAGGGCTCGCAAGCTCAGGGCAGGGAGCAAGGAGGGGGGAAGAAAAATGCAATTTACTCGCAGCCATGCGCTTTTCCTCTGAAGTTGTTATCCCGCTGCCAACTCCCTTGGCGTTGGGAAAGAATCTGTGTTTAATCCCTGGTTTTATTCAACGTGCGACGTACCTCGCCTTGAGAGTCTCGTAATTTAATCTCCTTTGGATAATTACTACCGACTAGACTAATAGCTGGCAGAGGTCAAGGCATTGGTTATTCAAAGCAGGATTTCCCCAGGTTTACAAAAATCCTTCTACTTGGCCTTTGACTTGTGGGCTGCAGCACGTGGTTGTTTTCGCAACTGACAATCACTGCCAGGTGGGTGTATAGGTATGTATGCATCTGTATACGCACACACACACCTTTCAGATACATCAGTGTGAACTGGAAATGGCCATCTTGCTCAAACCAATGACATATGGTAGCACAGATCACCTCCAAAATAATGGTAAGTAAAATTTATATCCCTCCATGTCCCTTTGCATCCATTTGCATATATTAAATTATTCTAAGGTTTACTAAGTAGTAGAGCTCATTAGCTTTATTTTTGTTCTTTCTCAAGAAAATTGATTTTATGTGACCATGATATTTTTGCCTGTTTGTCCATCCCCTGATATTGAACCTGTCCCTATAAATTGTCAGACAAGCAACTTAGTATAGATTGCATGGAAGCAGGGAGCCAGTGGGAGAGGAAGGAATTAAATGGAGACAGAGGAGAGAAGCAAGAACCTTTCCACGATGAGACAGATATTTATAAGGAACAAGCCCTTCCCAATTCCACTTCTCACCTGGCTACGCTTTCATTACATGGAATATGTTAATTACCAAATATTTCCGATTGCAATTCAGTTGTTATATTTTAAAACCAGGGATCTTACTGACTTAGGTTTATAGATCCACTCGGAGACAAGATAATGTTCATAAAATCCTAATTTGCTACAATCCCATATGTAAGGGTCTTTCCTCAGCCCTGAAAGTGGGTCAGAACCAAAGAACAGGAGATAATCCAGCTGGCCCTAATTGCATCTCACTGATAGAAAACGCTCACAACAGGGCAAACTGACTTCACCGATCATTTTTCAACCTCTAAAGACTGAGAGGCTGTGAGGCTTTGGTTCAGAGGAGAGACTTAAGCTCAGGACCTCAGTGCTGCTCTGATACTTAAATCTCATCGACTTTATTTTTGAGAAAGTGGATGTAATAAGTAAAGTTCTCCATCAAGTTTTAAACAACATACAGAAAAAGTCTCAGTTTCCAGACATTCATTGCCCCATACTGGCAGGAGAAATCGAGGACTTCTATCTCAAGACCTTGGAGAGACACTAAGAAACTACAGCTTCACGGACCAGTAAGAAAAATGGGTCTTGGCATCCTTTTTCAAGTGACTGGATTTTCCCCACACCCAGCAGGAGCCTGCCAAAGCCCAGCCATGGAGATACGACCCCCTCACCTTCCCAGACTCACAGCCCCCCTTGTGCTTTCCCCCGGGGCTTCTTCCCCCCACATGCCCTGGCCAGGGGACCTCCCCGTGCCCCCCATGGCTCGGGAGCACAGGGCCGCTGGGACGTGCTGTACTCATGGGAGCCGATCGGCAACCCCAGCCCCGCACTCCTGGTTGCTCACTTCTGCTTCGTGGCCAGGAAGAGACGTTTGCAGCGTTTCAGTGGTCCAACGCAGCTACAGCGGGGAAGGAGAGAAATCAAAGGGGCAACTCACACACTTGCGTTATACAGGAATAAAGTAGCAAATAAATCACCCCTTGTCCTCTCCGAGGAAACGAGATTAATAATTACTTTTCTTTGCATGTGGGAGAGGAGCCATCCACGTTTATCTGCTCTGTGGTGTCTGGGAAAGCAATGCTGGTGTGTTTTCTCGCTGGTCTCCACTGCCTCGCGGCACCCCGCCGTGCCCCATGCATTGTCCGCACACCCAAAGCAATTGGGCAGCTCCAGGGGCTCACCCCCACATCACCCACGGGGTCCTCTTTCTGGGGAGGGAGCTCCTCGGCCGGATGCGATGGGAAGGTGTTTCTGATATATAAGGGAATAGTTTATAAACAGCATTTCAGTCTGAATGCTTTAATCATGGAAATGTGTGTAATTAGAAATCTTCTGCCTGTGATCAATGCGTTGATACCGTTAGGGCATAATGCAATAGCTTCTTAGCACTCCGAATAAATACTGCCTGGCGTTTCCAGAGCTCAAGTGGAAAGAAATGCCTTGGCTGCCTCTGGTAAAAGGCTCAGCAGTTGTTTTTTTAAAGAGAGGCCAGATTGCCTCTGCACCTGTGGGTGTGCAAATATTTGCAGCTCTTAAGTGCATACTTGTGCCTTTCATTTAAACCATTCAAGATCTCTGTTACTACTACTACTACAACAGAAAAAAATGCTGTGATATACAAGCCGCACACAAAGAGGAGTAGGAAAAGGCAGATCCATCACCTGACTTTAAGCTTGGAAAATACTGTTTGTGTTGTTGCTTCAGATGCATTCTGTAGCTGTGCATCGAGCTAGAGCATTGCCACCAGTTTACTAGCTGTTAAAATGAGGGCACATGAGAGGGAAAATAGTTTCATCTTAATTATGATCCTGATCTTTGTTGCAGAACCATTTAGCAACTGTGAAACCCGGCTTGCCATACACTTACTGTTCATGGGCCTGAGGGACCGAGGAGGCAGAAGAGCAAAGAATTAGGCCCTGGGGATTTGCTGGAGGAGGCAAAACACATCTATTCTATGCGGTGAAAAGGTCCGATGTTTTTCGTTACATATCAACTCACATGATTTTTTTTTCTTGGCCCGGAGGGCTGGCACTATGCAAGGCTCAGTCTGGATCCTCACCCTTAGACTAGAAAGCTGATTAATAACGCCAAGGCTGGGGCTGGACAAACCCCTCATTTGCCAGCAATGCGGGTCTTGCTGCTTGGCACTTGGACAACTTACCCTGCAGAGCAGCAACGCCAGCAGGGCAGGTTTTTTTCTTTAATTTAAATATAGTTATAACATCTCCCTAACAGGAGGGGGGCGCAGAGGGTCCCCCACGGAGCTGCCCTTACAGCCCTCCCTGGGGGAGAGCCGGAGGCCGTGCCTGTCCCTGGGGACCACAGAGCCATGCGGGAGGCGCTGGGGACCAGACCGGAGCTTTCATTTTTCTGTCTTATGAACAGGGAGAGGTGCAGCACAGGTAGGTTTGTGTCCCTGTGTACGAGTACTTACAATGCCAGGAGGAGATACGGCTTATTTAAGTTACTTGTTTAAAGTGCTAGGAGTAAGAGAAATTTGTAAACCACCTTCTTGTGTTTGGTGCGTGTTTGTTGGACAACAGTGTAAGAGATGAAAGAAAAATGAAAATAATGACTCAAAAAGTCTTCAGCAGAGGTGGTGGTTTTATTTTGCACCCAATACTGTGCATCTAGAGGACAGCGGGCAAGAGCTAACGTGTACACATTTGGTGTGATGGGCGCCGCTGTTAGTGGAAGGAGAGGCATTCAGCATTACAGAAATTTCCACGTCTGATTTTTCAGTTCAAAAAATAATCAATTAAGCAATATTTCTGGTTGGTTCAAAACCCATTCAAATACTTAAACTATTTAAAATATTCTGGCAAATTAAAAAATGTATGTGTAAATCTTGAAAATTTGAAATTAAGCATTTGGTTTTAAACATTATAGGTTGAAAAGAAGTAAATTTCAAAACTGTACTCTCGGATAAAACCAAAGTTATTTATTTTTCAACATCGAAAAATACTGAAAGGCAAAGGTAAATTGAAGTTTTGGCTGACATTTTCAGAGAAAAATAAGAACATGAAAGGGTGCATTATGTAGCAATTTTCCCTATTTGCCTAGTTCCTGTAAGAAAACCTGACTTGAATACACCCTAGATTTTATCTAAAATCTTTTACTAGTGCCTCGGAATCACCTATAGCCTGATTCAGTCTATTGATCAGTTGTAAGCCCTTCCCCTGAGACCCACCCAGACCTACTGGGACCAGGGGAAGAAAGGAAGGTGGGACTACAGAGAAGGTGCTTGAAGATAAAATCGAAGGCAAGGTTACCAGGAACGAGGTCTTTTGTTTGAACATAGAGATTGTTGGCAGGGATCGACATGACGGCAACTCGTCGTCTTTCATCCCTCTGCTTAGTTTTTGACCCAAACTCCTCTTGAGTTCTTGATCAGCACTTTGATAAAATGTATGGACTTGATAAAAGACTTATGTCAATTTTATCCTATTGAACCAGTGCTCTAGGATAAGATAAAAAGATATTGTTGCTGAAAGATGGGAGAGATTCCTTCCCAGCAGATACCTAATTCACCACTGGTAGGTACAAGGTCTTCATTATCGGAGGCACGTAAGAAACATTCATGGTCACACAGGCAATATTGAATGTTCGAAAAGTTTTGATGTAGGG
>NW_009260832.1:291423-317945 GCF_000687185.1 Egretta garzetta | reverse complement strand
GAAAATGTGTGACTCGAGCAAAAGCATGTGGCAGAGAAGACAAAACCTTTCAGAAATTTGATTTTTCAAGATGAAAAATGGAAATAGATAGATCTTCAAATGTTCTTTTCAGAACAGGGGGAGAACTTATTTTCTCAGTTTTTAATGATTTCCACAGGAAAAAGATAGTAAATACTTGGATTTCTATCACTTTTTGAATACTTTAAAAAACACTTTCCTGCCTGACATTAATGGACAAATAACTGAATGAGAGAGGGAAGAAACTAAAATTCACAATGAAACCAAGTTTTCTGTTGGGGCTCCAGCACTTGGATTTTAATTACTCCATCAAAATCAGGGAGGACTAAGAACACTAGGGTGTAGCAAAACCCAATCCTTTTCCTCAGAAAGGGCAAGACCAGGGTTCCTATGGGTGGCTGTGGGCAGCACGGCACGGGGCGAGGGCAGCTTTTTGGAGGGACGCAGCTCAGGACAGTGCCAGTGATCTGGCAATTTTTTTTCCAGGTGACTCTGAATTCTGCCACGTTGCCACCTCCAGACACCCACCGAACCCTCGACATAGGCAACGCAAACAAAGGCAAAGCTTTTTTTGCTGAGCTTCATGGGCTGGGGGAAGGTCCCAGTGCAGACCTCTTCTGCCTACTCTACATGCTCAAAGTTTATAACAAGAAAAGTCAATCTGATCCTCCCTTCCCCTGCCATGCTTGGTGAGACCTTACCCCCAGCCAAATCAATAGTGAAACTCCTGCTGCTCTCAGGGGAGGCAGGATTTCACCCAGAAATGTTGTCTGAACTTTAATCCAAGAGCATATCCTGGTGACTCCTGAAGCACTGCAGTTCACTGATCAGAAGTACAGAAAATTTTGAGAACCCCCCCCATCCCTTGAGATGCTTAGTGAAGGTGATCCACCTATTCCACTCTTCAGCTCTGAAGGCCAAAGAAGGGCTTTTTTCCCTTGTTGTGTCAATAGCTGCTGGCTGCAAAGCTTCTGTTCTCCATCAGTAAAAAATCTCTGAATCTACAAGTTTCCGCTATTTAGAGTCCCCAAAAGTCCTTTACCAACTGTACATTTCGTAAGTAATGCCGGCATATGAAGCCTAGTTTGCTGAGTGTGATGTTTCCTTTCCTTTGTCATATTGAATTACAAGCAATTAAGGCTTTAGCCTAATGTAATATGAAACGATGGCCACATAATTGTTTACCCAATGAGCTGCACTAACACTGTGTGAGCTGTATCTGCAGTATGAAAGCCGAGGTTTAGATCAGTCTGTGGCTTCCTAAAACATGAGTAAGAGAAAGGTACTATAGCGTCATGAATAACCAAATTTAAAGGTCACTGTTTTAATATGTAACAAAAAAATATCCCCTAGTGGTTAGAGTATGAAAAATGTAAGCCAATGGGAGTGCAAAATAAGTAAGCCAAACCTTTAGCTAATGTCAAGTCATACCTCTTCATTCCTACCTAATATTTAAAAAGTATTTCCTTAAGAGATTCTCAAAAAATACTAAATAAAATCTTTGAAACGATTCTGAACAAGTGGCTCCAAAAATCTGGTAATACAATTGAAATACCACTTGGTTTTCCAATCACCGAGTAGCAAAAAAAGATAATTAGATGAGTACTCTTGCTCACAGTAAATATCCTAAGTGAACAGTTACTCAGCATTATTCTCTCTCTTTTTTTCCCCCACCCATTTCATTACTACCACTAAAAATTGTTCAGAACAACATAAGGAAGGAGGCAGCTGTGGCCACAGCATCCTTCAGAGCTGACGTAGGACCCGGTGTGGCACATAGCCTCCACAAGACCCCAAGAGTTTGGCAGGCTGCTAATGGAGCTGCTGCTTCATTGTTATATCCTCTGTGTGTGTGTGTGTTATTATTCCTATTTTGAAACCAGCTTACATTTTAGCTTAATTTCCACTGATAGAGTGATACCCCATACTCTAGTGCTGGCAAGCTCATAAAGGCTTAGAAAGTCAGCTAAGTACATGACATTTTAAATAACCATACAAACCTCTTCTGGAAGCAGAGGGCTCTAAGCACGGTCTAGTTTTTGTCAAAAGTATCGTATGAGCGACATCTCACATTGCGTCCCCTTAAATCTGGGCCAAATTTCCAAAGTGCAAAGACTCACAAATAAATGAAGACAGTTCAGCATTAATGGTTTGAGCCTTTTTGCAAGGTTTGGCGGTGATTCAGGATTTCTTAGCCATTCATTCTGCCCTGCTCAGATAACAGAGAGCACATTGCTGCAGGGGAAGGAAAGAGGCAAATAACAGGGAAGAGGTCTCAGGTGACCCTCGAGACGGAAGGGAATTAGTATCACAAATACTTGTTCCCCTTTTGCACTGATACTAATTTGATACTTGAGCGAATGCTACGGACTTGAGTTTTGCAGGGCTGAAATAACTCACTTCCTTGGCGAGACGTGCCGAGCAGCCCAACTGCGAAAGGACGAACGGTTCATTTAACGGGAGTTTTCATCATATTGCCTCACTGCCTGACCTCCAAACGTGCCGAGATGCTACAGTAACATTTAAGATGGGAAAGAATGCCTCTGTGTTACCGTCCCTGAGATTCACAAGGGTCCTGTTATAGCTGTGCAGTGTGCGCGTAATGTTAACCGCACACCCTCCCCCAAATATATAAAACAACAGAGTCTAACTTGAGGACCCATTATGGTCAACCAAATAAACCCAGCGTTTTAAAATAAAACAAAGTACATGCCCATGTGAAAAATTATTACAGCCCGTAAGGAACAATTTGGGTTAAAAAATCAAATTGCTTAAGATTGCAACCTTGCTGGTGCCGATAGCTGTGTGCATGCAAGAGCAGCGGCATGCAGAAGAGATGTGGGAAAAAGTTACCACCCATTCCAGCTCTACCTCTCCACAGCCCTCCAAACAGAAGCAATGTTTTTGCCACGTTAAATTTAACCTACGTCCTGTTGTCCCCCAACCACGGGAACACACGTATCCACCCAGGTCCGTGGGTGGAGGGCTGCCCACTGGTTCCACATCTGGAAGCACAGCCTGACTTGTCCCTCCAGCACAAGCCAAATAAAATGATGGTAGGGGAAGGGGTGAGTAGACATGTTTGCAGGGGAGGCATTTTGTCTGAGGGCAGTTCAGGGGTAGCGTGGCTGAGCCCAGCAGACAACTTGCTCCTGCTGGAAAGGGTGGTCCTGCCTCCTCCTTCTCCCTGCTCCTCATCACACAGCGTCTCCCCTTTTCTCTTGCTTCATCTCTTGCTGCAGTCTGCCTGGTGCACTTGTCTTCCATAAGCCACTGCTACTTAGTCAGCCAGAAGAAAGAAAAAGTATTTATTTGGTTGGGTTTTTTTCCCCCAGGTTAGCTTTCTGTGGGATGGTGAGACAAATCTGCTCACTGAGGCTCAGATGAATTCACCGCCATAGTGAACACTTGCCCTAAGAAGGGCTGGAATGCATCTATTTTCATCCAGCGCCATCCTTTACCTTGTAACTGCTGACGACGGGATGACTACCTTCATTTTCACAGCTACTGTGGCACTGAATGAGAGTTGTGCACTAGAATCCTTCCTTGTGGCCCTCCTTTTATTTCTCTTTCCATTTAAATTATATACTACTAACTAATCCCAAGGATGCTACCGGTTTTAAACACAAAGCCTGAAGACATAAGAAAAGCCAGGCTTGCAGGACAGGTATCTTGTTACCCAATCACCTGTAACATCTGGAAATAAAAGGATTCTCGGCTCAGTAATTTGGCCTCTTCCTCACTTGTATCAGCTGGAAAAACCAACTTTGCTCCTGACTGAGGCACCTCAGCCATACCCTGTCCAATGCAAAAGCTGTCAATTGGGTTTACAGGCTGCAAAGTATCTAACATTTCCCACAGGGCAGGCTGGCAGGATCACTTCTTATCTTGCAAGACACAAAGGAAGGAAGGACCTTTCTTCTGAAGACAGTTAATCAGCATTGATCCCTGGGACTTTACCAAAGATGCATGGTCAGGGAAGGAGGAGGAGAAAGCATAGGGCAGCGCTCTCATTGCCCTGTCTTCAAACTGGACAGAAACGGGGAGAGTTTCCCCCTCCATTTCTCTCCAGGCCAACATCTAAACTAAGCCATAGCAGTTTGCTATCAAACTGAGTGTTTCTGTTTCACTTTGCCCTGACATCAGGAGGAATGGCAGGACGGGGTCCAGCAATAGGCAGCAGCTCCGTCTGCCGCTGTCCTTGGGCTTTAGGTGCCAACCCCAGCGTGCTTTAATGCTCTACATGTCTGCAGGACCACACTCACCCTTCAAGCAGAGGGGGTGAACCCCAAATGCTAGGACAGCATTTCATTTCCACTGAAGCCTTTACAATAAAGTTTCAAATCCTCCCAGCTGGGAGAACACTGACCTTAGGCAATCCTTTAACAACGCTGGCATTTCTGAGGCAGTTTAAATCTTATCCTCTCAGAGCATCTGGCAAACATTGGTTTGTTTAACAATATATCTAAGAGCAAAACCCCCCATATTGCCTTTTTGCTGTGGCAGCCAGCAAGAACAGAAGGGTAGGTGCTTTGCTTATGGCTGTGCAGCGAGTTCACCAGCAGCTGAGAATCAAACACCACCTCTTATTTAGCATTATAACTAAATCTCCTGCCTCGACACAGCAAAGATAGGTGACCATCTCACTCGCCCCAGTGAGAGTGAAGCTGCAACCATGTCAGCTCTTTTCTTCCTTTCCAAGTCAGCAGTGCTTGCTTGCTTGCTTGCTGGATCGTGTGAAGTGATGAGCCTCTTCTACATCATCTCAGGACATGAAAAAGATGGTTATATTAGTGCTCTGTTACCTATAGTAGCTATGCTGTCCATACAGATCAACAGCATCCCCGTCTACTGCCAGAGATCTCTGCAACATAGCCTCTGTAAAATACACACAACAGCCTAATAAAACACAGGCATAGGTGTAAGTAGACACAAAGGGCCATATTTTCAAAATGTAGGAATCTCGATTTGTACCAATAAAAGCCACAGGACACTGCATTTACAGGAAACTGTGCATGCATAATTCATACCAGTAAATGTGAACGGATGCTTGCATATGTATATACCTGTTTGCATATGCCTTTACCAATACACTGGAGTAATCACTTGTCTATATATGCACATGCATCTTCAGCTATGAGATTAGAACTGTCCCCTGGAGTCTCTACATACATTTCTGTTTCTTCTCCCTCCTCTGTCGATAAAGCCTCATAAGAAGTCCTCATAAATCTCCACCTTTCTGCTGCCTTCTTTCCTCCCACTGCTCTTTTTATAACCAGTCTCACAGATCTTTATTATTCTTTGTGGCATTTCTAACACCGTTTTCCGCAGAGTGACCTCAGACTTTGCTATTTTTAAGTAAGTGTTGATGTGACTATCACTTAACCTGCTGGTCCTGAGCCACATTCTGACCACCTTGTGCTGTTCCACTGAGACACACCACCCCCACGCTTGGTGCCTACAGCTCCTAAGAGAGCCTCCCTTGACTCAGGCTGCTCGAGTTTGACCCCCTTATGCAGGTGAAGGGCTACAGCTCGGGGCATGAGGATGAGCAGGGATTTGTAGGTCCCTGGAGGTGACAGTAACAGTGGCCTTAGGACAGCAGGAGTGGCAAAGTCATTTTCGTCATGATGCCTTCCCTCGTTCATCTCTGCCCAGAGATACAGAAGTGTTCTTTCATATTCTTTTTGTATACCCTTTAACATTAATTTATGCTTGCTTTTAAATGCAAAAAGTCAAAATAAACATGTTTTTTTAATCTCATTACTGAAAAGGTTTTGGTTTGGGTAATGGTCCATATTTCCATAGAAATGCAGCCAACTACAAAATAGGCACCTATTTAGTATTTTCTCATCTTGGCTTTGTACGCCATTTTACAGGGCAATTTCAAACCTCAGACTTGCAAGCAGCACCGGCCGTGGATCTGGCTGATAAGAGTGCTGCAGACACACAGCACCCCAGGCTGCAAGAGGGAGCGGCCACTGCTTCGGAGTATTCTCAAGGGGTGAAGGATGCAGTATAATGGCTATCATGTCTTCAGCCTGCAGACTGCAGACCCAGGGTAAATGTCACCAGAGAGGCTGTGGATGCAGTCCTCCTTTGCCAATAGCTGAGAGAAGGAAGAAATGACCACCTCTCTTCCTGTCCCAGGGTTTTGATGTGGTCTCTAACCAGAGACATCCATGCCCTGGTCTCGTGAAGCCAGGCAAAACACGGATCCACGCCATTCAGTCATTACCTCCCTGCACCAACAGGTCACCTGGAAGCGCCGACTTTATTCAGATCATATTTCTGTCACATTAGTCAGAGCAGACTGTGTTTATGCCGTGTTTGGCTCTCCGACAGCTCCTGGAGGCGACGTGCCATCCGGCACAAAGCTCGCCCGCCACCCCTTGGAGAAAGCTGTTGGAGAAAGCTGAGCTGGAAGCACTGACGGGCACCACTTTGCTGCTCTGCACCACAAGACTGCCGGGTTTTTGGCCCAGCACCAGGTGTCCTAAAACTAGATTAGCCACCTGATGAAGCCATGGCCTTAGGTCTCTGCTACCCCAGTGTGGATTCACAGAAGCGGGCAGAGGGGCTCCCCAGGGGAGGCAAGCCTCAGCAAGCCTCCCACCGCCTGGAGGGAGCCGGGGAGGACATGGGCTGGGTGATGTATCTCCGCTATTTTAGCTTTTTGTTCCCCCTATACGTTCATGTGTGTGCGTGTGTGTGAATAAAGGCAGAACGGGCACTGTAACAGCAGGGAGGAAGGCAGAATGGTACCAGTTCAGCCCTTAGGTGACTCCTCACCCACCAGCTTTTGGAAGTGGCTGAGCGCTCATAGCTCCCTTTGACGCAGAGTTTAAAGGAAGTTTTTACACAGCACGCTGCGTCTGCAGTGGTGGGTGGTTGTGATGCGGGCTGAGGGAATGAAAGCTGAGGAAAACAAGGAAATCCTCTGGTCTCCAGTACAGATGCGGAGGAATGTGTCCCATAAACCAAATCCAGATGGCCTGAATGATGAGCAAGGGCTATCTTTAACCTCTTATCTTTCCAGCTTTGTGTTTCACCACCATGCTAAGTGCCCCCTATCTTTGCAGCCAGCCTAAATGATTACTTTCCCCAAAGGGTTTAGGTGTGATTCTGTGATTCCAAAACATAAAGGTGGCTCCTGGCAGCAGATGGAGTTACAGCTCTGTGTCACACCCCCACTCTCCCCCATGCCTTTGAAACGGGGCTGCCAGCTTTACTAGTACAGGCTGACCCCCTGCATCTGCCATGGGGTGGGTGCACCCCAGAGCCATCACAGGTGCCCACTGGCCCCCCAGATCGAAAAACGCCTCTGACAACAGCAATAATAGCTTGAATTTAAATTGTTTTCCTTCAGCTTTGTGTTTTGGTTTTTTTTTTAATATAAAAATATGTGACACTTTAAAAGCTATAAAAGCATAATGCTTTCATGTAGAAATGTTAGACATCTTCACTACGCGCATTTAAAAGCAGTATCTTGTCAAAGCCAAGCAGGTTGTGCAGAGAACCATTAAGTGCCACTGTTTCGTGTATGTGCGGATGGTTTAGTCAAGAGAGAGAAACTGGAAATATCAGGGGGGGATGAGTGATCCAGGCTGCTGGCACCCAGCAGAGCCCCAGCCTCAGCCACAGCATGGGAGCAGGGGGAGAAGAGCGTTTGCCACTGATTTATCCATACTAATTTAGTCCCCGCGATGAATGTAAAATGAGAAAAAATTGAGGTATTTGGACAATGGATTAGGAGAATGGATTTGGATTAGGACATCACCTTGGCTCCCATAGCATAGCAGGTAGAAATGTTTCAGTGTAATGAGCATTTGCAAAACCTTTCAAAGACGTGAACAAAATGCTAAATAGGTTTATTAGCACCACTCCCCCAGGATGCAATAACCTGCTACAGGCTTTGTCACTCACGCATGGCACTGCTGAGCCGCCGATCCCTGCTGTGATAGCACTGTTGTGCTGCCAAGAGCCCTGACATGCTCCCCCCCCCCCCAAAAGGGACTCCCTCCCTCATGCTTACCTGGGTAGCACAGACCTGCACCGGAGGACCCTGCATCCGGAGGACCCCGACAAGCCCAGCCAACCCCAGAGGGTGCTCCTGCCTGTGTCTGGCTTCAAGTCTTCATCACTGGAAGTCCCCAAAGGCCACAAGACCTGGGGATGTGGCCAGTCTGGTGGATGGAATCCGCCATCCTCCCACCAGCAGCAGCTCCACGGCAGCTAGGGCATCCGAGCACAGATGTCGCGGAGCTGCCAGAAATTCGTGCCTTAGTGGTATGTGGGGGTGGTCATGTAGCCATAACGCTGCTTGGGGATATCTACGGTGGCACTAGCAAAATACATGTGGAGTTAATCATGTTTTGGAGAATGATATTTTCCAGCTACTTTATTTGAAAAACATAACTTATCTATATCCTCTCTCTCACATGTGTATATACACTCACACACACATACAAAGGCGGCCTTTCCAGAACAGGGGAGAAAATAGGCCAGGCTGCATGAATAATGAAAATGATGGCATTCCCCAGGGATGTATTCTTATACAGCTGTAATCACGGCGACTCCATTTATGAAAGTATCACCTTCTGAATTCAGAAATTTGGAAACTCTTTCTTTATGTTTAAATCAAATGTTACTGCTATTTCAGTTGTAAAAAAGGAGTCGTGTCACTAGGTTGGACTTTCATCCCTGAATCAGGGGGATGCCCACATCCTCTGCTAGGAGGATTGCTGGCGCTGCCCCACTCTCCTGTTACCGTCTCCTCGTGCTATCCTGTGATCCGGGAACCCGCTCTGCTGACCCGAGGAGACTGAAGAGGCCAAAAGGCAGACATGCCACACGGCTCCTTCTCTGGATGAACAAAAATTCAGTTAAAGAAATATTCTATAAAAGCTTCTCCTTCTTTTTCTTATTTCCAGTGGGGTGTGTTGGCTGGCGTGGCGGCAGGGTAGCTCTGGGGTCAAGATGGAGATATCAAAGGCAGATGCTCGGGGTGTCCTGTGGGTCTCTGGGATGCTGCCAGGAGCGGGGCAGGCCCCTGGGAAAGCTCCCGTGGGAGAACAGGGGTGCGCCTGCCTTCCCTGCTCCTCTCAGGCACTGTACCAAATGGATGGTCCTTTTCTGCCACTTGGTACCAGTGATAAAGGAGAAGGGAAAGGGATGTCACTCGAGAATTTCGAGTTTTGCCTGTGGTGGAGAATTAACCTTGCTTATTTGCTGGATAAACAGTGAGACTTCATTTCTTTAATGTAGTAGGCAGCTCCTAGGAAAGCAGTTGCCGCCGCTGGGAGGGATACTGCTCCTCTGAGCTTGGCCACTTTTTGTCCTGAGCATCCCTGCGGGTGCTACCGTGACAGGTTCAAAAGCAGCATGCAAATAACAGGAGCAGCAACGCATAACAGCCTAGGCAAACACGTGTGAGTCTGTCTCACTTTGGGAATGAACTGCATCCAGCCTTCAGAGATCAGACGCCTCCTTGCTAAGAGTTCACGCTGCCAGTAGTGCTCTTAAGAGGGGAGTGATTATGGGTCTTGTGTCTGAGCCATGACACAGCTACAAGCGAGCTGAAATCACATGCTAAATTGATTTAAGTAGATCAATGCTAACTTGTGTGAGCACATGCATAGGTCTTCTCTATATACTGACATGTTTCCAAGGGGAGTGCTTTGCCAGCACGGGAATATTTTAAAACCTTGGCAGCTTCACTACCAAAGCTGCTTTGGTTTTGAATGTTTTTTTTTAATCATACGGTACATTGTGGGTAAAACAACCACCCTTTCCCCAAGATGAAGAAACTACCCCAGCAGACACGCTGATCTGGCAGCATGGCTCGTCTATCCGAGATGCCCCTGCTGACACGGGGACGTTGATGTGGGTTCACAGCTCCTCACACCCCCGGCTGCCGCAACCATCGCTCTCAAAGTCTGGAGGGCAGATGTAGCTTTCGCAGGGCCAGACACAGCTGAACATGAATGCTGGGGATGAGACTGCTCCTTTATCGGTTTATAGGGACACAACACGTGGTAGGAGGGCTGGGGGCAGCGGCAGGGCACTGCACGTCCCACACCTCCCTTAGCCTTCCATCTTGCTTCCGTAAATCCACATCTGGCTGCTGTAGCAGCACTATCAGAGCCGGTCAATGCTTCTGCCGGGCACAGGGTGTGCAGGTGTAGAGGAGCATTTGGTTAGCAGAGGCACTGCCACAAGCACACCACGGTGGGTATGCTTAGGCCTGCAAGAAAGCTTGTATTAAACCCAGTATTTTAGCAAAAGTGAAATCAAACTCCAAGCCTAACTAACCAAAGCAGTCACATTGTTATGAAGCCCACCTGAAATCAGATGAGAAGGACTTATTTCAGTTCAGCTTAAACCAAAGCCTACCTGAGTCTGGCCAAATCAAATTAGCCTGGTTCAAAGAAGCAGCCACAACAATTTTGCACTAGCTTAATTAAGTGGCTTCAGGCCAAACTGACAGTTAAATGAACGCAAGATGTCAGGTAGGCATGAGAATATTATAACCATATACATGCCAGAAACAGAAGTAAATAGTTTAGCTAGTTAACATGGGCCACGTGACGGGCTATATTACAAAGTATAACAATTATCAGATCTGAAGAGAAACATTTCATTGCAAATGGCATTTTAATTTAAAAAATCATGTAGCTCTGAAGGGAAGCTTGTATGATGAAAAACTTGTTTGTTTTTCTTTCCAGTAACATTTGTTAGTCTAATGAAAATGTACTTTTTCCCTAAAACCCACAGTTTGCTTAAATTATTAAGACTCTCATGTCTAGAACATAAAAACTACTACACAGCACACAGGAGTGTAACAAGGTATGTGGAATAATAGTATAAGAGTTATTATTTATCTGGACAAGCTAATAAAATTAAACTGACCAGCTGACAGATATTTATGATCTGGAAAGACAGGGCTGAAAGATGTCAACAAAAACATATGATAATTCTCCTCATACCTCTCAAAGTGTTGCCTGAAACTAGCTGCAGAAAGGCTCATGTCCCCTCCTCCCCCCCAGCTGCCCCTCCATGGAGTGTTTTCCCACTGGGTTTGCCACCTGAGGGCCTCTTTCCCACCCTCCCCCAGAACCAGGCGAGCTTTTCCAGAAGGTCCCAACATCCTGAAGAAGGTGGGGAAACCCATAGGATCTTCTCACAGGAAAACGTTCTTCTAGCATTAAATTTGGAAAGGTTATCCTGAACTTTTTTTCTTTCAGAATGTATTTTAAAAGTGGTGAAATCCTGCCGTTAAAAGCTGCCATTAAGTGCTGGTGATCTGAATTATACATACCCTAATACAGACAGGACAATTTAACCTTTCTCTCCATGTACCAGACTTCTATTCCCCTGCAAGATGCAAGCATTTAAAAAAGAGCCTCTTTTTTGGTCTCCCAGGTGTCTAATACTGTTTCAGACAAACTGTTCATCTCTTCTGAAGAGAATTATTTTTTTTTGTTTTTAGTGAACTACAGGTGATTACACTAAAGTTTGTACAAAAGGTAACTCTCTCAGACCAAGACGTAAAGCCTAACATTTCCAGCTTCACAAGATGGTCACGCTTTGCCTGGAATGCCAGATTTATCTCATGTAATTCATATTTCAGATATCTTGAAACATCTCCCCTGCTTTGGTTAAGCTATTGACACACGTAATGCTTTTCTGCATTTCTGGATTGCAGCAGAACATTCCTGCGTAGAGAAGGTGCCAGATTAAAAAGTCCATTTTAGAAAACACTTTATATTATTGGACTATGAGAAGTGAATGAATCCGACAGTTTAATTGCTATTTCATAGTACTCTGTGTTTACTTTTTGTATTTTGCCTAGATTATGTAAACAGACATCAAATTAATTTTTATTTGTAGCTGAACTTTTTGCAGTCACTGCCAATTCTCACTCCCTTGCCCCAACACAGCATTTCAGTGTGAGCATTTGCAAGCACAACAAAACTTGTTAAAATCTAAACAAACAGAATTAAATAAAATTTAAAAAAAAAAAGAAAAGGAAAGAAAAGAAAATAAATACATTTCCACCCTTTTTTCCAAAAGCTGATACTGACACTAAATTTTATGTGGCGCTTCCTTACCGTGTTTGAGTACGCAAGACAGTAAGATTAGTAAGAAAGCTCCCAGAAACTAACAGGCACTCAAGAAAAATTATGCAGAGCAATATTTATTCTGTGCATTCAGAGTTTAATTTTTCACTTTGGCTTCTCTAACGATTGGATCAGAGCTTATGAAAGGTTTTTTCACTGAAAAATGGGTGGCATTATAAAACCAGAGCTCTTCCAGACACAAGCCAAATCCTTGCACTGAGGACTAACTGCATCTGTAGCAACCCCACATTATCTCATGTTTCTACTGTCTCCAGAGACCTCATCCCACATCACTGGAAATACTTAAAAAAAAAAAAAAAATACTGAAGATGTTTATAATGACGAGGAAGAATAACTGTCAGAGCCCGACAATTTAAGACAATTGAGATTGCTTTTGCAGAGACCCTACTGAACAATGCCTTTTACTCACATTACATATTTGTAGCAGAGCATTATCATTTGCTGGAATTCTTCTTGGCTGCATATTTTTATCTAATGGAATGCTCCAAAGTATTTCCTCCCTGGATAGATACCACGGGACGTTACACTGGGACGTTACTCTGTAACTAAGGATGCCCCGTGAAAAACAGGGTACTTAGCCTGTTTAGTCTTTCTCCATTTTACTTGCATCTTGCATCGGGTTTCAATAACCAGCAACGAAATTATTCATCTGCCCCATGTGCTCAAGTGCAGAGCCATGGATTCTCCTATTGAGTCTAGACATGCTGGAAAACTGGCGCAAACTGAGTAAACATTTGCTGAATCCACCCTGCTTTCCATCTCGTATAACCTAGTGGCTGAAGAATGAAGGGTTATAAAAATAAATATTTACATTAACCCATCCATTAGCTTCTCTCACCTGAGCAACTTCTCTAGCTATACTGCAGTTGTTAGTCAGAAGAGCAAGGGCACGCTTAATGGTTAAGTTCGTGGAACATTTGCTTTCAAACAGAAAATTTTGTGGTATTAAAAAAAAAGTCAAAAAAGCTTTATTGTTTTGAAATATCTCCTCCTTAAACCCATTTGTTTCTGGCCAAGGATAGAGAAATGTCTCCGATACAGGATACCTGGAAAGCTGGCAAGGGAGAGGGACACTGTAGAACAATGTTGGGACCTGGAACATGATGGCATTGAAAGTAAAACCAGCGAAGAGAAAATAATTTTTACTTTACAATTTGACGTGACCTTGTGTACCGCATTAGCAACACGATGTTCCTGCAGTTTGGATAAGAAAATCGCATGTGATTCACAAAGAAACATTCTGAGCAGAGCTGTGCTCGTTAGTCTCCATATTTATGGATCTGTCAACTCTTCCACTGTAAACACCGATGCTGAGGATCAGACCTCTGCTGCAAAACATTGCTGCGGGGCGAAACGTCACCCACAAGCACCACAGGCGGGGCTTGAGGGCGGTACTCTGTCTCTCTTCCCTAAAACTGTTTAAGTCAGTTCAGTTGGTTTTTTTTAAGGTTACGCAAAGTTCAATAGAAAGGGAAAAAATAGCAAATTCAGGTACTCAAAAGTATCTCAACGATTTTGAGTTGCTATGATCAAAGCTAATTTAAGGTATATTTAAGAATGGGTTGCTTCATGACATGGACTTTTGTAAAAAGCATATGAAACAGCTCTGTTGAGGGTGAGGCTCAGACTGGTCTTTGTACACGTGCTTGAGAAAGGAGTCTGTGAAGCGTCAAATGTAGGGTGCTCTTTGGAAGACTGGGACTAAGTGTAGCAATGTGTCTGGAATATCCCAATTAAGACTAGTTGCTAGTAGTTAATGAGTGAGAAATGTGAGTTAGAGTCCCCTTCCATGACCATTTTCCCTGGCAGCAAACCCAGTGAAACCACTCTGGCCTCCCCTGTCCTGGACACCATTCGCCTCCCATGCTCCAGCCCCCCGCCCCATCAGCACTATTTGCCATTGGCCAGGGGAGCTGCGTATTTTTGCCTAATGTGGCTGGTCTTGGGGATCCACTTTAGGTCACAGCACCGCCAGCAGAGGGGGGAGCAGCAAAGCGAGGTGTGGGGGACAGGAAGAAGCAGTCGGCAAAGGGGGAGAGTGGGTGCTATGCATGAGAGGGGTGCTGCAGAGAAGCAGAGCTTCGAAGCACAGCCTGAGAGCGGTGAAGACCTTTTTCTCCCTTTCTCTAAAGTTCTCCGCAGGCTCCAGGGCAGGCCCTGGCCTCCCACAGAAGCGGAGGGGTCCTGCTCAGGAACCAGGCTCCACCGCAGGGCGGGAAGGGATTATTTTAGGAAGCTGAAATGTTTCCGTCACTGGAGGTCTTTGAGAACAGGACGGATGAGCAGCGGTCAAGAATAGCTCAGATAGGGTTGATCGTCCCTTGGGCCAGCGAGGCGAAACTGATGATTCTATATGATTTTTTTCCACTCCTATGATTCCACGGTTTAAGCGGGGCCATGGTTCAGCTGGGGGCATAGATCACATCCTCATTAACTAACACCGTACGTATAGCTAACCATCATATGCATCTCTCAGTCAGTGGTTTGCATTTACTCTTTCTGCAGATATTATCCTATATCTACAAAGTTAACAGCTAAACCTCTCTTATATCATAAAAATATCAGTTCTTGTAAAATCTAGGGGCACGTAAAAATTCCCAGAGCTAAAAAGCAAACAAAAAGGCATAGCTGAGCGCAGTGCAGCAGGCAGATGCTCCCAAGCCTCAGGAGGACAATGTAAAGTGCCACCGATGCCATATTTAGTCCTGTGCTGCAGAACGGGAGGGCAAGAGAGGGCAATCCTTTCCTCAGCACCACCCTATTCACAGGGAATTTCTGCTTCTGCACCACCATCCCCTCCTGGAAAAAATATCTTAGAGCTGATGGGTGGGAAGCCCACAGCGGCTATGGAAAGGCAATCGACTCCTGCAGCATTTCAGAGGGAAGAGATCTTCTGCCTGCGCTTTTAGGGGAGCCTGCAGAAATACGGCTCTGGGCAGCCTTACATTGCCTTTTGGACTGATGCACATGCACCATTTGTGTGAAAGAGATCAGATAATCATGCGATAAACCCCTTGAGACAGAGGAGCAATCTGACTATCTGTTTGATACTGTGATGGGGATGTCTAGACAGAAAAAAATTACTAATCAGCTAGCTTACACCCCTGTCTCACGTTATTTTTCGGGTATGGCAGGTAGTCACATTATTATATGCTTTGGGGTAAATGGCCGATGGATTTGAAATTAAAGTAATGTGCAAAGTAGTTTAATCAGATTTAATGCTCACTGAAATAGAGATTAAAATGACAAAATCAGAACATTAGATGGAGGGTGGTTAAAACCCTAGAAGACGTTATCACTTTTTCCATTGCCACGTTTATTTCCTGACACCACAAAAACACAATCTGGGGTGGTTTCCAAATATATTTATTGTTTCTGGAAATCAAATTTAAAATACACAGTAACGTAGATGATAAAAAAAATAAAAGCAACACTTTGTTCCTCAAGAAATCTGTCAGCCACTACACAACAGAGCTTAGCAAACACATAACCTATGAAGTAGAAAGCAATTTCATAAGCATTCATCGAGAGGGCTTTTCCCCTGCAATAACGCAGTGTTGAACACTATCAACGTCACACCGCTGAGCTAAATGGACTTCAGCCTGACCCAGCTTCTGCTCTCATCACTTCTGGCCCCTGAGTCACAAGCTGGCAGAGAGGTCGACCTTAGCCTGTAATTTCCATCACACCGTCGGATCCCTGTCTATAGGTCTACGGGTGGCGGGCAGTTGCACAGAGGCTCACAGATAGCATTTGCAGGGCTTAGCCCCTGCAGCCCGGCGCGGGGTCCCAGCTTGTTGTTTGAAAGATGTACAAAAAGAAAAAACCCATGCAAAGCATAATTTACCATCTCCAACTTTCTGGTGTGCCTAGCAGTTCAGACTTGAAAAGAGTAACGTGCTTTTAAAAAGCAGCTCTTCTCAAAACCGACATGATTTATTTCAATATAGGTCGGAAAACTTTAGCACTGAGAAGAGCCCGCTGATGAATAAAGGGAGAGCTAAGTTCCTGGCCTAGAAGTGGGGGACAGACCTGTACTGGCAGAGGGGGGACCTTCCCAGGCCCCCGGAGCGGTGACCATCTTGGCAGCCATGCGGCACGGGCAGCTTTGCCCACACAGGGAATGGGCATGGAGAGACCCACTGCCCCACCGCCCCACCGGTGGGCTTGCACGCCGCGTGTGCAGCTATTTGTGAAGAGCTGGTGCTGAGAAATGCCTGCCAGGCAAAGACCACGTCCCTTAACGTAAGTCGAGAGCCCTCTGGGAATGATGCTGTCCCACAACCGGCTTTTTTTGGGAGCAGATTTAGGTCAGTACTGGCCACTCGTGAGGGTAAACTCCACTTGAGCTTTGTTATCATGTAGTGGCCGTGTTAACAGCCCATAGTCTTAATGCAGTGATGTGCAGGTTGCCAGATACAGTGACCAAAAGGGATTTGAGGAGAGATCTGAAAATAAGGAGGAGAGTTGTACAAAACAAACAGTTTTAAGCTTTACCAGAGGGTTCCTATTTTGCTGGAAAGATAGTTTTTTATGCCACCATCACAGGATGATTCTCAAGCGTGTACAGATAAATGCAGCAGTGATTTACAACTTCTAATTCAACAAGAAATAAGCTTTGGTGTAGCATCCATGTTGGTACGAAGTCTTGCTTTCCTCATAGGGATGCTGCCATGCCTGGAGCATGCAGCACTGCTCTGCAGAAGCAGTATTGCTCTGAGACATCTCTGGTCCCCAAGTCACGCCCCTCTGCAGCATCAGATGGAAATTATTTAGAAACCATTTGAACGCCAAAGCTCCCCACCGCCTCCCAGTCTGGGCTTTTGACAGCACCCACTGCCCCAGGGGGGCGGAGAAACATGGCCAATGCTCCTCTCCATGGCCTGACAGACACCCATGTGCTTTTTAGCCTCAGTCTATGCGTTTTGAGAGATCCCGAATCCTTCTAGGATAAACCCTGTGTGCTCCAATTCATCTTGCTGGTCTCTGGAAGGATATCTTGAAATTGGTAATTGCATTTTTGGAAGACCTATCACCTTTAACAAGATGAGTATCTTCATCTTGCCTAGTCTTATAGCTGGAGTCAGGACAGATAAAGAGGGGTTAATTTCTGTCACCATTATCTCCATCCCCTCCCCACCACCAGACAGGGGCATGCGCTGAGCGAGGAGTCAGCCGACCGACCTGATAAGGGCCACGGGCATGCAGGCGAGGCAACAACTCCTGGTTTTGGCCTGAAAGGGCTTGTTGATACGACATCTGCATCAGCATAGGTTAAACCTCTTATGATTATTTTGTATTCATTTTGCAAATCATACACTGTATTTTTGAAAAATCCTGCTTCCTTTCCCTTCATTCCTTTACCCTCACTGCTACCCCTGGGCTCCCACTGATTTTCTTTGCCTTCCTCCGACCTGCCCTTTGCTTCTTCTGTCTTTGGAGTCCTTAGCCATCATCCCTACCTCTCTGCTGACTTCTGCCATCCCCCACTTCTTTGCCTCTCTTTCCTCCTTTCTTTCTCTTTAGCTTCCCCTTATTAATCTCCCCTTCCTTCCCTGTTTGCGAGATGCACAAAAGTGGATTTCCAGCTGAGCGAGGCATCCCACACAGGGAAGGTGAACCAGGGACACATTTTGTCTGATTTACCTTGAGTAGCTGCTCTCAGTGCTGTAGACTATCACTATGACAGAGAAAAACAGGGGTGCAAGTGCAACCTGTGGCATGTAAAATGGCATATGGGAAGCCCAGTGGACAAATGGAAAACCCTGGTTGATGTTGAGCTTCAGTGCTTTGTGGTCACCTGCTGACTAGTACAGTCTCCTTTCCTTTCCCGGTACTGCACATCTTCAGCAAATCCTCTTTCTTTGCCAGCCTGCTCTAAAATAAAGACTTTTTATAAAATTGTTTCCCTTCTGCTTTCACATGGCGTTTCCTCAGCACTGTGTTATTTAGATCTGTACTGGAAAAAAATCTCTAGCTGTTCTGCATTCTGGCATCCAATTACTAATTCTGGTGGAGCTAGACATTTTTGTAAACACGGCTGGACTATGGATGCTGTGCTTTGTTCAGGCTGCTTTATGACCTCCGGCCTACCCCTCATCCTATGGGCCTCGGTCTCATCGCATCAGGATTTTCAGATTTTCCTTTTTTACTTTTTATTTGAGGGAACCGGAGTTTTAAAAGACAAGGGGGGAATACAGTATTAATATTTTTATCCTTTGCCTGCCCCTCTGTTTTTCCTGCTGCCTAGCTTCCATGCAGCTGTTGAACATTTAAGAAAAACACGTCTCCCACTGAGCGAGTTCCCTACAAATGTGAATTGAGCTTCAGGCAAGAGGAAATGTGAGTCCTGAGGTCACTCCTGAAATCAAGCCCTCGCCTGGCTGCACATAATTCTGCTGTTGTGTTTTAAGGGCGATTTAGAAAGAAATGTTATATATTTCCTGCAAACAGCATAAAAAGAAGCGAATCATGAGATGGTCATACAATCTTTCAAGTCTCGCTGTGTTTTTCCGGAATTTTCAGTCATGGTTTTTGAGTCTACCGCTCAGGCCCACAGGGAGAGGGTGAGGATGTGGGCTTATGGAGCGAAGGTGGCCCACTGGTGCCGACTGGAGCGAATACTTGGAGGCCCTCAAGCACTCCACACTGCTGGCTGGAGAAGACCAAACTTTCCTTTCCACTTAAAGGTGCTGGGGCTACACCCCCCTGTTCACCAGGGAGTAGTATTTCTGTCAGATATGAAGGCGGCTTCTAATCTGTTCTGACCTTGGTGAGAAATTCAAGTCCAAATGTAGTCACATAGAAGCTGACAGGTCAGCCTGAAGAATTTGAAGTGGGGGAGGCTTCCTTGCCTTCTTTCTTTCTGTCTTTCTCTCTCCTTCTTTCGCTTGAAATCTTATCAAGGATCACTTCAAGTGCAGCGGCAGCCTGACCGGCTGTAGAAATGACACCAGCTGTGTCATTGTCCCTGCTGCTACAAAGGAGGCGCAGAGGAGAGCATTTACTGGCGGGGCTGACTATGTGCTACTGCTGCTATGGATTCTTAAAGGTGGAGACCCGTTGAGAAAAGCATTTTACCTTTTCGTGCGTTACAAACTGCAAAAGTTGATCTAAATTTTACATCTGTACGTGATGCTTTACAGCAAAGGCTTCTGTCTCCACCTCAGCAGCTCTCTGGTTTTTGTTTTCCTGGACTAATACACAGACCCACGTGAAGGTTGTAGGTAGCTCTCGCCACCGCTGGAGGTTTCGGCCTGGCAGGTGTGTTAGTGCCCTCTTCTACACTGACTAAGGCAAAACCCGGACTGTAAGAGATGGTCTACCCTCCCTCTGCTTCCTGCTTCCTTCCCGCATCAGTAAGCTTTTTTATGTGCCTTGACAACAAAGGGGCTAAAAATGCTTTGAGCTCGAGTCCCAGCTCAGGAATTATTTAGAAGTCTGAAAGATGATGGTTATCTTTCTGGCTATCTTTCTTCTGGTTATTTTTCTGGAAGTGAGCTTATTTTTGATCATGCTGACAGAAGGTTAAAAGCTTCTGGTTAAAAGTTTGGGTGCTGCTTTGTACTTTGTCAGTCAAGAGACCAGCCTAAAATTTCTATCAATTGCTCACGACAAAATTGTAAATAGCTAAGGCCTATTTATTGTTTGTATTACTCCAGAAACGGGTCCGTCGAGTCATAGACAGACCAGACCCCCGCCCCCCCCCGCCCATGTTGGGCATTGTATCAGGCAGAACAAAAGCACTTTCCCTGCATCAGAGGAATCTCACTGCAGTCTCATTACAACGCAGCAGAAAGAGCAGGTCTCAGCGGCTTCCCCCAATTCAATGGCCCAGGAAAGGGAGGAGGCACCACCCACACAGGGACCACCCGATGGCTCTGCCTCCCCCAGCATGGGGGCTCACCAGGGAAAAACCTGCCTCTGACAGGGATATGGGACCCCTCTGCGCCTGGACCTCCCCCTGCCAGCCTGGGGCTGACGGAAGCCTGGGGTGAGCTCAGGGGGTTGGGGCAAAGGGGGGACCCTCAGAGGCAAAGCCTGATGTGTCTGCAATAGATACAGATGGGCCAATGGAGGGACACAGGAAAATAAGGAAATAAAGTTGCTGAGTAATCAGTAATCATAGGTCAGCCACATCGCTACCGAACTGCTGTCCCATTTTCTGTAGATGACATGCCAAAGGCATGATTTAATGAAGGTTTTGAAGGACATTGCCTCCAGGCATCAGGAGCAGCATAAGGTAAAGCCTAGAGGATCCTGTCTGAAAATCTAAAAAGCAAATTAAGGAGGTGGGTAGCCGTGACCATCACCAATACTGAGAGACAGATTATAAATATGGTGGGGTTAGATGAGGAAAGAAAAGAGAAGTAAATCGTGCTTGATGGAGAGCCAGAGGCATGCTGCAAAGAGACAGGTCAAGGTAACAGGCCAGGCAAATTATCCTTGCAGCGTCATTCTGGGTGGGCACCAGGACAGTGCTTGCTCAGGCCAGAGGAAGAATGTGACAGCACTGAGACAAGATCCTGGTCATCTCTGTGTTTCCTTTTAATTTTGTTTTCCTGCTCTGTCTGGCAGTGTTGTGATCCAGAAAACATTTTGCCATTTCCCACCCACAGCTCCAGAGGTTTCCCAGACTGATTGACCCTGCTGAGGAGTGCAGCACGGGAGGAAGGATTACATGGCCTATGCAGCTTCCACACTGCGAATGTCTCCTGGCTCGGCCAGGAGCCACAAAACGTGATGAGAAACTGCTGGGGGGGGCAGATAGACTGCGGGGTAAGAGGGGTGCACAGGGCAGCTTCACATCCCGCTTCCTGTTTACAGGACGGGGCTCCTGAGAGGGGAGCCCGGGTGGTGGGCAGAGCCAGCTGCCTGTCAGGGCGGCGTCGGTGGTCTCCCCTTGGGGAAGTACAGCCTGCTCGTGGCACCAAGCCTTGAGGAGGGGAGATGGGGATGCACAGGCTTGGCAGAGCCTGCCGGGGGGACTGGCAAAGGGTGGGCATCTCGGGGAGACACCCAAGCTTGCGGAGGATTGGGGTCCCTCAGCCGCAGAGGCTGGAGGCGTACCGCTGCCGGCAACAGGGAGAAGGCATTTTCTTCACCGACTGATGTGCGCGTACGGGGCAGGCGCTGGCAATAGGCGAGGAGGAGCAAGAACCCACTTGAACAAAGCCCTGAGCAACCTCATCTAAGGTTGAAGCCCGCCCTGTTCTGAGTAAGAGTTGGGACTAGATGACCTCTGGAGGTCCCCTCCAACCTAAATTATTCTCTGAGTCTACTCTAGATTCAAATTTAATTTTCAGAGTGGTGTTTTAGCACCTGCTGCCTCTGAACCCTGCCATTCTTGATAACATCAGCAGTGCCAAGGCATTTCTAAAAGGTCAGTGCTCTCTGTCCCAAGCCACAGGGATTTCCTCCCGAAGACAAAACAGCCTCCCTCACCTGCTGCTGGGACAATGAGGCAATGGCATTACAGGGACCTTCTGAGCCTCTTTATCTCCCTCCTCTCTCTCCTCTGGGCATTCCTTCCTTGATGAGGAATTTCCGCAGAGCACTGCCTGAAAGGCTTTTTTGGGTGAGATGCATTTATCTGCGCACCAGATAAAACACTGCAGGGGAGGTCACATTCTTCCATCTTTGCTGCTGTCACTAAGCTTGCCTGTAAGCTGGTGTCCACACTGGCGATCTACCATCCTTGCCACCTGCACACCACGTTATTTATTCTCCTGTTATGCTGCATGACTGCCAAACTAGTAACATGAAACTAAACTACAGCCCGGGTGTAGCTTTCCTCTCCTGAGCAGGAAAGCAGACCACTCGGCATTTATAGGGAAACGATGAAACGGAGTCCTTTGAGCTTCTTCCTTCTTTGAAGAGAAAAGTCATATAGCATACTTCTTTTTTTCTTCTTTATAAAACCAAATTTTATTTTTTTCCCCACTGAAGAAAGAATTTTCAACCACTGTCTCTTTTAAGCCTGAACACCAAAACTTTGCCTCCTGGAAACGCCAATATTTTGATACGGACAGATCAGAGCCTCTCCAGCAACCAGAGTTGTTACAGGGCTGAGACAGCATCATTTGGGCAGTGACCAGGCCATGCTGTGCATCTCTCCAGCCAAGCTCCCAACGGGATGGACCTTTGCAGTCTCTTGCCCTGCCCCATGCCCCTGTGAAGTGTTGCCCGTGGGCAGGTGGTGACAGTTGGGCTACCGAAGCTTTAACGTGTTGGCCCAACACCTCCTGGGAAGAGCAGGGTAAGTGAGGAACCGGTGGGGAGAGAAACTATGCCACAGGCTGGGGTTTGCCCCTCCTGAAACGTCTCTGGGCTGTCCAACGGTGATCTCTGGGTCCTGCAGTAACGTGCAGGTACGCGCTGGATGACACACTTGTCATTCAAATGTATGGCCTTTACTGAAATAATCGTCAAATTCAAGACTGAAAGTAAATTTCTGCTACTAGCATTATTTTTTAAATTGCACAGATGTGTGTCTTTATCCAGGAACAGGTCTTTCTTGATTCAGATCACCTCCATGATGTGAACATATTAGACTTAGAGGTTCTGTTCGTTTTGTTTATCAGTGTGATTATTCTGGGGTATTTTAGCTCCCGGGAAGTAAAGAAGGGGTTTTCTCTCAGCTAAATTTGCAAAATGTATTCCTTTCTCGTTGTTTCGCCCCATGGCCAATGCTTCAGGCAAGCAAACTATTTTTACATGGCTATTTTTGTCATTTTCTTCCTTTTACACTCATCAGTATTTTGATACATGTAGGCTCCTTAGACATATGTATTTATTTCTAACAGAACCCTGGGATTTCCTATCACAACTGGACAAAGGAGTTGGGGGGGAGAAGCTGAAGAGAGCTGGTAAATACAGCTGAGGTGAAGTCAGAGCACTATATTGTCTATCCAGATCTAAGGTATGTTCTCGAGAGCTTCCCATTTCGAGAACACTTATATGATATGTTTCCACTTAGCTTTTATGCCAAAAATATCCCAGTGTGGCTCTGCCGCTGATAAAAGCAGCAGGAGTGTTCATGTAAACAGGGCTCCAGGCAGCTGCCAGTGCTCCCAGTCGCTGTCTTGCACAAACCTGTGAACAGCTCGCCCGGATCAGATGCAGGGAGCCCACGGCACCCAGGCTGGGCAGGCAGCCCCATTCTCCATCGTGGATGCTGGGGTCCATCCAGCCTTCCTTGTTCCCACCTCACAACCGACTCCCCAGCTGGCCCATTGCTCCTCAGGCGCAGCCAGAGCAGGCGGCAGCGGCAAAGCTTGTCGTCACTTCCGGGGACCGACGGAGTCAAGGCTGCAAGGAGCAGATGGGGAAAATCATGAATGAGGCAGAAGATGGCAGGAAAACAGTTCACTAGCACTGGCTGAGACATGTGGTCCATCTCTTCTTTACAAATGCGTCAGCACCGGCTACATCAATTTTAAGTGCTTTTGGAAAAGTAGCCATTTTTAAAAGTAAGTAAACTAAGCCTCGTCCACAGACTCTGCAAATTAAATCTCATTATGAAACTTGCCCAGATTTCAAAGAAGTTTAAAGCAATTACATGCTAGCTGCAATGCTAAAAGATTGTCCTACCTTTCAGAAGGTCTATGCTTGGACCTCTTAGTAGGAGTTTCCTCTCTGGAAATAGGTCTAGATAACATGCCAGTAACATTTTTGGCTTCCTTGGTTTCATCCTAAAAAGCATGTATGCATACCTGTGTCAATGGCTTGAATGTTCTTGCCTCAGCGCCGCCAACGCTTGCTGGCTTAGGAAGAGGATCATCTGAAGCATATGCGACTCCACTTGACTGGAAAGGCTGTCAAGAGAAACAGACTTGGTGCCTGAAAAACACTTTGATACAGCAAGAGGCAGCTGCAGTGTTCAGGGCAAAGGTCTGGACAATAACCACTCCGCACACAAGCAGAAGAAAGAGAAACACAGGCCGACACATGCCAGAGACAGACCTGTCGTTCATCGCGATTCCTTCTGTACAGACAGGGTATGGAGCATCGTGAAAAGCTAAAAGGGAACCGACTGGCCTCTTGGCCAGAGTAGAGATGTTGGATACCTCTCACAGTCCCTAGGCTACATTTACTCAGAAAAGAAAACAAAAGTAAATAAATAAATAAATGCAAAAGGAAAGGAGATGGAAGCTGTGCCCATACTAGGGATTAAACAGGGCTGGGACACTGGCCCGTGGCTGCTTGGGCCACAAGTTTGCAGAGGCATACTGGTTCGGAGAGGGGAGAAGTTAGGCATGTACACACAAGCCATGCTGCACTGCTCGACCTTCAAACCAGAAAGCAGTCCCCAGCACATTTTATTTCACCATGTAGAAGTGGCTGGCAAGTTCCAGCGGAAAGGAAGAAATCTGCGTTCAGAAAACGAGCCGTGGATGGGCGTTGAGGGGGGTCTGGCTCAGCTGCAGTGTTTGCAGCAGCTGCGCTCTGAGACCACTGGGCACGGAGCAGGCAGCGCCGGGCGTGAGCAAAAGGACTAAAGAGCAATTTTAGAAGGGAGAAAGTAGGCTGTATTCTAGCTGCTTGCAAAGAAAGCATTTTGTTGAAAATGAACAGTGACAAGAGAAATGATATGGCACAGACCTTGAATTATGTCACATTTCCCTTCTTGAGAAATTCCCCGGCAGATTCCTGATCTTCCCCGCCACCGCATGCACTGTTCCTGGCTGCTCCTTGTGCCACTGAGCCTCACGGCTGGTCCTCCCCTTGCCGAAACCCAGGAGACCTCTTGTGCCTATGCCCGACGTCCATGGCTGAAGGGGAACCCAACATGGCCCTTGCAGCAGCTGAGCTGGTCTCGTCGCTCAGCAGTGCCTGGAAAGGAGCAGCTAAAGACGGGGAGAAATGCAGATTTGGTGAGGAACGGATGTGGTGCCGGCTCTTCCTCCACCAGAGATGTGGGAATTGAAGGATGACTGTCAGGAAAGGCTGGGAAAAGGCTCCTCACTCCCCTGCCATGGGTGCTGACGGATGGGTGATCCAGGAGCATGAGGCAGCTATGGGGAAGTTCTGCAGAGACTGGGTTAGACACTACTGAAAGCTCAGGTCTGTGGCTCTTCTCTGGAGCTGCCAGGGACCTCAAGCACTCTGTGTCTCTGCCCTCAAAGGGTGCCCGGAGGCCAGGGTGTTAGGAACCGGTTCTGCAGCGAGGACCGGAGCGCTCTGCCCTTTGGCGTGCAGCTCCCCGGCAGCTCTGGCCTGGCAAAGCTGAGGGGTTAACTGCCAATTTTGGTGGGTTTTGTTTCCACCTCCCTGAACCAGGTGACCAGACAAACTGATTTGCCCTCCCTTCTTACTTGTGCTGCTCTCCTGTAAAACAAAAATGTCCCGATACCAACTTCCCGGAGATGAGGAACAGATAACAAAATATTAAGAAAACCGTTGGGCAGGTAAGTGGCTTTAGGACAACGTGCTCCTCCTGTGGCACACACACATATATAAGAAAAAAGGCTGATCTGAAAATGAGTGAGACTAAGCAGAAGGGGGGAGGTGTTGATTCCATCTGCATGATCCATGGCTGCAGTTTTGTTCTGCTGAAGGCCAACGACCCTGGTAGGTTCTCGTACTGGCTAAGGGGAGTTGCTGCAGGCAGTTGTGTATTGAGTCATTGGCTTCATATGTCTTGATTTTTTTAGGGAAAAAACTGACCAGTGTGTGAAGATCAGGCAATTTGTAGAAAGGATTTTTAGGAGAATGTTTCTTTTTTTTTCTGAGGTAACTGGTGTTTTGGTGGGTGAGGACTGGTTTAAACATTCTAAAGGAAATTGTATATGGTTCTATAGCATGCACCATGAAGTCTTCCGACCATACCTGCTTTTAACCATGAACTCCACAGAGCATGGATAGATTTACGTGTTCAGAAAAAAAGATTTTATACTTATGGTGAAGAAGGGTGAATGGATCCATTTGCTATCCATTCGGCACATGGTGGTTGGTTTATTTTAATGTATGTGCTATTTCCCTGCTGATACTTTTGGAAGGTACTGGATAAGAGCACGCCTACGTACATGTTGGTCCTGCTTTTGTGGCATGGGAAAAGAAGCTTTGTGTGTTCTCGGCGAGGAGAGAAACTACCGTACACTTTGCGTTGCTTGCTTATGCCATGTAATCTGGCACGATTTTATAGAAGGGAACCTGTCCTGTGTGACAAAAAAAAAAAGGCGTTTTGATTTTTTTTCTCCAAAGTTGCTCAAGATATAGGACCCCACTTTTCTGCACCAGCTGAAACCCGGACGTCCTTCTCGCAGCCAGGCCCAGCATGGCTGAGGTCTGCAAGCCCACGGCGCCAAGGCTGGGGGCCGGCAGAAGCCCCGCCGGGGGTGCAAGGCAGTGCGGCCGGGC
>NW_009260832.1:286380-290176 GCF_000687185.1 Egretta garzetta | reverse complement strand
GGGGAAGAGGGGAGTGACTGGCTGACTCCCAGCCAGTAGGGAGTAGGGGAGCTCCTAGGTACGTGTTATTTTTAATAAAGACGTTGAAGAATTGAAAGAAATGCTTTTAAAACACGTCTGGTGTTTAAAAATAGATTATGAATGAAGCCATTTATCCCTCTGGAATAGGCGCGTTTAGGGGATTCTGGGCCTGAAAGGGAGGTTATGTGCATCTGCATGTTGACATAGCGTCGCTTTGGGGTTAGGCGTTAGTTTGTTAGCGGGGAAATAATACCGCGTTATACCGACATCCCCTTCTTGGGCTCCTCAGAGTTTGGGCCCTCGGAGCGGAGCTGCTGAGAAGTTTCTGTAGCTGGTGTGTGGGTGTCTTAGGGCTTGAGAACTGGTTATGACTTTGTTTCTTTGACCTTGTGGTTCAGATTTAACTTTCAAGTTGAATTTCCCATAGTTCCTGGCTGCCCTAGACCTCCTTGTGCGTGTTTTGACAGATTTGAAAACCACATCGAGAATGAACTTTAAATTAACTGAGATTTATTTTCTTTTTAACCAAATACGCGTCAGGGATTGGTGTTGGTTAACAAAATATTTAGTGGTTGTGTTGGGCAATGGTCGAGTTCAGATGCTGAAATTCAGACGCGAGTGAATTTACAGAGGGCAAGCGTTTGGCTACTGTGACTGTTTAAAAATGAAGATAGCGTGACTTGCAAGAAGGAATATAACGTTCATAGCCATGTTTGTCCCATTACGGGAACTAGGACCCAACAAAAAAAAGAGGATACTATTGATGCTGTTCTCGAATACAGATTATTGTTGTTAAGACCACGGTTTAGGTCTTCTACATTTTAGGGAAAATGTTTTCTAATAGATTTGTACCTTGTTATAGAAGCAGAGCTGTTTAAAGGTAGGGAAGTTCTCTTATCACTTCACTGCTATGAGAAGTTGTATTACTGCTGTTCTTCTAAAACAACTATTTTTACCTTCCATTAAATTAAATAAAAAGAAAAATAAGTTTTAATGAAGTTTAGTCATACTTTTTTTTAGTCTCACGGAGTCTGTTCTTACTGCAGTAAGGTAGGTTTCGTGCAGATTTGTGACATGATTTTTCATCGTTATTCCTTTCAGCCCTTTGAATTTGAAAATGACCAGATCCTGCAGTGCCCCTGGAGAGATCTGTCAAGGAACGGATTTGTTTGCAGAAGATACACTGGGGACATTTTGAAGGATGGTCTTCTTTCTTGCGCTTTCCAAATTAAAACGCTTATCATCATTCCCCCCCCCCTTTTTAGAAGAAAAACTTGGAAAACTGACTTTAGTGGAATCCAACTTGAGTGAGCCTTGGCAAGTCAATCACAAATAAATTGTCGAGGCAACCAGGCTAATACAGGTTACAAAATCCTGCGGCTGTTGTGCTTTTTTGTCATTTGAAATCCCTCGAAATATTTAAGGAAGTTTCTTTCATGACATGGTTGTATTTTGTCCGAGATGGAAAAACCTCTTTGCCTTTTCTTCTAGAAAGGTCCAATTTATAGTTTTTAAGTTGTCTTGTTATTCACATGTGACTCTTCTGGCCAGGAACCAGCTTCTGAGGTATCCTAGTTACTGGAAGGGGGAGTGTATGCTTCAGTGTTTCTCACTTCTACAGCCCGGGAGATGTGAGAGACCCTGTGAAGCACTTGATCTGCAGTGCGGGAGAGATTTGGGAGCCTTTGGGTGTTGGCTTGCAAGCACTGCAGGTGAAACGTGGGCTCAACCTCAGCTGATCTCCCCATCCTTTACACATAGAGCAGCTTCAGAGTTTCCGGCCCAGCACATGTCTGGGACTTGAAACTGGTGTTTTGTTTTGGTTTTTTACTGTAGCAGACAAGGCTTAAGCTCTGGCAGCGGAGGAGCTGCTCTTATCTCGCACAGCCACCCCGCTGCGGGGAGCCCCCTCCGCGGGGGAGCGTGGCAGATCCTGGAGGAACTAATCCATTCGCATGCCTGAGCTGAATTCATCAGATTTGTGAATCAACACCCAAAGTCCTGTTGAAATCAAGGGACAGGGTGTGGTCCCGCAGAAGGCTGATCTATCTGATGGAATTAGCTCCTTGCTGTTTGAGCAGCTATACCCTTTTGGGGGGTTTTGTTCCCCCCCCCGCCTTTTCTTCTTCCCCTATCCCTCTTCCCTGTCTTGCTACAGTTGATGCAGTCCCACCTTGCCTTTCCATAAACAGGTTAAACTCGCCAACCCTTCAGCTAACCCTACAGGAAACAGGGGATTTTTTTTTTTTTTTTCCCCTGGGCCAGTTCCCTGGTGTATCAATGAGTCCATTTGACTCCTACGATACCCGGGTGAGACCCAGAGCCAGGACAAGGCAAGCATTTGCAGCAGGGCAGGAGGAAAAATGGAAAAAAGCTTTCCCTGTTGGTGGCAGTGAGCTGGTAGACTCAGTCTGCTTGTGAAACCTCCCCATCGGACTGCCCTGAGCAGCACGGAGCCACTGAAATTGGCCTGAGAAGGATTTAACCGATTTCAATAATAATAGTAGTCCTAGAAGTAGGAACAAGATCTTTTCAGTCTCACAGAGGAGACCAGGCAAACCTCGGACTGACAAAAGCTTTGAGGTGTCTGATGGGAGGGGTCCTGTATTCCTGCCTCCTCCCCGGGGGTACCTGCAGCTTCCCCTCTGCTGCTTTTGGCACTGGGCGAGCTCGTTCAAGGAGCTACCCCCCTGGAAAGCTGCTCAGCTTCTTTGGCAAGGTCATTCTCTGCTGATTTAGCAAGAAGTGTTGGCTTCTGGGACTCAGACAGCAGCAGCAGTAGGTGCAGGGGAGCAGGCAGGACCTTGTAACGGAGATTGGGCAGGGAGCTGGGTGACACTGTCACGTTGGTGGCCACGTGTGGCGAAATTGGTTCTGGCATCTCCATTTTGTGAGCTCCCTCTCTGTTTGTAGCAGTGACGGCCCTCTTGCCTGCCTTCCCATTTGGACGCTGAGGATCAGGGAGAGCTCAAGAAGGTGGCAGCATGCTACCCCCGCAGCGGTGCCCTCCGAGGTCCCACGGGGCGGAAGGCAACTACGAGCCACGTGGGCGATGCAAGGAGAGCTGCGTCATCCTGCCAACATCTCAGCTACAGCCATTGCGATCACCCCCACCGCTTTTAATTTATTTAGAAGCTCCAGGTACCAGTTTTAATACAGGTTTCTTTTTGCGGCCCTACTGAGGGAGCAGAGCTGTGTTGGAACAGCTACCTGAAACAGCATAGGGAATCTTTTAAAGAGAGAATCCAGAGAAATGCTGGCATGCTAATAAGCTATTCTTGCAGCAAAATCTTGGTTTGGCGGAGATAATCTTTTATGGGAATTGATGGCTTTAAAATGTCGTGTGGTGAATTCCTGGCTTGCTCGCATGCAAGGGCCCCCACTCCAGAGCAGTGAGTAGTTCAGGCAGTGTTTTCGGGATGGTTCCCATTTCTGAGTAGTAACTTGATTATGCTACCTGCGTTGTAATGAGAGCAAGTGTCTTCTAGACAGTAAATATTTGGAACTGTCTCTTCTAAAGAGGTTACCAGCTGAGATGTCAGAGTGTCTTATTGTCTGAGCGCCTGACAAATAACAGCTGGGACAGACTTACATCTGCTGTTTAAACAACTGCGTTCTGGTAGAGGGAGCTGAGTCAGCCTGAAAATACTGCATTAGCAATGGTAAAACCGAACTTAATCAAGTACCAGAGGACAGTGCTGTGACTGTGTCTCTAAGAGCTCCGGTTTGAGGCACTTGGTCTGAACGTTCTGGCTGCGGGATTCTCCTGGTTCAG
>NW_009260832.1:284011-286338 GCF_000687185.1 Egretta garzetta | reverse complement strand
GGGGAAGAAGGGACTGATGTAGTTTGGTGGTAAGGTTTGGAGGTCCGCCCATGCCTGTGGGGTGGCTGGGGAGAAAGCGTAAAAATGCTTAATTGAAAAAATGCACAATGGAAACTGGTGTCACGGATCCACCAAAAGCCTGAAATAACCCCCTAATCATGTAGGAGATAAGAGGGAGGTCCGGGCGCTTTGAGAGCCAAGGCAATTAGCACGTGTTTGATGTGATAGAGGCTAAAGAGATGCAAAGAGGAGTGTCGGGTCTTTGAAAGCCCTTCTGGTTGGAAATGCAAGCCGTGGTTGTGGTTACTGAAAGGAGAGTAACTTGCTTTGTGCTCTGTCCTCGTTCTGGCTGATCCTTAGCGCCTGGATGAGTTGTTCCGATGGGAATGCTTAGGCAAGGTGGTGTCCGAATGCTTAGGTAAGGTGGTGTCCGAGGGCTGCTATGCAGAAACAGCTGAAAGACGTGGGACCTGGGAAGGAGCTCAGGTTGGACCAGGCTTAAGGTGTGGACCAGAATGACGGGTTGGGAATAATGCTTCCTTCACAGGTTGCAAAAAGAAATCGGAGAGATGATTTTGGGAGCAAAAACTGTTGGTTTTGTTTTAGCCGTGTGGATTTCGAGGTCAGTCACCCATGAGGAGGTTTCACAACAAAGTCGGGCTGAGAGTTAGAACAGAGGAGGATAGATCTGAGGGAACGAAAGGTAAGGAGAAGGCTCTTGGCTTTGTCTGCAGGAGACGTTACCCAAAAACAAGGTACTGAAATGAAGTACGCTGTTAAGTGCTGTACAGAGTAAAGGCCTTATGTTTTCTCCACTGGGGATTTGCAGTGTCCCACGAACCTCTAATGCCTTAGCTAATGCAAAACAAGGCAAACTGCTGTGAACAAAGAGTTGGAATGACCTAAATTCATTTTTTTTTTTCCAAATGTTGGTGTTTGAAGATCTTTTTAATGAAGCAGCATGTGTTAAGAGAGGACACCCTGAGCAGACCAACAGTGCTGCAAGCTTTCCCAAAGTTTCAAAATCAAAGTTCAGGAAAAATATTAGAGACCATTATGTTAGTTTGCTCAGTTGTTCAGACAGCTGGATCTGGCTATTTTAGTAATCTGATGTAGAATCAGTGTAGCAGGATTAACAGAATGAGGCAAAATTAACTCTGGTGCGTTTGGGCCTGGTGTGAGGAATCCCTGGAATGATTTGGGTCTGGTACAAGGAATGTTGGGAATGGTGGTGATTGCTGGTGGGGAAAGAAGCAGGGTGCTGCTGGCCCCTCCAGAATAGTGCATGAATGAAGCGTGTGCTAACCTACAGTGAGAGATCAGGGACCTGCTGTTCATCCATACCTCATGTAATTCTTTGTGTTAGTTTTCCCTATACATTGTAAATTTTGTATGCATTTAGTGGGGTCCAACACTTGGGCCTAATGCTATACGCAAAATGGAGCAGAAGCTGCTGTTGGTTAGAGTGGCGTGGGCAGCAAGCCCTACACATTTTAATCTCACTAGCTGTGTGTCTGCCCTTTGCTTCCACTGCTGTGGTGGACATGAGGGAAATCTGTTTAAAAAAACCAAAAAAACCCAAAAACGTGCATGATGTATAGTAGTGGCATGACAGAAGCCCAAGCATTGCTTCACTGATGGTCCTTTTGATTTGGGAACGAAGAAGCTGAAGGATCAGTGAACTGGATAACCAGTTCTCTTTGGTTTCTCCTGCATTTATGAGACCACACATTCATAAAGTAATTAATAATCAAAGGAGAGTGAGGAATGTGTGCCGCAGAAACCTGATAAATGTTGATCAACCTGCAACTGTAATGTCCCATTACCTGTAGATAAATACAAAAGCTGAATAATGTGATTTCTAATACCGTTAATTTTTCTCTAAGGTCTTCGCCCATCTTTCTAAACTTTGACTTAATATTTGTCTAAGTTTACAACTAATCTCAATGGAATTAAGAACACAGCTCACTAAATTAGACATAATTGGACTAAACTGCAGTTTAGATCCCTTCAGAGAAATGAAGCAGTTAATGTGAGTGAAAATCAAAATTAGTTTCTTTGGAAGGCTAATGCAGTGGGACAGACTGCACTGACCCCCATAAAGAGCCTGGGCAACTTTTGTCAGAACAGAAAACTTTTTTTTCTTTTTAAATTAATGATGCTGTTGTGTCTCTCGTCACAATACAACCCCCCCAAAATTGCATATTTTCTTCTCCTTTGCATGCAATTTAATTTGCAAAAAATACTATTGTTTTATTAGTTTTGATTATTCAATTATTTAAAACAGAACACTTCATTTGAAAATCTAAATTTTCTTTCCTGTGGCC
>NW_009260832.1:277002-283147 GCF_000687185.1 Egretta garzetta | reverse complement strand
CTCTTTCCCAAGAGACTGGGGTAAAAAGGTCCCTGTTGCCTGGCAGGGTAGGGTTATACTGCAGGTCTGGCCAAATTTGAAAATACTGAGGTTTTTCATGTGTTTACATTTTTACTCAGTTGTGACTGATGGATCCTGGTTTCAAAACTGATTTTATGTACAGGGTGAACAGGGATTACAATTATACTAGCTGGTAGTAAAAACTGCTTACAGCCTTACATTCAGTAATGTTTTTACATTTAATTCTGTTCTTAATACTGGAAGGTATCACAGCATTTTACAGACCCAAAGGGGCTATCTGCTGGGTCCAGTGACTTCTGAATTTTGGTCACGTATCTTTGGCATGATATATAGTCACTGTTTTCCTGAATGCATCACGACTGTAGAATAAATTCAGTGCTGGGGGAATATTAAGTGTTACCATAGTTAATATTTTGTCATAACATTTGGGGCTCAATTTAAAAAGGAGACAAGCTGTACTGCATCAGGGTATGCAATCCCTTTGTACGCTGGTTCCTTGCAGAGTCCGCAGGCGCATGTTAGGCATTTAGGCAAACAGCAGACTTCACGTGTCTCTACCTGTACGTCTGACTCGGGCTTTAAAATGGTTTGCTGACTGGGGGAGGTTTGGAAGGAAGGGCAAGGAAATCTTTGAATAAAGTGAGGAGTGCTAAGATATTCAGCGCTGCTGCCTTTCTTGTGACTTCAAAGGATTGTTGGTGCTAATTCTGAGGGTGTCATCTTGAAATACCCATCCATGGATTTACCTTCTGATAGCCAAGAGCCCTTGGAGCCAGTAAACTTAAGGTTGTTCTTGCATTTGCAGGACTAGCAGCTGCCTTACAAGACTGAATGAGTAGAATTTATTATTAAAAAAAAAACCCTGTCCTTTAATAAATTTGTATTGAAGAATCTCAAAGCCCTTGAAGAATTAGGTTGTTCTTCTCTGTGTCTGTCTGTTGCTAGTCTTTAATCCGTTCCTACCATCCCGTTAATGTGTGCAACTGCAGAAGAGCTTCCCAGCGTTTACACGCCTTTGTGCGGTGGTGTGGCATTTTTATTCCTCCTGAGTTCCTGTGTTTTAGATTTATGAGAAGGATGATGTGAGAAGCAGGAATTTTTTGTTGAGCCGTTCCGTATTTCTTCTATTTAATATCTGGTCTCAGCATGTGAAAACTCTGAAGCCAAATTATTCCATCTGTGGTATTGGCAGTAGAGCAGAATGGGGTCCTTTTTCGTGAGGTGGATTATGTGGCTGTGAAAGGCAGCTTTGAGGAGCGCAGCAAGGCCAGGTGGAAACAATTTGGCTTAATTAAGGGCTTCTGAACTGAAAATTGGGAACCCGAACGCACACTTTGTTGCCTGTGGAAGTGGGGGTACGGCGCTCGTCTTGGATCCCGACCGGCGTGTGAAAAGGGGGTTGAGGTTGAATGATAAGAGGAAAGCCCTTTGCCCGGCACTTTGTAGGCTGATTTGAAATTCCATTGCAGCAGGCTAATTGCTTATAAAAATAAATAAATGGATCTCCCCATTCAGAAGCCTGTTTTTAGTGGGTTTTGGAAGAGAATCGTTGGGAGCGTGGCATCTTTCTGATCCCAGTTTGGTGCTGCGAGTGTTTGCCTATTGCATTACACTGAAAGATGGGGTGTATCTCTGGTTCCTTCGCTTAATTAACAGGGCTTCAATGGCAGTATTTGGGGAGTACGGCTGAGTAACAAGACAATGATATGTAATTAAGGTTTGCTGTTCTACCAGAGGAACTTTAAACCTACGCTTCAGGAATAGAGATTTAAGACGTGGTTAATTAGTTGAAATGGCTTCTGTTGGAAGGTAATACAATCAGCTGGAAAGCTAGTCAATTAACCAAATAATTAAAGGGTAAGGAAGTATTTTTTTAATAACCACAACACATTTCATACTTTCAGAAGCATATTTTTATTTTAAGAGTATCTTCCTTGTTACATGCCAATACAAATTCTGAAAATAATTAAAATGTATCAAATGTGGAAGCTGAAAAAGAGATTTTTTTCTTTTACACATATTAGCAAATCTAGAAAAAATATTTCAAATATTATAATGCAGAGTCCCAAAGAATTGCAAATGCTTTTTTCCCCATGTGAGAATAATCTCTGCCTAAAAACTGAGGCCTAAAATTTCTAGTTTTGATCCCAGTTTCACTAAATTTCTTCATGCGATTTATATCTATATATTCCATTTTCTGTCCTGAATAGTTCAGCTTCTTTGTAGTTGTGTTGCTTATGATGATAAGATAAGCACATCAACAGAGGAGTGACACCTAAGGCTGTAATGTAGACAGGATTTATGTCAGAGCAATTGTGCCAGACGTTCTGAAGAATGAAAAATATCTTTCCATCCACTAGATTCACGTTATCCTGGAGTTTTCCTTCATGCTAGAAACCCATTTCTACACAAGGATGTAGGCTGTTGCCTGGAAGACTTGCTTCTTCCACACAGTTTGTGCAGGAGAACAGTATAATAAATAGTCCTAGATCACGTCTTGGGTTTAATTAATTAATAATAAAGTTAATACTTTTGCACAGAAATATTTCCCCAAAAGATTGCATGTCTGTATGCAAAATGAGAATGAAAGAACAATATTCTGTGGGGGAAAAAAAACTGGCCTAATGCTAATGTTCCTTTTTTTTTTTTTCCCCCCCTCTCTCTTTCTCCTTCCCTTACCATCCTTCAACCAATACTTGACCATGCAGGTTTTAGATGCAAGTTTAGCAGTACCTGATGTTGACGAAGACAGTTTGGAACATGATGCCCCACCACAGGAGCCAGAGCAGCCAGGAGCTGTTACAGCACCTCAGGAGCTGGATGGGCAGCAGCCAGAGGTGGCTTCACCCCTCCAGGAACCACCCAGAGAGCAAGCGGAGGCTGCTGGAACACATGGTAAGTAAAAAACCTGCGTTCAACAGACAGATTGTAGAGGCCTGGATGCTAAATGGAGCAAGAAGTTGAAATGGGGCTCAACTAGCCATCTCCAAGCAAACAGGTAGTTGCTCAAGTGATCTTTTGGTTGCTCAAGTGTTTCTTCCAGGACGTTGTTTTGCTGAGACAAGTTCTCTCCATGGCAAAGTTCAGAAAATGAATGGGTTGTGGATTGAAGGTGTCGGTGGTGGGGGATGCTACCTGTTCCCCCTTAAGGGTGGTTCTCTGCTCCCGGTGCACCCTGTAGTGTCTCTGCTTGCCTGCTGCCGATCTCTCAGCTGTTCACCTGAAGGAACATCTCCATTTCCACTTCGTATGTTAAGAGTTCCTGCTGCATAGGCCCGTCTCTTCCTTCACGGGGCAGAAATCTTTTTATGTTCATTCCTTGGTGGTGTTAATGACAATAAACTATTTTGAACTCTCAGGAAAGGACAGGCTGCTGATCCATTGGCTCTACCTTGGTGAAAGTTCCCTTTCCTACTGCTTTTAATCAGACTTGCATTTGGACTGCAAAACCTTTCCCATCATAGGCACCCCTGTCTGCTCTGCCCCAGGGATCTTTTTTTTTTTTTTTGGCACCTCTGTTTACTCTGCCGCAAGGATCTCTTCCTTGCCTTGCTGTGTGGTCAGAGGCGTGCTGCTGCTCTTCCCCCAGCTTGAGAGGGCGGCCACATCTCCTGCCCACATCAGCCTCTTGCTGCTGCCCCCCTTCCCTCTGCTCCTGTTCACAGCCACAGGGTGAGATCTCCACTTCTTTGGGGACCCTGCTGCACGCTGACATTTTTGGCAGGGGTGGCGAGAGGGAGGGGCAGTTTTCAGTCAGAGCAGGCAACTGATGCTGGTGTGAGAGAGCAGAGAGGGATGTGTCAGCCCGAGGAGCAGCTTAAGGCATCTGTGTAGCCCTCAGTGTGCTTTGGTGTTGAATTCTAGTAAAGGCAATTTTGCCATGCCTTCAGATTAATTGCCGTAGCGCTATTACCCCAATAGAAGGTTGCTATATTTTATGCTGAGCTTTTGTGCTTTTTTTTTTTTTTTTTTTTTTTAAATCATACTGGTAGAGGCTTTCGGCACTGTAAAAATAGGATGCAAGGTGTTTTACCTTTCACGCATGGTAAACACTGCTTCTCGTTAAAATTTCACTCTTAAGTGGATAGGGATGGAGAGAGGATACTCATTAAACAGAGTCATGAAGGAAGAGAAAATACCCAATGGTTTGAAGTAGCTTCAGAAGATTTCATGTTGGTATTCAGCTCCTGGATCAAGTAACAGAGAAGGCCTTTAAAAGGACATGACTTTCAAGTTAATAGCCAAAGACTGTAATTCTTGTTGAATAATTCTGGGTTGTAGCTTCAGTTGTACAGAAACCATGTTCCTAGGATGTGTAATGAAGAAGAGGTGAGAAGCTCCCTTTGAATGCAGGTAGTTAACGTGAGACCAAATGTGTGATGCATTATGGACGTAGATAACGTTAGGAATTCTTATGTGAGTAATTGTCTGCAAAGCCTCTGCTTTCTTTGATAATCATCTTTCATGTGCTTGTGTGATGTTGCTGTTTTAATCACGATTTATGTTACTGTTGTCAGTGGAACCAAGCCTACACGGTAGCGTAGTTTATGTGAAAGGGAAAACAATTCTACGGGTTTGCTCTCTAAGTAAAAAAGCCCTTTGTGGAGGGGGTGCACTATGCATTTTCGGGTAACAGTAGCTGAAAATGGTGTCACCCATAGAGACGAATAAAACCTGTCTGGTCAAGCACTGAAAGGATAGTTCATCAAGTAAAGGCTACATTCAGATATTCATAGCTGTTTATATCCACCCCTCTGGACCTTACAGTGCCTGGTCCATGTGTCTTTAGGCAGATGAAGAAAGGTGGGGACGAAGTATCTCTTGAATGCTCCATGCAGAGAAATGTCTCCACGTAGAGCCATGTATCATTTTAGCTCTACGCTTCTTTGCGTGCCCCACTCCTTCTTTATGTCGTCCTGTTTGCAAAGCCTGTAAAATCAGAAATAAAGCTTCATGACACTGAGCACTGAGGCGACACAGGTAATTGCCTACAGTACGGGAACATATACGATTGAAGGTTTTTGGGGTTGGTTGGTTTGTTCTTGTCGTTATTTGAATCTCACATTGATAGGACCATTTGAGAGATGATCCAGGCTTGTCAAAGTTGCCGCTATCGGATTAAATTAACTGGGAAGCCTGGTAAATCAACTGGGAAGCTGGTGCTGGCAATCGGAGCCACAGACAGAGGCTGTGGACGGGTGGCCTAAGTACCTGGGCATCATCAGAGCTCTGGAGACATCCAACGTAAGGCGTAGAAACACTGTTGCTGTAATAGGAGGTCACCTATATCAGATACTGATCCTTTACATTTTACCTTCTCATACTGCATCCCTTTTTACTAGCAGTAAGCGCTGCTGGAGCAGTACGTTACTATACTGCAGGTATCCGGAGTAAAAGCTTTCTGAAGCCCTTGACAGAAGAATTTGAGACAATTTATTATATTATTAGGTTCTAGAGAATTCCAATTCAATAAACCCAAATGAAAACAACAACAAAAATTGTCCCCATTGTCATGGGGACAATCTTTTTAGCAGGGCCAGTTGTAACGGGACAAGGGGTAATGGTTTTAAGCTGAAGCAGGGTAGGTTTAGACTGGATATAAGGAAGAAATTCTTTACAGTGAGGGTAGTAAAACTGGAACGGGTTGCCCAGAGAGATGGTGGAGGCCCCATCCCTGGAAACATTCAAGGCCAGGTTGGACAGGGCTCTGAGCAACCTGATCTAGTTAGCGGTGTCCCTGCTCACTGCGGGGGGGGCGGGGGGTAGGGGTGGGCTAGGTGGCCTCTAGGGGTCCCTTCCAACCCAAAGCATTCCATGATTCTGTGGAAAAAAAAACCACAACAAAACAAACCCTCACCCAGCCCCTGAGTGACTGTTAATAGGCAACGGAGGAAATGTTTCAGTACGGAGAAACAAAAGTGTTTCGTGGGGGTTTTTTTTGGTTTTTTTAATGAGGGGTAAGCTCCTTCAGGGCTTCTGACTGGCCTCTGTTGAGGTTTGGGCTGGATATTTTTGTGGCAAACCCCACCGGGGCGGCGTTAGGAAAGGGGGCGCTGGGCGTTCTGCTGGTTGGGAAGGGGCTGCTCCCGACGGCAGAGCCGGCAGAGAGCTCCTCTCCTCAGAG
>NW_009260832.1:252027-276657 GCF_000687185.1 Egretta garzetta | reverse complement strand
CACCTCGGCCCGCGGGAAGGAAGTGTCTGGCCAGCGGTGCGGCGTAGGAGATGCTGGGGACCGTAACGATGACGGGTAAGGCGGCGGGGCGCTGCTAGCACCGTCGCTTGCTTTTTTGATTTTTTTCCCTCCGCTGATTCTAGCGCCCGGGGTTGCGTGCCTGACGGCTGGGGGCAGCGGTTTTGGGGACTTCCAGCCGGGCTGTGCGCGCCGGAGCGCTCCTCTGGCTCTCGGAAGCGTTGGTTTGCTCGCTCGCTCCAGGTTTCCTGGCGGCGCGTTAGGAGTTAGAAGGTCTGGCTTAAATATTTCCGTGGCAGGGAGAACCCTTTCCAAGGGGAAGGTTGCTGAGATCTTAAAAATTTCTTGTCACCTCAGTCCGGTCGGACATTTGGTGCGGTGCGTGCAATACAGGGCGCTAACGGACCCGTGGATGCTAACCAGGGTTTTCCTCTGCAGCGCCAGAATATGACATAGCATCTGAAATCGAGGAGCAGAAAGAAAAGGTAGTGACTGTATCGATGATGCTGTTTTGGTAATCGAGATGTGAATCAAATGTGATAGCCAAGAAATAGCGCAGTAAAATAATCTTCAGACGTAAACTTGGTGAAATGGAAGGAAATGTGGAAGTTGCCATCATTGATACGGTGTAAAAATATTTGTGTGAGAGAAATGGAGTTGTTGCTCTCTAGCTGTTACTCTCTAGCTGGTTTAGTTTTAATGAAGCAAAATCCAGGGGAGACTTACACCGTGGCGGGGGTGTGTGTGTGTTTGTACGCACGCACGTGTGTGTGGCGACAGGATCCCAGCCTGTGCTATCAAAAACTCGATGCTAATGCGCGTTGAGCCCTGTACATCTTATTTAAGAAAGCAGCGCACGGGCCACTGAAGTGCGAGAGCTAACACTGTAAACAAATTGGGCTTTCTGAAAAGATGACAGTATTTGGAAGAGCAAAGAATGAAAAGGGGAAAAAAAAGCATTATCTTGCACCGCTGGTTTTGCACAAGCTTGTGTCTTTCTCTGGGAAACTAAGTGGCACTATGAAATTTAAAACAAACCAACAAACCCCTCTTTTTTTCCTAAGGATAACTAATTTGCATCAGAATTTCTCTCAGATTGATGATGTACACCCTTAACAACCTAGGAAATCTTTTTTTATTTCATCATTTTAATAATGATTTGCTTTTTATCTTATTTACCAGAGCTAGTGGATGAATGAAACAAATATCAGGGGTTTATTCACGCAGAATACTTTAGCGTTAGCATACATATTGACAACAAAGCCTGTAGAAGTCCGGCTCCATTTGGAGCTGACCCTGGGCGGGACTGTACGTGATTCGAATCAGTCAGTAGGGGAGGAGATATCCTACCACTGTTTACAATAGGGTTTTCATTAAACTCGATGTTTAATGAGCTTATCACATGCCGAGTCTTTTTCCTCAAGGGTTCTCTATTTTTTTTTTTTTAATTTCCTTTTATTGTTAGTGATTAAAAGTTAAAATTTTTCAAAAGAAATCTCTTTATTAGGGTTGCACAGCTTGATCTTTTGAGGTTTTCCCTATTTAATAATTCTTGTGGAAACCTGGATTTTCACCGCAGCACAACTGCTTGTATAGTACGTTTTGCAAGAAAAGCATCTAGCTCGTAGTACAAGTTACCATTCCTCTGGAAGGACAGGGTACCTCTCCTCATTGGTATGCGGGAGTGTCTTAAGCTGTCGTTTATCTAATTCGTGCAGATGCAGCTATGCTTTGTGGTGAGTTTTGTCTGTGAAGCTTCCGTTGCTCTTTTTCTTTGTCAAAAAGACTGCATAATTTTCAATCTTTTTTTTTTTTTTTTTTTTTCCATTGCGTGGTTTTATGAACTGTCAGGGGTTCACAAAATGTCACAGCATTTACTAACCTATATTGCTTATCCCGTCCTTGTTCCTAGCAGAGCAGACTTTTTTTTTTTTTTTTCTCTCTCAAATACTCGAGTGCTAGTGTTGCATCTGTCTTGTGCTTCGTGAATACATTTTCTTTTAAAAAGCGGAACAAAGTTGCTGAATGTGAGACATGGACAGCATGGGTAACCATGAAATTTCATAAATATTTGTAGCATGCTGGTTTGGTTCCCAAGCAGAACAGATGGACTGGTTTGAGAGCAGTTTATCACTGCGAGTTCATTTAATGAAGAATCTTTAACTACAGTAACTGTATATCCAAGCCATGGCTAATGACCCTTCTGGTTTAAAAACAAACAAACAAAACCATTTTAGAGGAAATATACTGGTTTTTTAAATTTTTTTAGTACTGTTTCTTGAAACACTGAAATAAAAGAAGAAAATCTCAAATGAATGAAATGTATAAATTCCCTTGCTGGAATTTGAGAAGTTAGTCTCTAGCTTGGAGCAGACAAATACAGCTAAAGCAAAAACTTCTAAAAATAGAAGGTTTGTAAGGAATGTTATAGCATCACAGCGGAAATGATTGTGCTTTCTTTTAAGCTACTTTCACATGAGGTTATGTATGAAGTCCTTTTCTGGGGACATCGCTTTTGCTTTCTTAAGGAGTTCTAAGCCATGAAAAATTGCTATTTCGCAACATTTTCCTTTTTTTTGATTTTAAAAATGGACACAAAAGTATGTGATATTTTTAAACTTAACTCTTCAGTTGCCACACAAGTACCAGAGAACTTAATGGTATTTGTTTTTAACGCTTTGAAAGAAGAACATGATTTGAAAGCCCATGAAGTGTGTGTATGCATTGTGGAATTCGGTATGCAAAAATGTCTGTCAATCCTTCTTCGTTATTTAATTATTCTGAAAGAAACCCCTCCCCACAATTAACACAGCAACTCGGTCCTTGGAAATAATTGAGTGAATAGAATGGGAAAGTAGTGAAAGAAGCATTTGTACCTTGAACTGAAAACAAATATTGTGAATAGTAGGGAAAAAAAGGAAGAATTTTTGAAATATATTGTCAAGAAGCAGCAATGCAACAGACTTAAAACCTTGTAGTTAAAAAAAGAAAATATTAGAAGGGTAACACCTGGACATATTTCTGCTTAATTTTGTTACTGCAAAGTAAGCGGGGTGTTTGATTTATTGACACCAATCTCCTGAAATCTGAAGTCAAAAGAATCAGGATTTGTGGTATAATGTCCGATTCTTACACTCTGCAATGAAAACCTAAAAGCACAGCTTGCTTTTTTTTAATTGCTAAAGTATATAATTTCATTAATAATTCCAAATAGTTACTTCATTCTAAATAAATCTGTTCAGCATAGGTTTTTCATAGATGTTGTCATTTCAGACTGTGTTTTGGTTTTTAATTACTGCTTCTCCATTTTTATCAGTTTTTACCCTTCCTTGACTTTGCAATTAAATGTTTCTACCAACAATTAGAAGAATTCTGCAGTTAAGGGAAAACCGCATTTAACAAATAAAAGCTTGGTATATCATGGGCATGAGATTCAAATTCACTTTTTAAATTGCCTTCCCCTATTTCAGTGTCAGGTGAGCTTTAGAGCAGTAGGGTGGTGTTTTTGTTTTTGGTGGTGGTTTTTTTTTTTTTTTTAACAAGTCGTATTTGTGGCAAATCTAGATACAACGGAGGCAAAGGATTGTAAAATACCCCTTCAGCCTTATGGCTTTGGTGTTCATTTATGCTCATGCAAACCTACTGAGAGTATTGTGTATGTGACCGAAAGCACGATTTGGCCCTAAATACTTTAACGCAGAATAAATGAAACCAGCACAAAGTCCTCTGGAGCCTTTTGGTGGCCAGTGGAGTTTGCGAGGCAGGCGCAGGGTGTGTGTGACATCCATCTGAGAGATCGAGAATGTAGGGAATTCATGGAAAAAATCCAGCGCCGTGCTGCAAATCCTTAGGGGGAAAAGTCAACCAGCTCCAGATGTTGACATGGTTGACTGCGAGCACATGAAGTGTTGTGGATTTAACTCTTGCAGTCAGAGTAGTGGGGTTTTTTTTAACCCTTTGCAACTACCAGGAGAGAAACATATTTTCACTTCTAGAGACAGATGAGATGTTGGGAGCAGTTAAGTTGTACTGCCAACAGTGTCTGTCAGCCTACTAAAAGAGAAGTGTTACTTATCCTTTTCATTTTTAATGGGATGAGGCAAGAATTCAGTCATTCTGAAAATATTAATTTTCCAACATCTGATCTGATAAAACACAAATAAATTCTTACCATGGACTAAGCTATCTATGAAATTGTGAAATCAAGCACTTTTGATTCCCTATGAGCGTCAATCTCATATGTTTCTTTCAGAATAGAACAAGACACTTGCAGTTATTAAAACACAAGCAGCACCTTGGTTCAATTAAAAATATTTGAAAGCTTAACTGGTATGTAAGCAGTTAAAATAGAATTTCAGCTTTAGTTCTGAGCCATGGTGGATTTAAATAGCAAAGTGGATCAATTTTATGATATGACCCATGATTTTATTGCTGCCTCTAGGTATATTTTTATTGTATTGTTTTCCTAGATTAGCCCATAGCTGGTGAAGTGCAGCCCTGCTTGGGACAGACCTAAAGAAATTGAATGAATAGCAGTGTTTTACTAGATATTTTGGGGAGGGGTAGGTGGGGGTGTATTTTGATGAGGGTCACCTGTGTTTCTTAAAGATGCTTTCCAATTCTGTGAATTCATTCGGGAAGTGCCAGTTGTCTTGCCAAAATACCTGTGGTAGTGACTTGCTACAGTACACTGAACAATAGTACCTGGTGTAAATAACTTCCAGAGTTTTCAAAGTGGAGTTACTCACGGTTTGCTTTGCATTCAGAAGTGCACTAACAATGCTTGGGCACCAAGAACATCACTAATAACAATGCCATTAAAGAAACCAACTGCTAAATATAAAGTTCAGCGTGTACAGTTGACTTCTCAGGTCTTCTGTTTCTTTTGTGTCCCACTGGATATAGAAGTGCTCCTTGGGGTATATCTTGTGCAGGTACTGGATATGTATTCCACCGCAGGCACGTCGTGCAACAGCGGCAGCCTCCTGGCAGCCCGCAGGCATGCTCTCTGAATGGCATCTCTCTCCTCAAATGCTGAGGAAGGGCATCAGAAATTCAGTTTAAAGACTCTCTTCCAGAGATTTAAATGGGAAAGAAGCAGACAAAGTAGAGACTGGGAGCAACAGCAGCAGGTCACTTAACAGCTGACGTCCAAGCTCTGTGTTACCGTGGGGATGAAATACCTTTTGGACAGGTTAAAAATGTTTTTTATTGTGGAATTGAAGGGGTAGTTCCTGAACTTAAGCCTACAAGTACACCCCCTGTGTGCTAGGAGGCAGTGATGGAAGTGTGACCTGTGTAGCACAGTTGCCGCTTTTCAGACTGGTATTAAAGGTGTACGTGTTCAGTCCATCAACACTTGTGTTAGTTTTTCCTTTTGCAGTCTATTCAATGAAGTATTGTGAGGTGGCACGTTTGCTGGGCTCGCAAGGAAGACCTTATTACTGTCAGCCTGATTTAACAGTTTTGAAAGCTTATCACTATGCCTCTAAACTCCGTGTTCTCTATTTTTATGATTGCATTTACTATCTTAATACATACCCATACCTGCATATACTGTAACAGTTATTCAGCTCTTTTCACCTACAAAGCATTTTACAGATATTGAGTTTTTGTCTTAGGGTGTTAAGAATACATCAGTTTATAACTAGAATAAGTGAAAATCCTTTGAAGGCTCTACCTTTGTCTGAGTCATGTCAGATGGAGGTAGAGATTTCCATACGTCTAGGGGTAAGCACGTTGGCATTAACGCTGGACTGAGGAAGAACAGAAGGGAGATTCTACAAATCTTGTTTCCACCAGAGATGCTAAGGGACCTGGCTCTTCTATTTCATGTTAAATGATCAGTGTTTAATTTCATAGCTGGTTCAGCCAGAAAAATACTTGTAGCATAACCAAAGGGAAGAAATATCACCTTCTTCAGCCGGGAAAGAGAGAAGAGTTAATACACCTTTATCTACCTGTCTATCTATGGGTGTGTATATCTAGAGTATATTAAAGACTATAGAGTATATTAAAGTACCTGTTACTAAATAATTCTAAAATATGTGATATGTACCCTAGTGTTTGAAGAAGTGTCTCTAATTTTGTGAATTCCCATTAAGCCATGGTAAGCTTTCTGTTAAATTACATAGTTTGACAGAAATGACAATGGTTTTCTTTCTGGACCTAAGAATAAATGAACACAGATACAAAAGTGGTTCCTTGGCTTTATCCTTGTATAGTCTCGGCATATGACTACATCATCTTTCATTCATAAGAGTCCAAAAATACTAGTAAAATAAGCACATCAGTTTTTTCTTTCCATCTTAAAATGAAAAGAAAGTTCAAAAGTGTTACTGCTGCTTCTAGCTGTGCTTACAACCTTATTTCCCTTCACTGAAGTGTTCTTGCACTGAGTTATTTTTGCTCGTGGAGTGGTTTGGTGTTTGCAAGGAGCAATAATCCCGTCTTCTTCAGAAAAATGTCCATTTCTTCTTACCCTGTTCCCTCACAAATTACTTGGTTTGAACATCTCTGTTTTCTAATGTTCAGGGAGATAGGGTGTTATCAGAGGTCAGTCTTCTAAGTGAATTAGGAATTAACAATTAAAGTAAATTATTTTAAACTGTTAGATAAAGGGAAAAATAAAAAGCTTGGCTTATGTCAACTGAGAAACAACAACCAGTAGGTTGCTGATAGTGAATATAAACATAATTTGCCCTCTACAGAGCTATTATCAGCCAGTATGCTTGTAGACTTAGTTTTCTGTGTTGTTTAGTTGTGTTTCAGCCTTACCTAGAGTGCATTGTCCGTGTGCTTGTGAAGATGCCATCCTTCTCAAAGGTGACACAGGCAAGCAGAATCACGGCAGCATCTAGGCTGGAAGGGACTTCTGGACAGCAGGTGGTCCAGCCCCTGCTCAAAGCAGGGCCAACTGCAGAGTTGGATCTGACTTAAAAGATGGATCAAATAAAAAGCAAATCACTTTGGAGGATTCAGTGATGCATGTACTTTTGAAAGCTGCGTCCTGCATGCTTTTGGGTATTGAGGTAGCGCATGTACAACTTAAAAAAAGGGGGCCATGCCTTCTTCAAAGATGCTGCTGTTTAACATTGATTTTATTTTTTTTTTATTTTGTTGTCTTAGCATTCCAACAAGTTTGCTCAGAGACAAAAGCACGCTCACTCATGCCCTTGCACTTCACCTGCTGCACAAAATCAAGAGTTAAGAACAATGTTAAACTGAAATCCTGGTGGTATTCAAACCCAAGAATCTTTTAGTGTTTTGAACGTGCTATAGATTTTATTTTCACATGTTGTCCTGTTCATCATCAGGCATGTTCATCACACAGTTATTACTGTTACTAAAATTCTCAGTATAGGCAACAGCAGTTTTACCCACTCATTTTTTGTGTTTAAATGGCAGAACTTAAAGGCTTAGTGTCCTTGTTCCTTTCCACCTTTTCCCTCCAAAGATACTTATTTGGGGCATGGAGAGCATGCAGTTTTGTGCTCTAAACTGGATGTGTGCTGGCTTCTTAACTGCTGCATTTCAGGGGTTTTAATGTATATGCCGATCCGTGAACTCCGGCAGCTCACAGCCAGAGGGAGTGATAATAGTTAAATTGTCCCAGCAAGACTGAGAGGGTGGTTGCCAGTGTCCTGGAGGTAAAACTCAAACGGTGCTCAGGAAAGAGGTAATTCAAACACAGACCTGTGAGCAGTGGAGGGTAGGATTTTAGCTGCCTGCAGAGTAACAACCTCGTTAATTTTAAGCGATGTGGAATTGCTGTAGATGAGGTTTTTGTCTGGCCATAGTGGTGATGTGATGTATGGGAGAATTCCAAGATTTGTGATCTTTAAAACAAGTACGTTGTAATGTAACTGTTTTGGGGGTTACAGGTTTTCAGAAACATAGGAAATTTCCCATGAGCATTTTCACATCTTAATATCCTTCTGGGACAGAGCTGTAAAATGAGCTTTTCTTTTCTTGTCATCATTTTAGGCCAACACACTTTAAAATTTTTTTTTCTTTTCCCTCAGAGGTGTGTCTGCATGGAAAGGATACTGAGCTTTGTTTCTGGAATAATAATTGTGTATATTCTTTGAGTAATAGGATAGAACTAATTTTTTCCCTCATATAAGTTTGCCTTAAAATAAAAAACAAAACAAAACAAAAAAACCCCAAACAAAACCACAAAAACCCCACCCTACCAATACCACACCCCCCCCAAAATAAACCCCAACCAAACAAAACCAACCTGCCAAAAAAGGAAAGAGAATGAGAGAATATAGAGAACATAAGCTCAAAAGTTGCATTTTCAAATAAACTTCAGAAAGACCCATACAATGATATGAGGAAGGAAAGAAATTATAGTAATCCTAGAACAAAAACTAGTCATTAAAAGAAGTTAATAGAAGCACATAGAAGAGGTATCTGTTTAAGAAAGTTTGATAACAATGAAATAAACTTCTATAAAGGTGTAATATAACATTGAATTGAGAAGGTAACTAACTTTTTTTTTTGTAACTCTGAAGGAAGACACCGAAACTATGGAGACAAGTCCATCTGACTCAAACTCCAAGGACGGTGTAGTTGCTGAGAAAGAGGATGCTCATACAGTTAAACAGTTGCCGTCTTCGGAAGAAGACGCAGAAGACCTTGACCATGCATCTGAGCCGCAGTCTTATGATCTAGGTTTTAAAAAGGTTTTTAAATTTGTTGGATTCAGATTCACAGTAAAGAAGGAAAAGACGGGAAAAACAGAACCAGTTCAACTGCTTACTGTAAAAAAAGAAACACAGGTCCTTGAAGGAGCTGATGATCAAAAAGAAGTCAGCTCAGAAGAAATAGCGATGCCTGAGGATGCGGTCTCTGCAGAAGACAATGCCAAAGACACCTTGAAAAATGAAAAAATAGAAGATGAATCTCCTAAAACACCAGAAGCAAATGAGATTTGTTCTCAGTCAGCTGCCTTAGCCACTGATACTGCATCGCCATTAAGAAAATTTTTTACTCAGGGATGGACTGGATTTAGAAAAAAGAAGAGTTTTAGGAAGCCTAAAGAAGATGAACTACAGTCTCCTACGAAAGAAGAGGAGCAAGAAAAAGAGGGGGCAAAATTAACAATTGAAACCAGTGAAAAGGAGGAGAAATCTGAATTTGAGAAGCCAGATGAAGAGAGGAATGTGACAGCAGTAACTATTGAAGCTCATGAGGAGGAGCAAACTGAAGATGAAAAGCAGCAGTCAAAAAAGACTGTGGCAGCCATAGGAGTTGAAGCAAGTGAGAACGAAGAGCTAATCCAGCATGATGAGCAGGGACAAAAAGAGGATGTAGCAGCAGCAGTTGTTAAAGAAAGTGCAAAGGAGAAAAAAGCTGAAGATGATGATCAAGAAAGGAAACTAGTGGAAGTTTCGGAAGATCTTGATAAAAAAGAAGAAAAAACTGAAGGAGAGAAAGAAAGTGAGGTGACAGAGAAACCACTAAAACCAAGGCCAGTGGTACCTGTTATGACTGACAGTGTGAACGGAGATTTGAAAACATCCTCAGGAGTCCTACCTGCGGGAGAAAAACTGGAGTCCACAGAGAAGTGTGAAATAGGTGACAGAACTGAAATATCCTGTGAAGAGAAACTTGAAGCAGGATCTTTGGCAATTGACATTTCTAGCGAACAGCTTAAAAAATCTGAAGGAAGGGAAGACGGTAAACCTGCTCCACTGAGGAAAGAAACATTTGATGAAGAAACAGAGGAAGCAGAATTGAAAATGCCGCCCACAGCAGAAGACATTACACAAGGAGAAGCTCCAGATAGAACCACAGAGAAGAAGGAAAGCAAAGAACATGAGACAAAACTGACTGTGGGTGCTCCTGGATTGAAGTCCTTTTCTACTTCCGAACATTCAGTTGACACAGAGGATGATCAACAGTCAGTCAAACCCCCTGATGAAGGACTACAGGGAAAAACTGGCATAGTTGTGACTGATACTGTCAAACCAGATGAAATAACTCCTGAAGAGGCAGCTGGAAAGAGGTCTCCAGAAGGTATCACAAATGAAGCTGAACTACTGTCTTCTCAAGAAAAAATTAAACTACAAGGCAGCCCTTTAAAGAAACTCTTTACGGGTACTGGATTAAAAAAACTGTCTGGAAAGAAGCATAAAGGCAAAAGAGAAGAATCTAAGTTAGGGGAACAGGGTGAACCAATTCAGCACTTGTCAGATTCCCCAGATAGCCCAGAGGAACCAAAGGGGGAGAGTTCTGCTTCTTCTCCTGAGGAGATGAATGAAATTCCTTCTTTGGAAAAATCTGCAGATGGAATGCAGGTAGCTGAAAATGAAGACGCTGCAATTTCAGATGTGGAGCGAAAAAGAGAGAGTGTAACACCCTGGGCATCGTTTAAAAAGATGGTGACTCCCAAGAAACGTGTCAGAAGACCTTCTGAAAGTGACAAAGAAGAAGAAATTGATAAGACAAAGAGTGTTGCAGCGTCTGCAACTGAAAACGCTGTTGATGAAAATCAGGGAGAATTAAAAGAAAATGGGATGGACCAGAAACCAGAGAAAATCACAGAAGAGCCCAAAAGAAAGGTTGACACCTCTGTGTCCTGGGAAGCTTTTATATGCGTAGGTTCTTCAAAGAAAAGAGCCAGGAAATCATCATCATCTGATGAAGAAACTGAACATAAGCTCAGTCAAGAAAGCCAAAAAATAGAAGAGCCTGGACAGAGCAAAGAAACAGCAACAGATGTAATTCTTACTAGTTCTCAGGAGAGCGATCAAGGACAAGGGAATTCTTCCCCAGAACAAGCTGGAAGCCCATCTGAAGGTGAAGGTATTTCAACATGGGAATCATTTAAAAGGTTAGTCACTCCAAGAAGGAGATCCAAAACCAGAATGGAAGAGAGAACTGAAGACTCTGTTGTGGGATCTACCCTGGAGCATTCAACATCGGATGGTGAGCCCGGAAAAGATGAATCATGGGTTCCATTTAGAAAACTGATGCCTGGGCGTAGGAAGAAAAAATCAGATGGAAAGCCAGAACCAACTCATCTTAAACAAGCAAGAGATGACATGGCAGAAACGACTGAAGAAGATTCAGATATTCCAGCTGTTGTTCCTTTATCTGAATACGAAGCAGCAGAGCAGGAGAAAATTGAAGCCCAAAAAGCAAAAGATGCTGAAGCGATGAGAGAACGAACTTCAGCAGACCAGAGAGCAGAAAAATTAGAGGAGACCCTAAGAATTGAGCAAGCACATGAAGGGTTGGTACATGCAGTTACTGTTACCGTTGTGGAAGGGGAAAGGGCAGTTACCAGCATTGAAGAAAGGTCACCATCTTGGATATCTGCTGCTCTGACGGAGTGCATTGAGCAGGCAAAAGAAGAGGAAGAGAAAGAAACTGAAAAAACAATTGAATCGGATATTGTTGTGGAAGAAACAGTGGTAGCTGCTAAGACAGTGCCAGAGATGAGAAAGGATGTAAGTGATGACACCCCAGCAAGTGAGCTGGAGGTAACCTCAGAAGCAGTGACAGCTCTGGAGGAGACAGCAGAAGCTTCCTGTGCTGAAGAAACAATGGAAATGTCCTTTGCTGAGGAGACAACTGAGATGGTTTCTGCTGTTTCACAGTTGTTAGAAACACCAGATACTACAGAGGAAGTTACACCTGTACAAGAAGTAGAGGCCACTGAACAAAATTTGAAAGAACTAGACAAACAGACAGAAAAAGTTCTTCACGAAGTTGCTGAAAGAGTAAAGTCAGCAGACCTAGCACAGCTGGATAGTGAAAGAACCATCACAGCAGCTGTCATTACAACTGTGCAAGGAATTGAGTCAGAAGTGAAAGATGATGCTAAAGATGGGAGCGTTTTAGGCCAGGAAACTGTTTTGCTTGAACAGTCCTTGGAAAAAGGAGAACACAAGGAAGATGGCCTCCAGCCCCAGGGAAGTGAAGGGGGCATTCAGGGCCAAAACAGAGTTGAAGAGAGTGTTCTACACGAAGGTTTGGAGACAAGTGAAATACCTGCTGCAATGAAAGAAAGCACAGAAGGATGTGAAAATGTAGATGTACTGAGAGATGAAAGCCAGTGGCAGGCATGCAAAGAAGCAGTTGAAGAAGACCATGAAGACATATCTGAAGTGCAGAGGATGATAGAGGAACCTTCATCACAGGACAGAGAGCTTCACAGCATCAAAGCAGTCACTCCCAAGGAAGAGCCGTTTGCAAAGCAGGAGCCTTTGGAACAAGAGAAACTGCCCGTAACACAGTTGACAGTAGATGAGACAAAAGACGAACGTATTCCAGAAGTACAGACTGCAGTAAGTATTACATATAACACAAAGGTTGACTTGTCAAAGAAAAAAATCATCAAGGGTTAGATATTATGCCTAATTTAGAACCAGGTTGTGGCAATATTACTGTCAAGGACCTTCCTTGTGCAGCCTGAGGCAAATGAAGCTCATTTCCAGTGAGACGCACACAGGTGTACAGAAGCAGCAGCCACCGAGGCTTGTGTGCAGAGTGAGGTGGATGCGATTCTTACAGAAATGGAGTGGGAGATGGTGTGTGTGGATCTGAAGGTGCTGAAACAATTGCCATTAGGGCTCCTGCACAGCACAATGTGACTGAAGATATTATATGAACACCTGAGATAACATGTGTGATCCATATGGTACCATACGCAGTGGATGGTACTTGCAGTTGCAGTAGCTGAGGTTCCTATGCAAAGGGAGGAGGTTAAATGATGCCATGATCTCCAGCTTTAACCGTGCAGGAGTTATTGTGGCTGATGTGCTCCTACTTTCTTCCCTACCTCCCCACCGTCTTCCTGACTTAGTCTTTGTTTTGAGTGCTGTCGGCTGTCCCTTCCTTTAGGCTGCCCTTTTTTTTTTTTTTTTTTTTTTTTTATGTGTTTATGGTCCCAAAGCCACAGTCCTTTTCAGCTCAGCCTTCCTGTAACCCTCCTCCTTTTGGTAGTTTCTTCTGGTGCTTTTTCACCCAGAAATATTCCTGGTCCCTCTCTGCTCATATGCTTTTTCACAGGTCTGTTGCAATTCTCCACAGGTGCAGGACAAGACAGAGGATGAAACTTCTTCCCTGAGGCTTCCAGCTGAAGAGCCCATGCAGCTTGAAGGAGAGGGCAAAACCCTCACCGTGGGACCAGAGTGTACAGAAGCATTTGACGCTGTAGTCCCTGTTAAACCTGAAAGACAAGATGAAATTCCTGACTTAGACTCACAAGAGCAAGCTTGTACTAAGGAAGTTCCTAGCGGGGCACCTGCCCAGAGAGAGGAAGAGGAAGATGATGTTGTGGTCCTTGGAGTAAAAAGCACAGAAGTCGCTGTTACTGAGGTTCCGTTGCAGAACGAGGCAAAAACCCCTGCCCTTCCTTCAGAAACAGTTGGCTTGGAAGCAGCTGCGGATGCCGATCAGAGTGTGAGGGATGGGGCTGACAGGCACATCACAGCAGAAGATTCTGTGCCCATCCTAGAGCCACAATGCAGAGAAAAAACAATTGAGACCCCCCCCCAGAGTGATGAAGCTGAAGGTGGCAAAATGGAAGATGCTGTGCTTGAAACTGAAACACACTTAGAGAGTGATATCACTGCCCCTGAGGCTCCCACGCAGATTGAAGCAGACAGCATATCTAATTTAGCATCAGCATGCCCAGATATCACTGAAAATGGAAACGCTGTCTTTGCTGACATAAGTCCTAATAAATGTGAAACACCAAGCAGCTTAGCTGAGGAAGAGACTGTGGAAAAAGAGCAAGAACTTGTAGAAACTTCAAACCGTCAAGACTTTCAGAAAGAAAACAACAAAAATGAGCAGTCGATGGAAAGAGCCGAAGAAGTATTTGAATCTGGAGAACAGGAGGCTGTGAGAGGTGGTGAACGTTCAGCTGCTGTCCAGCAAGAGGTTTTAACTGCGCAGGAGGAAGGCTCTGACTCGGCCTCCCTATGGGCTGAAAGCTTGGAGGCTCTAAAAGCGCCCGTGCCTGTAGCAGCAGCAGCAGTTGAAGAGCATGACACGGCAGAAACAGTAACGCCGGCAGACAGGACAGCAGAAGCTGTACAGCCCTTGGCAACCACACCAGAGCAAATGGCTTCTGAAGAGGTCCCGGTTACTACTGTTGACTATTTAGGCTGTGGGACGGCAGAGCTTGGTAGCGCAGAAGCAGCTGAGCCTCAAGTAACTTCTGCTTCCATGAACGGAATATCAGAGGGTCAAGAGAGGCCCCAGAGTACAGGGCAACCCGAACAAAATGGTGTTCCTCTCAGTGACAGTCCGTCTCTTGCCCACACGGAATTTGAGAAGGATGTTGTTCAGTCTGTGATAATAGAGTCCCAGAGTACAAAAATTGTATTGAATGCCATCCAGACAGCTGTTCACAAACTTGCAGAAACAGAAGAGTCAGCTGCATTTGAGTCAGAGCAGTGTGTTAAGTTTATAGGGGAGAGCCCATCAGATACAAATATACCTGAACTTTTGGAAAGTACACAGGTGGATCATCAACTTCCAGTAAAAGAGGAAGAGATTCAGACTAAAGAACAAGAGCTCCAGCAATTAGGAACAGTGAAAACCGCTACCTTAACAGAGTCTGCAGAAATTCATGCTACTGTAGAAAAAACAAAAGACATGCTGTTAACTTCTGAGATACTGAAAGATGGACAAAGTCAGAGTTCTTTAACAATTGTGACTAGCCCTGAAGATGTTTCAAGGGAAAGTGTGAGAATTCAGAAATCAACAGTAGAACTAAGTACTTCAGAAGATTCAACCAAAGAACGCCTAGATATACACCCACCAAAATTAAGGGAAAAAGAAGTTGGGCAGATTATGGAAATCCCAGACCAACATACAGGTCAACAAACATGCAGAGAAAATGAGGAAGAACAACATCACCTGCCAGTGGAGGATGGGAAAATACAGACATGGGAGGATGATAGTTGCCAAGAAGGAACATCTTGCGATGGTCCGCAAAGTCAGAACTCAGTGGCTCCTGAGGCCTTGAATGTAAGTAGCGTCTTTAGCCAGAAAATTCTTTCTTTTTCCAAAATAGTTTTGGGGAGTGTCTAAAACTGTTGTGTCTCTAATTTTATTCTGGTGAAAGGCAACTGCTCCCCAGTTTAGCCAACAGGCCACAGATTTGTTTGTTTGTTGGGTTTTTTTGGTCCTCCCTTTCATCTCACTTCACTGCCTCTCTCTCTCTCTCTCTCTGGCTGCTCGACACCTTCTTTCTTTCCTGTGCAGCTACCCTCACTTTAATGGCCTTTGACTTGGCCTGTAGTTTAGGGTGATATTTCTGGGAGGTAGAAAATGTGGTTTGCAGTTTTCGTAGCCATGCACTCACGTGGCTTGTGTTTAATGTGTGGGATGTAATCCACAAACACGCTTCCTCTCTAACCAAGCTGCTTTTAAGATCCTAAAGGATGTGCGTATTGCCTTCCATGGTAGACCTGGAGTGCCTCATGTATCAAATCTCTTTCCACTTCAGTGAAATCTGAATCAAAAATGATAGGTATAGTCTCTCCCTAAGATACTTACTCATGAGACCTTTACCTCTATCTTTGAGACCTGCTTGGGAAAAGAAAATATTCTTGAGAGAGTAAGCTGTCATTAAGAAATTTTTTACTCTCGTCTTTCTTTCAGATGTGCTAAGCATCCGTGTGGCATTTGGAGAGATTCCAGTCCTAGAGAACAACTGACAATCCTGTGACAGAACCAGGAGCTTTATTCACTACCCTATTCTTGGATGTTAACGTCTGCTCTTTTGAAGACTTCACGTTTTTTGTCATTTCTATTAAAAACCCATGCCTTTAATGTTGGCTATATCCACATGTGTGTTCTATTCGAAGGTCATTTGCCTCTGCCCCAAATATACCATTTAGACTGGAGGTGCACAACTGAATGAATGGACAGACCACTAAAATTTGTGCCACAGTTATTGCCGTCCCCTCACTTAATGTGTGTCCTGTTCCATCCCATCTCCTTGAATCCCTCCACTCATCCCTGAGTCCCCCTACGTTCTTTCTGCAGTCTCCCTTACCCTCCACATCTTCCGTAGCTGCCTTGATTTGACTTAGGAGCGGCCGTAGGTGCTGCTCGATTTGTGTGTGAGGGGGAAGCGGGGGGCTGGCTGAGGACAACATGAGACTTCTGGCTGAGTAGCAGATGTGTCTTTATCAAACAGCAGGAACTGGATCACGCACAAATTCTTGAGCAAGATGCTCAAGATTGTTGCCTTTTGGTCCCATTCAGGTATCTCTATCCGTCCTTCAGTTGTATTTGTGCAGGCCTGATTTAGTCAGAAATTACTTCTTACAGTCTAGCTTGAAAGGAGATTGAGAGTACCCCTTTCCTGTTGTTCCAGACTTCAGGTTTCAGGACTGGACTGTAATGTGTTGAATATTTATATGTACGTCTTAAACCCAGTTCTGATTTTAATGTAGAGCTATGATACTTCTGTACCATTTAGGCATACCCTTAAATGAATTTTGTAGAGTAGCCTGGAGAGGAAATGGATACCATTGGAGCGGAAATTGATAACGTGTAGTTTCCTATTTATTCTTCCAGGTTCTTCCCCTTGTAAAATCTCTCAAAAACTTGGCTGTCTTGCTTTGAATATTTATATGTATGTCCTAAACCCAGTTCTGATTTTAATGTAGAACTATGCTATTTCTAAACACATAAGGAGAGCCCTGGTGTCAGATCCACCAGTCACTTCTACTCGCAGTCCCTGGTTTCTAGGAACCTTCCAGACTTGCCATTTCCCTGATGTCTTGCTCATATAGCAGCCCCAGCGGTACCACAACCCTCAGATCTCACCCCCCTCATTCCAGAGTCTGCTCGTTTCTGGTCTCTGCCCCACCCAGCCCCAAGCCTTTACCCACACCTACACCGTCTAATGTGCTTCCTGCATGCAAGCTTTCTCCTTTCCCAACCCCTGCCTGAACCTCTTTCCCACCACAGCATTTCCTGAAGTCCTCCCTGCTCCTATTAATTCCCTGTCTTCACTGATGGGGGGAGTAGGAAGGAGGGTAAGGGCTGGGTGGTGAATTCTGCCTTGGACTGCAAAGAGCTGATGTGACCTTTGGGGTGCCGAGATCTTAGAAACCTTCACGTAAGGTGGATTGGACTGACAACAGCTGTAGACCAAAATGAGCGGGATGATTTAACGATGGCAAGAAGCCCCAAGACTGGGAGTCCTGGGATGTCTGTCCGCAACAGGAGCCGGTCCTCTCTTGTGTTGTTTACATTAAAATCAAACACGGGGTGCAAGTCCGTACTTTCTGCTCTGATTTCTAAAGTGAAGGTTACAGATCGCACTTTGTGAAGCCGATGCCCATCAAGTTGAACGATAGCTCACTATCCTACCTGTATAGTAATTTATTTTAAAATCAACTTTTAGTGTACAAATGCTCTTGTTATGGCAGGTGCTCGCCTCTCCTCAAGGCTGCACGTACAGCAAGCGATGTGACTGATTGCACTGGTGTGATTGCACCATCTGGTGCTGCCCTGCGTGGAAGCATCAAAAGATTTTTTTTCCTTACCTCAGAGCAAATTATATAAATATTTAAAGCCGAACAATGTGGTTTCAATCAATCCAGTCTATCTCTCTGTCCACCGTTAGCGGCAGCTTTCCCCCTTAGCTTTGGGCAATTCCAACAACCTCGGTCGGTTTCCACAGGTTTAAGTTGGCTTGCAAGTTAATCGTGCTCTTAACAACACCTCACAAGTGCAGACTTGGCTGAATTTGTACAAATTGGATACCTATGTACGTTAAGCCATATTGCAATAACTGCAGCAGGTAAAATGAAATAACAACAGCATGACCTGTGTAATCCTGATTCTTACGTTTCTAGCTCCAAAGCTGTTAATAATATGTAAAGTTAATTCCTGTCTGAACCTCATTTAAATAAAGCTAGCTTTACCACAATGTAAATCGTCTGTTGGTAGTAATTGGACAGGCGAGTGCTTAAACTTGCCTGTTTTCTCCATTAATCCAGGGCCTAGGTAAGCAATGCAACAAACTTAACTAGAGAACAAATACAAAAGCTTCTTCTTATAACCGACAGCTAAAAAAATACTGCACCCAAACCCACGCTAACGGTGCAAGGAGCATGCCTCCACGTAAAGATACTACTTTGTCCCAGCATATTGCTTTGGCCTCTGAAACTCTCGTTTGAGACTGTGACTTCTGGCTTGTGCTTAAAAGCTTGAAGCTTTCTCCAATCCAATGTATTGGGTTACCAAATTTGATTTTGTGTTTTTAAGGTAGATTTTCATTGATTAAATAAAATACAACTACAAATTTGTTCTAACGTGTGTATGTGGTGGTTTTTTCAGCTTGCTTGTTGTAAATTATTTTCTGATGGTTGCTTTGTCTTCAGAGAGTTAGATTTGCCCCTGATGATTCATTTGTTGTTGACTGACGTTCAGCTTTTGATGTGAATTAAAGGAACTAATTACAGAATTAAACTGTGATTTGGTTGTAAGTTTCTATAAAATATTCATGCTTCAGAAGAAGTAATAGGAATAAGGTACTTCAGAAGACTGTGGGAAAAAAAACAAAACTCCATTAAACTCAAGATAGATAACAGTATTCAGTGAGCCAGAATGAAAAATTAGTAAATTATGTGCCTTGCCCGTGTAACTGAAGTATAAAAACAAACAACAAAGCAACAAGATGAAGGTTCACAAAAAATTTGGCATAGAGGAATAGATTCAGGACCTTAGGCCCATAACTGGTACCTTCTGAGCCCCCCAACTTCTGCTTAGCTGAGGTATACTCCTCGTGGCATCAAACATCCGGAGGCGCTTGTGATTTACATTCACAGACCTTGGACTTCAATTGTGAAATTTTTCCAGCCGTCTATGTTCCATGGCTAAGAATGTTTAGCAGCGTTTATACCTCAAAAGACTGGCATAGATTCACACCTAAGCTCATTTTGTAAAGCTACATGTCTATCTTCCTATCTCTGCTAAGATGCTAAATCCAGTATCTGCAAATACTTACCTGCACTGGTCCCAGCAAACGTAGGGATGTCAAAAACGCTGCAGGATGCCTGTCCCTGTCCTTGCTTCCATATTGCGCCATGGGGCTCATGCTGCAGGCAGCTGATCTCCTTGCCCAGCTTTGGCATCTGGAGGTATAGGTCAAACCAGCATCTCCCACCAGGCTTGGTGCTGAAGGCACACAACCTCTGCCTGTCCTTTTGCAAGGTTTATGTGTTTATACTCTCCTGGTTAACATGAAGTCCCTAGACAGGCATCGAAGTAGGGATTGGAGACCAAGCCTCTTGCATCCCAGGGAGGTTTGTGTGCTGTTTTTTCTTTCATAAGGCTGTTTTATTGGCAATAGCTCAAGTATCCTGCCTATTGGCTCCAGTTATGGAAGTGGCTCTGGCTTTCCCATTCAGATGCAGAGCATATGGGAGGCAGCTGTGCTCGTTGAGGAACCTGCACAGCTTGGATAGAGCAAGTGCCTGGGGATGGGCAGGCGGCTTGCCAAAAGCACAGAGGATTCCTGGGATGGTCATGTCTGGATGCCGAACGCTGGATGTTTGTCGTTCACGCTGCCACGTGGGAGGGGAGGGGAGCAGGCCTGCAGAGGCTGATGGCCCTGCAAGGGAGAATATGGTTTGGAATGAGGAGCAATGTGGAGCAGAAGGCCAGTGAGATAGATTGGCAGCACAGGATTTGGAGTCCTGATTTCAGGGAAATGGGTGAGGTGTGGTGAAAGTGGGTAACTCTTAGCTCTGTGAACATTTTGAGATGCTGCGAACAAGATGGAAGCTTGGCCTCCACAATATTAATATCTAATTTAGGGCTGATGATGTCATTTGTAGTTGGACACTAAATTTAGTCTTTACAAAAGTGAGAATGAAAGATAAGGGCATAGTAAAGGGCCATAGCTGTTCTGCTCCAATATCTTCTTGAAAAAATAGTATCTACTCTTTAAAACCAGAGGAACATTTTTAAGAAGTGTCTCCTGTTCCTTTCTTGAAAATTATATCCATTTCCAGAGCTTGAAAAACCCACATGCCCCAGTCCTTGGTGCTGGGACTGGTGATATAATGAAATGAGGGAAGCAGAAGTCCAACATGCTGTGGGAGTTGGGTTCTGGGAATGGTCTCCATGTAAAATCCTGCGGCAGCCTGAACCTGTCCTCACAATCTGACCACAGACACGTCCCTGTCCCTCCTACAAAGCCACCAGACTAGAAGGAATAACCAGCAAGATGCCTTTTCCTCCAAGCAGCTAGACAAGAGGCAATTGTACAAAACTGCAAGGAATTTACAAGCCAGCTGCTGTCCTGAAGGGCAGACATCCCAAGTAAGCCTTGGGAAGCAGCCCCACAGCAATCCCTGCCTCCTCCCCGCGCGACTGTCCCCTTGCCACGGTCTTCTGTGGACACTCAGTCTTGCAGTGATGCCGGCTCCTCTCCCCTGCTTGAGTTGTCTGTCTCTCTGCTTGGTAAGCAGTTTCCTTGTGAACTTTAAAACTCATTTCTAGGAGGTTTTCAGCAGACAGTCGCAGGGTCGGCGTGACGCGGTCAGCGGGGCCTGTCAGTGCCTGTAGAAATGGCTGAGCGAAGCAGAAAACCTGACACACAACCGCCTGTGCTAACACTTCTCCCTTTCACCTTTCCGGTGCTAGCCATGAGGCTCACAGGCGAGGAGACAGAGCGAGGTGATGCTCAGCCAATATTTGAGAGTGGCTACCTGGGTAGCGTGTGCCCAGGGCTTCAGGGAGCCCAGACCCAAGGCAGTCCAGGGTCCCGGGCTGCCTCCGCTCCGCACAGCGTCGGGAGCGAGCGTGAGTTTCGCACGCCTGTGGATCTGGCCCTGGCCACCAGCGCTAGGATCGCCCCTGGTGTGTGCCGAGACCCTCTGGCAAGACATCAAGGGAGGAAAGCAAACATAGGAGGAGGCTGACCTCGAGATTTGAATTTCACTTGCTTTTGTAGTTGAAGAGGTGGCCAGAAAAAAGTAAAGTTTTCCAGGCTGGCTCACTAAAGCAGAGGAGGCTGGAGTGTTGCTCACAGCTCTGCGGGAAGGCTGTGCTTGGGGAAGATAGGGTGAGGGGCAAATGTCAGCCAAACCATTTGAGATGGTGACTGGAAAGGTAGCCTTGCCACAGCCCCTGTCGGCAATGAGGGTGTTTATTCAGAGGGAACTTTTCTTAGCCCAGATACATTTGGGGTTTTTTTTATCTCCCAGATGGTGTTTTCACTAGCATTTAATGAGAGCAATTAAGAATTACAAAGACAAATATGACCTCCCCATTATTCTGGAGACAACAAGAACTCTTCAGAACTAGAATATTTCCTGACCAATCTTGGAAATAGCATTATTCTCTTTGGCATAAGTCTCCCTGCTGCGGAAATGCTTTTATTGGATTTTTGCATAATCTGTCTTGATCCTGCAATTGGATTCAGGCTCTTACATCCTCTCTCCTCCCCACAGCAGAGCCAGATAATGCCTCGCAGATGCAGGGGAGGAACCTGCATCGGTATGAATGGTGTGGCAAAGGCTGGGTGTATTGCTTACAGTTCTTCATATGAAAGTATATTTAATTTAAAAAAAACCAAAACAAAACAGACAAACCCTTTAAGCCAGTATTGATATCAACTGCCGGAAGTAGGCTTATATTTACTATGGCAGCATATTGACTATGTTGAAATTACTGTTTTGTGTTCTTTCACTCATAACCAATAGTTGTTCATGGAGAGAACAGATAGACACAAACCTTCTCTTTGTAATAATTTCTTGATGTGTCTCAAGGCTCTGGACATTCCTGTTATTAGTTATTTATTATTCCAAGAAAAGAGACATTACTTGTTGTTTTTGCTTTCCTATTAAGAGCTTGGGTCACTGGGGAGCATCAAACCTTACAATCTAAGCAGCAGAGATGATTTTGCTTAAAACTTCAAAACCTCCTCTTTTTGGGTGTGGCTAATGTACAGGAGCACAGTGATGACATGCGATGGCAAACCAGCACGTTATCCTTCTATAACAGACTGTAGGAACAAGGAACCTTGGCACATCACTGAAAAATAACGCCTCTTGAATTTTGAGTTGTAAACTACATAAGGTATGGATTAGTTGTCCCCATGGAGTGGCAAGGTACATCTGGCAGGGAAGTGCCTACTGACTACCTGCGGGGAAGCAGAAGAGCCCAGCTGGAGGACTGCAGGAGCAGAGACAAACCTGCATCAAGTGATGTAAGATTGCTGTTACTGGAAACAAAACTGTTTATTATGACAAACTTGGCATTAGAAGAAAATCAGAGGGACTCCACAATCTGTTGCAAAAACAGAAAAAGACTGAAATGAGTTGAAAAAAGTGAGTGCTTTTATTGAATGTTAATTTGTGACCTCTCTGTGGCAACACAAGAAAGTAAAACAGCTCCTCCGGAGCAGCGGGGGTAAGCAGGGTGGCATGCAAAGAGTGGGGGTTTCTGGGGGGCTGCAGACCCCGCTCCGCACAGACAAGTGGGAAATGGAAGGGGAAAGGTGGGATCTTGTTTCTTTATTCTCTACCTCTTGCCCTGTAGCCAGGATATACACTGTACTGGCTACGCAGCTTACTTTTTATGTACTGAACTTTTACGCTCTCTGTCTTCAAGCCAACTGCATTTTAACCCTATATGCTTTTCCAGAACTAGAGCCTGCTGTGACCATGGGCTGCTCCTCCCGGCAGAAATGTTCTGAGCCACTCACGGCTATGTACAAACACCCATTATCAACCCCATCACCACCTCCCCAAAACCCCACACAAAGCAAAACAAAACCCAACCCAACCGACAAAAACAAACAACAAAGCCCCAAAATGAAGGGAGTTCCCTCTGTACACAGCAGAGAGAAACCTAGCTTTATCACAAATAAAGTCCATCAATAAATACTTCACTGCAGCAGATAAAGGCTGTGCGGACACGGTGGCATCTCTGTGATGAAGTCCTTTTGAAAGAATACGTTCATACGTAAAGATGAACATTTGAAGTAAGAATATCTTCACTTTAAAGGTAAGTTCATGTCTTTAACACTTCTCAGTGAACCAAAGATGCTGTGAAGCTACTGCTTTTCCTTTCTGCAGGAGGAGAGGGGGGTAAGAGTTTTAAAAATTTGCTAAACCCAAGAAATATGAAAGCATCTGGACAACTAAATTATGCTCTGTGAAGTGTAGTGCTCAGTGTAGCTCAGTTTTTCCCCTCATTACCTGTTTTCTTAAGTAATAGAAAGGGAGACACTAAAACCATCTAACCAGCTCCTACGCTAGATACAGGACACAGACCACAGCCTAGAATGTTATGTTTGACTTTCAAATGAGCTATTCTGAAATATTAATGATTCTTCAGCTCAAAGAGCTTAAAATAGACTGTCAAATGAGCAGTGCCGAGGTTAGCCTGTTTTAATGTTCCAGTGAAAAACCTACGCTTCTTTTTGATTCTGTTGTGAACCCAAAATGTAACCAAACCATGGGAACAGAGTGTCCCTAGAGGGAAAAGATACGCTGTTTTTTTAAGCGGAGAAAATTAAATGGAGGGAGTAGTAGTGCTGGTGCTTGGAGAATTAACATTTCTCACCCCCCTCGGAAGGCGGTGCTGGGGGCTGGAGGAGCAGCAGGACATTTGTGCACCCCGTGCCCGCGTGTGCTCGCCTGTGCGGGCATCCATACACGTCCTGCAGCAGCCACGCTCCCACTGCTGGGGCGGGCGATGCTGAAGGCCAAGCAGTTACTGCCCCTTGGCCTTGCACTTCCCTGGGGCAGCTGGAACACAGTGTGCAGGGAAGCACCGGTGCTCCCACCCTGCTGTCCCTCTGCCACCTGCCCGGCAGCTCGTGGCTTTCTCCCGGCAGCGCTGCCAACAGAGCATGGGGGACACAAACCACCTCGTCGAGGCTCGTCTCACCACCCTGTTTTCACTCAGGGCCAGGGGGACCTGTCACGCCTGAGCATTCCCAGGGCTGCTTACTGAGGACACTGTTCTTCACTGCCCTCCAGCACCTTCTTCTGTCTCCAGCATCTATTCCCACAGGAACTGGATGCTCAGACCCGGAGGAAGGTTTCCCTTTCTCCATAGAGGCAAAAATTTCAAGAACAGTGATGCATCCTGGAGTTTAGGAAAATGGCTGTCTCTCACCCTTCAGAATATCTATTCCCATATATATTCCGATCTATCTATGATTACCTCACAGTGATTACAGTGGGAAAGACACTCATCCAAGGCGCTCCCACAGGTCTTCCTATGGCACAGAGCATCCTCGCCGAGATGCTGAGGACGAGGGCAGGTCAGTGGCAGTGAAAGTGTCATCTCCTGCCTTCTGAACAGCTGAGTGACACCAAGGCAAGAGCCTGGTCCCAGTCAGCCCTGCATGGCAGGTGTGACAGTATAGGGAAGTTTTTTTCTCCTCTGCAAAGATGCAAAGATGCCACCACAAGCCTCGGAAATTTGTGCTTTTGAGCGCTCTGCGGGCCACTGGGCAAAGGGCTCCGCTCTCCGGAGCAAGCCTGCTGCGAGGCAGGGCTGCGAGGGTCCCTTCTGCCCCCTCTGGCTTTCCAGCGCAGCCCCTCGGTATGGGAAGGCGGTTACCGAAATGCTCTTTGGGGTGGGCAGCGGCTGCCC
>NW_009260832.1:245228-250603 GCF_000687185.1 Egretta garzetta | reverse complement strand
CCACCCCCCGGTCTCCTGTATGGCCTCGAAAGAAGCCTAATGGCAAGTAGCAACTAACAGCAGATTATGGAGGCCAAGCCATTGCTGCCAAACCGCCCGCTGGAGCTGTTCCCAGTATAGCAGGTATAGTTGATCCTCTTAATGATGGATGGTAACCACTGATGTGAAAAAAAATATGGTTTTTATGATCCCAGCACTGGATGCAGCTAGGAGGAGGTTTGCTTTCATCTGGCAGGGGTGCCAGTATATGTTTACTCGCCTATTGCAAGGCTTAAACTGAAGTCCCACGATATGTGTAGCTCATGCTACATTGGCTAGAAAGCTGGAAATGTTAAAATTTCCACAAGAGGTCACTGTGGGGCAGCGCATCGGTGATGTCTTAAGAGGCTGCCACTTCCCAGAATCTGTAAAGAGGCTACGGACACTTGCTACAGCTCACCCACAGGCACCGGGGGTAGAGATGCCACAAGAACAGAAACAAGGGCCCGGTCACGAAGCCATCTTTTGGCGAGTCAGGTGGATGGGTAGGTGGGAGAAAAACAGCTCCCGATGAGGTGCTACAAGGAATTCAATGGTTACCCCTGCCCCAGAATAAGAAAGGAGTTATGTGCCCTGCTAGGGACTTTAGGATCTCAAAGGGCAGATATTCCAGGTTTTAGTATAATAGCCTGACCACTCCATAACTTAGTAAAGAAAAATGCAGTCTGGGAATGGACCCCACAACATAATGAGGCCCCCAGAGCTGTTGAAGAAAACCATAAATGTGTATCGGTCACTGGGACTCATCCACCCTATGCGGCTGCTCTCACTACGCCTCCAGGTGGGAGAGGAGGTATATTGGTGGGGACTAGAGCAAGAAGGGCTGCCTGGATCCATGCAACACCCCATCACTTTGGGCTCCAAATCACGATAGAATTTTGTGTAAGAATGCAGTCATATATAACAGTAAGACTGCAGGAAGAGTGTGAAATCGGGCAGCGGAGTCATCATGAGGGCAAATATATTTCCCTTCTAGTAAAGCTTTTTAAAAATCCGAAGAGCATGAGTGTTTCTTACCATGGTAAGCATGGAGTGTCTCACTCCCAAAGCTTTTTGCACTTCAGTGGAACCTGAATCAGAAAAGATGATAGGTATCCTCTCTCCTTAGACTGTTTACTGTACTTGCTTAACTGAGAGCTTTGTCATCTCCATCTCTGAGAACTGCATGGGAAAGTAAGATGGTCTTGAGAGAGTAAGTTGCCATTAATAAGGCTTTTTTAATTGTTGTCTTTCTGTCAGATTCACTGAGCATTCATGTGCCATTTGGAGAGATGTCAGTCTTAGAGAACAACTGCCAAGGCTGTGGCAGGGCCGGGAGCTTTATCCACGAGGGTTAATTCAGGGACGCTAACAGTTGCTTTTCTGAAGGATTCACCTTTTTGTCATGGTCATTAAAAAGCAATGCCTTCAACCCTCGGTATAGCTGCACGTGTGCTCCATGCAAAGGTCTGCACAACTGCCCCAAGATCCCGGCAGATCCCTTAACCCACTCCCCTCACGGGTGGCAGCAAGGACTCCCCCGCCACCTTCTCCCCTTTCCTCTGAGGAGACAGGAACAGGAACAGGGGTGTCTCCAGCGCATGCTCGCAGGTGAAAGGGAAAACTGAAGCTGAAATTAGGGAAGAAAAGTTGGAGAAAGAAGGGAAGAAAAACATTCTCTTTAGTGCAGCAACGCTTGAAATACTCGTTCGGCGTCATTCCAGCTGAACAGGCAGCGTCCTGTGCCCGCACTCTTCCACCAGTTGTTACACAGACCTTTTGCATCCTCCCCCCTCCTTCAGCAGCTCCTTTGCAGCCCCACTCCACTGAGAAGCTCCCGCTCTGCTTCTGTCCCAATCCTAACCCTAATCCCCAACCTACACCCTAGCTGCGAGTCGAGCCTTGTCCAAAACCCCCAGCCCTGGCGCAGGGTTGAAGTCCCTCTGGGAGGGCAGACTGTGGCTCCTCAGTCACATTTAGATGACTTGTTCTGGGTTGTGGCTTTTCTGCACCAAAACTGCAGTCTAAGAGAGCACGGGGGCTGTGGCCTTCCTGACAGGTCCGGGGTGGCTGGCTGCAGGGAAAGGCTTTGCCACGAACACCCCTGTCGGCTGGCGAGGCAGCGCCCTTCCTGCACCCAGCCGTCTCCTCAGCAGGAGTTTGACTTGCTCAGGTTATTCCCCGGAGCCTCTCTTGGGTTTCTGAGTAGCCAGAGCAACTCGACAGTATAATCTTAATACATTCCTTATGGCAGGATGATACCAAGAAATTCACCCTCTTGGTCCTACCAAACATCGGAGAAGGATTTTGCCACTCACCTGGTAGGTTTTAAAGACAAACCGAAGAACTGCCCTCTTCTACAGTGCTTGCAAGCTGGTACTTCTGCGAAACCACCTGCTTCAGTCAGAGCAATTCAACGCTATCCAGGAGATGGCTTAAATCCTGGAGTGTTACTCTTTTGCAAATTACCTCTCTCCCTCATGCTCAGTGGCAGAGACACCAATGCTAAGTGCCAGTGGTATCGTATCCCCATTTCTTGGTCCTCAGAGCCATGTTTAAGAGCATTCCTGGACAGCAATAGGAAATAAACGTGCTCATTTCTCAGGTAAGAGTCGCTACTGAGGTGTGGCACTGCATGAAAGTACTGCTGCCAGCAGCTACGTGCTGGGCCAAATACATCCTCTTGGCAGCAGCCGCTGCACTTGTTTCCTCTCACCATGCAAAGCCTCAGCCCTGTAAGCACCCTGGAGGGGACCATCAGCAGGCGTGGCCGGACGCAGTGTAGGCCATCACCTCCCCCTCCCACGCAGGGGGATCAGAAGCAGGAAACTGCTTGCTATGACATTACAACACGAGGTGACTTCCTCATGGGTCTACCAAGGGCTTGTGTTGAGACACAAATACAGGTATTGAGAACTTCTGACTTCTGTAGGACGACTACTTTCTGGAGCAGAAAGCAACTCCTTTAGGCACAAAAGGATCCATCTCTCACAGTTTCTGAAAGGGAAAACCAGCATCAGTACAACCATCATCTCTAGTATGCTCTTCTCTTTAAGACACAGCTACAAATCCCATGCTAAGAGATTTCTGATCCTCGAGCTAATGAGAACCGAAGGTGGTGCTCTCATTCTCTGGGCCAAGTACACTGCATTTGGCAGCACCTCGTCTTGCCCGGCTGGCCAGGGGCAGGGGGAAAGCACCAGCCCTAAGAGGAGCACTACCATCGGAGTGCTGCTACCCCTAGGCTGGCGGAGGAGAAGCCACGTGTTCTCAGTTCCATCTGTGAAAGACATTCAAAGGCAGAAGCCCCTGCTTCCACTCTTGCTCTGTGGGCACGGTCCAACCACATAGTGAAAACTGTTGTCATTGCAAGCTGCCCAAGTCACCTATCTGCCTTGCAAAGTTATTGCAGAAACCTCTGCAATGTCAAAATCCTCTAAAAACATAAAATACCTTGGTGTTACTTCTGTGCCTTGTATGTTCCCACTCTTAAGAGGAAACAGTTAATAGAATGTAAAAAAAAAAAAACCCCAAACAAACCAAAAAACCCAAACTCCACCCTGAAACAGGAAAGGTGGTGTCCTTAGAGGCACGGTCACAGTTTAGATGGCTGCTTCCTGAGTAACTGCTCAGTCGCCTTTCATTCCCTCCCCGTACAGTCTGAGCTGCAGTTCCACCACGCATCAGCTGCCTGCTCTGCAGGGCACAGCTCTGCATGCAGGTGAAAGCTGATTGCAGATTTCAGCCAATTCCTTCGAATGATTTTTGCTTTTGTTTCACTTGCTGTAGATGGAGCTGAGGAAAGACCGGTGGCATCGTGGCCCTTTGCTCTGAGGCACAGCTTTACTCATGGGGACTCCCCAGGGCAGCTATACTCTGGCCTCAAAATCACTCTGGCCTGTGGGAAAGACGATCTATTGCCCCAGACAGTCCAATTTTAAGTACAGTTGTGGTGTTACTAAACCAACAGGAAGGACTCAATTTCTGCTACCCATGCCAGCAGCAGGTTTTGGGTGGGGCAAGCCCATGAAGCTCCTAGGACACCCAGCACCGGGGCGACATGTCCCTGCACTCACACAGGCTGTGACCCTGGCTGAAGGGGGGAACCCCCTGGAGGTGGGATGGGGGTGGCAGCCGCCCAGAGGCACCAGAGGCACCAGCGGCAACGCCACCACCGGCACCCTGTCACCCATGCACGGCCTCTCAGAGCTGAAACGGCTGTGTTTATGGATGCCTGGCATTGTAGGGAGAAGGAACGTGTTCCTTACACACACCTCGTGTATGACAGGAGAGGGGTGCACAGCGACACTTACACCCTTTGAGTCATACCTGTGGTACGGGGCTTTTTTTTAAATGCAGGTTGTGCTACAGCTTGACTGAAAAATAGTAAGTAGGGCAGGAAAACTTTGAACTTCAATAAACTCAGCGAACAAGGGTGAAGTTTCTCCGAAGGTTCATTTTCGGTTCTTGTATGCAAATCAGGACTTGTCCTGGGTCTCTTTATCAGTATTGCCAAAGCTGTCTCATCTATGCCTCAAGACGAGATTGAAGAAAAAATTCTGCGTGAGAATGCGGTCTTACCGAAGAAGAAGATCGCTGTTGAACAGTTATGACTCAGTGTTCCACGTACATGTCTGGGTGTGGAGGCCTGTGTGCCAGCATGTGGAGTGCTGGTGGTTTGGTGAGGGGGCATCACCTTCCTTCCCTCATCAGAGCGTGCAGATCACATGCTTTGATGAACTATTTCCCTTCACGCCCTCCAAGCACTTCTGTTGGGGTGGAAGGACCTGACCCAGTGTATGTGCAGCCCTGCCCGGTTTCCAGGCTTTGCCCTTTTGTAGGGCAGTCTGGAAAGAGGTGCTCCTGCTGGGATGGGAAGCTCGCCCTGGCGGTTTAACACCAGAGGCTGTGACCACTGTCGATCCTCAAGGCGGCCCAAAAGCATGTGCTTCTCCTCATCCAGGGCTGCATTTGCAGGGGGTAACTAACCATGCCACAAGAAATACACTCAATTTGGAGTCAACTGCTTTTGAGGGGAAATGGTCTTGGTCAGTCCTGAATGGCAGATGTGATGGTATGATACATATATATATATACACACACGCATTAAAAATATAAAATAAAATAAAATAAGATTTAAAATTACATATTTTCTCATCAGTGAAGATGCAAAAAGGTCCTCCCTTGTGGACCTGCCACCACAAGCCTCGGAAATTCGTGCTTTTGAGCGCTCTGCGGGCCACTGGGCAAAGGGCTCCGCTCTCCGGAGCAAGCCTGCTGCGAGGCAGGGCTGCGAGGGTCCCTTCTGCCCCCTCTGGCTTTCCAGCGCAGCCCCTCGGTATGGGAAGGCGGTTACC
>NW_009260832.1:232880-245106 GCF_000687185.1 Egretta garzetta | reverse complement strand
GCCCTCGGCAGCCGCTGGAGAGGGAGAAGCACGGCACAGCGCGGGCTTGCATCCGTCATGCACGTCCACCGAATGCTTTGGTTCCAGATCGCTGGCTGCGGGCAGCGCCAGCCTGAATCCCCTCAGGGAAGGGCAGGGCAGCAGCAGGGACAAGGCCCAGGCCAGCAGCAGCTGCTCACTCGGTTCCTGCTCAGGTGCTACCCTAAGGCTCAGCTCCTAGGAGGGCCCCAATATCTTCAGGGAGCAGCACCATTGGGCTGTAGAAAGAGCCGCAGGTGCGCTGGACGCCGAGGCCAGCCAGAGAGAAGGTCTGCTTTCTCTGCAGCCCTGCAGAAGTGGCTGGTTTGTAGCTTCTGAACATCTTCAGAACTAATGGCAGCGAGCCATGGGAAAGGCGTAGACCAAACTTCCAAGCTGGAAGGCAGGATTATGCCAGTTCACCCCAAAAAGCCTTTGGAAGCAAATCCACCAGCAGCCGGACCGCTGAGGCTCTCCTGCTTCCTGGGGCGATAGAGGGGTCAGCTGCAGCACGGCGCAGCGGGAAGGATGAGCACCCTCATCCTCGGCCAGGCAGCGCTTTTGCTCGTAAGCCTGTGGGTCAGTGACTTTGTGAGTTAATGAGCGTGTGAGTTGTTGAAACAATGAGTCAGGGAATTCAAATTTTCAACTAGTTTGTCGAAAGGGGATTAAGCCCTTGATGGACTTTTACCTAACGAGCTCATGAAATAAAGCTTGAACTCATGGGATACATCGCCGCTGCTCCTTTGGCACACGGGCTGGAATAGCAGCACTGCAAGGAGGGGCAGCGGTTACTGACAGTCGGGCGAGGACCACGCTGAGCTCTGCTTCTTGGTGCACGTGGTCTGTTCAAAAGCACGGACAGACAGACAGCACGGCAGCAAGGCTGTGCGGTGGAGGAAGTGCGTTTTGTGGCTTTGGGTAAGTGTCATTAAAATATGTCCTTTTTAATGGCAGGCTTGATAGAAGCCCATATTTAAGGAGGGTGAGTTTCTCGTAACTACTAGAGATGATCATAGAATCATAAAATGTTTGGGTTGGATGGGACCTGTAGAGGTCATCTAGCCAAACCCCCCCCGTAGTGAGCAGTGACACCTTTAGCTGGATCAGGTTGCTCAGAGCCCCGTCCAACCTGGCCTTGAATGTTTCCAGGGATGGGGCCTCCACCACCTCTCTGGGCAACCTGTTCCTGTGTTTCACCACCCTCATTGTAAAGAATTTCTTCCTTATATCCAGTCTAAACCTACCCTGCTTCAGTTTCAAACGATGGCTTGAGAGTTGGTTCATAAGCCCTTTCATAAACAGATTTTCCCCGTCTTTCCTATAGGCCCCCTTTAGGTATTGAAAGGCCGCAATCAGGTCTCCCCGCAGCCTTCTCTTCTCCAGGCTGAACAAGCCCAAATCCCTCAGCCTGTCCTCATAGGAGAGGTGCTCCAGCCCTCGGATCATTTTTGTAGCCCTACAAATGATGACTGTGCCTCATCTGGCAAATGGACATTAACGAGGCATGCTGCAAACGACTTCTTGCTTTTTTCTGCATTTTGTTCTGGTTTTGGCATGAGTAGGATTTCATTATATAGTGGCAACAGGCATTTTTAGAAACAAAAATGAACAAAACAAGAGCTGTAGGAATGGAAACATACTGCCTCAGGTAGAACAGCCAGCCTTTATCACCACTGGCAGTGTATCACCTAGACTGCATTACAACGATGGGCTGCTCTAACTAACAGCGTAATATTTACAGTGCTGAAGCAGGAACGTTAAATGGAATTCGTTTTCTTTAAGTGGCCTAAATACCCCTAATCATTCATAACTATGAAGCAACGTGCCGCATGGGAACTTCTGTTGACTTTTAGGAAGCCATAAATAACAGAGCCAATGACAGAACTCCAAAAGGAACTCTCTCTTAGCTGTGTTTACTTTTTAAGATTAAAAGGTGTGGAAATACAATCAAGGAAAAATACTTTAACTTGGTTAAGAATGAATCAATTTGGTCTCCGATTGCTTGCGCTGAAGATAACTAAGGATCTGTATCACTCTCCAGCAAGGCAAAGTACCTAAAAAAGGTAACCCTGCTGTTAAGCAAATGGGGAAAAAAAATTGCAAGGGATTACGATGCCAACGGGCACCATGGAACCTGCTCTTGACTAACCGGGTTTCCATTAATTAATGTAAAAAGTATTTGTAATGTCAAAGAAGTTAAAACAAACAGAAAGAAATCTACTTTTTTTTTTTTTTTTTTTCTCTTGCGACTGACTACCTTCTGTGACTGAAGCTATTATTTTACAGGACTGGGAGCTGAAGAGCCAAAAACCAGATTTTCTAAACATCAAGACAGCAACTTAAGGCCCAGAAGCACGATTTAAACTCATCAATATTTGTAACACTAGCCTCTTCTAATAAATTGTCCCCCAGCAGAGGCAGAATGGTTATCAGACTAGCGACCAAGAAGATGCTTGATACAAAGTTGACAAAAAATATTGATTGATGGCAGAGGACTGCAATCTTCCCTTTCAGAAGTGATAACCACCTGTTCTTCCTACCGAGCAGATAGCTTTGGAGGTGCTTGGTGCTTCTGAAATCAAGGCAGAGGTGTCGTGTCAAGTGACATGCCCGGGAAATTAACTTTGAGGTTACTCCTTCGGAAATAGGCTGGGGCTGAAGGTCCAGCCCGCAGCCTTGAACGATGGCCGATTTCCACTGATTATCCACTAGGTCCTGCAAAGCTGTCGTCTCTCATTTGGTAGCAAATTCACAACTTCAGCAGGTGAGCAGGCTGGATGAGTAACGAGCAACTTGGTCACAAATTTGAGTCAGAAGTTTTTAAAGAGGAAGCCTGAAGTAATAATAATTCAGAGGGGGCTTAACAAAGAAGCTTGAACAAAACTATAGTTGTGCTGTAATTACCCAAATTCTTGACGCAGCTGTTAATAACCAGAACATACTGTTTCTAATTCATTGTAGAGGAACAAAACTGCTCAAGCAGCGAGAGGCAATGATTTAAACATCACTATGGAGCATCAGACAATAAAGGGTACTTAAAATAAACCATCACAATAGCTGAACACATATAAAAATAATCTCTTTATTGTGATTTTTTTTTTCTCTTTACCTGACAGTCTTATATATTTAAACAGGTGAAAGCATCTCTGCTGAGCCTGCAATTTCACCTTTCTTGCAGCGGCAGTGCTGTCATAACCAACTTCTTCCCTGGCGGCTTGTTCCCTGCCCTACACCGACCCCTCTTTCTGGGCCAAACACCAGCTTGGGAGGCCAGGCCGCCCCCCAGGTGTGGGACCTGGCCAAGCGGGAGTCACTGCTTCCCCCTCCCCCCTTCACCCTGGATGCTGCCAGCAGCAGCGTTGGCTTCAGTAAGCCTCCTCCCCGCTCATTTCTGCCCTTGCACAATCCGCGAGTTGCCTGAAGCCCTCTGCAGAGCTAAAATAGGGAACAGATTCGACAGAAAAATAGTATTGTTTATGACCGGTTGTTTTTCGGTTCACTCGAGCCCGTTCAACATGCCACTGAGCAAACCTCATGGTCTCCGAACGGTGGAGAAGGGGACACGAGAGCAAAAATAAGGTAAGGACCCGGGGCTGCTGAACATCTCACAAAAAATGGGGGGGCCACATGTACCCTTCCGACACAACCAGCCACCCGGGGAGCTGAGCTAAACTTGTCCTCTGCGCTGGAGCGGAGCTGGAGCTCTGACCAAAGAAGAGCCTCTGAGCAAGCAGTAACAGCCGAGGTGGCAGCACCTTCAGCAGCTGCAGTCATTTTGGAAATGAACTTCTGACTATCCCCTAAACCACAGCTACCTCAAAAGCCGACCTTACCCTGAATTATGAAAGATTTGTTCTTTTTTTTTTTTTTTCCCCCTCCTGCTCTGAGAGCATTTCAGACTAAGTGAGATGAAATAAAAAACACACTTAAAGAAATTACATTGGTAAATGAAGATCCTAAAAAATAAAATGGGCAAGACTATAATAATTCTGCAAGATGTTACTTTTTTTACCTCGAAACGCTTTTATACTTCGAAGTAAAATCAATTGATTTTACGTCTATTACCCTAATACAAGAGAGATAATAAGCTCAACACCACTCACAATAAACTTTACAAGAATTGTCATGTTATAATAAACTGGGAAAAAAGAATACGCAGAGACCCTTTGTGCCAAATCCACTGTTTTAAGCTGTAGTAAGCTATTTGTTCACCTGTATGATGGAGGTTTTAAGTCTGATACACGGAATACATTGCTTGGCTTTTAAACCGATTCAGTAAGAGCTTCTTCGGGAAGATGGAAACCCAACAGCCTTTCACCTTCAACTCAATAAATCGTATCCCATTTAATTCAGTTTTTATTCAATGAAATGATGTATAAAAACTTACAAATCTGAGAACTTAACTATACACAAAAAGATGATATTCAGTTTAAACGTATACACAGAGGAGAGCTGTGGTTTGTGACTTGCCCTCTCCCGCCCCTCCCCCCAAAACACACACTGTCTCCATTTACGACGGGGCACTTATTCTGCCCGCTCACGCCTTCTGGTGGCCCCGTAATTGCTCGGTGGGCATCATTGCTGCTGTCAGTTTAGGATTTTAGGCTGCCAGCAAAAAATCTGGGCATCTACATAAGAAGAATCAGCAACTTGATTTTTAACACAAAGATGCAGTGCTACCATCAGCAGTAACTAAAACTACAGAATCCACCCTTTCAGTTTTTTTGCAGACTTTTGTCCTGGCTTTGAAAATAACGGGACTCTCGCAGAGCGGAATTTGCCAGCCAGCACTACAGATTCACTTTAAAACAACCATGATCCCCTGTTGCTAGAACGTCTCTGCACCACTTTTTCTTCCTCTTAACTCATGCCATTGGACCAAATGAAATCCTGGACATTCCTTGCCTGAGTAAGGCAGTAAAGCTTTCCCCTCTCCTTTCATCCAGAATGACTCAAACCCATAGCTAACCAGGCAGGCACGTGCTGCGCTAAGGATGGCAGAGTGCTCACCAGTACGTCACTGCTCTCGTTTCCTTCGCAGCTTGGGTGGCAACACTTACCTACTACTAGCTTCTCTTCAACAGGCCAATAAAAATGCACACAGCTTGGGACGTTTTAAATGTGATTAAAAATAACCTGTGCAATGACTAGTTTTGTCAAACAACTAAAAGGCATTCTGGGCTGAATCTGAGAGCAGACGGCCAGTTTCTTAAAAAGGATGTGTGCATTTATTTACCTGTACCAAATATACACACAAACACTTTATATATATATATATATAAAAATCTTTATACATATACAGTGTTTTTATATATATATATATAAAGATTGCCATCACATTATTATTAGAGCTACTTAAGTCAAAATTTGACTAAGTAACTACTTTGCTTGACTCAATGATGTTATCTGAAACAGATACCCAAAGGCATACTTGAAGGAAAACATAAGGCTAAATGAAAACTGACACCCTCAGCTCTTTTTAACTCAATGAACAGAGATTTTTGCATTCATTGAGGAAAGTTCTGAGGGGTTTGAGTCATAACCTTAATCAGCTTGCACGTGGACTTCTAAAAAGCATGGTGTTTAATTTGCCAGATCTTCTCGAAATGCCTTTTACCAGGGAAACTAATATATATATATATATATATATTTTCTTTGCTTACCAAACTGATACTCTGTTTCTCATTACACTCATCATTGTATCTAAATACACTTTTAAGCAATCTAAATTTTGTTTAAAATCTATTAAATTTGGATTAACTAATGCTATCAACATAGTTAGCTGGATTATTTTTTCACACGTTCCTTTGTATTAAAATCAATTACGCCTTGGTTTGATGCAAGAGCTTTTTGTTTGTTTTGGTGGGAGAGGCAAAGTCCAATTTGCTAACGTGCCAGTACAGTTCTGGTTGCTGAAGACAAAGGGTAGGAAGGAGGCTGGCGGAAAAGATGGCAGGGGTAAGTGAGGTAAGAGGTGGGGGGGGAGGGAAAAATCGATTTAATAAAAAATGAGTAAAGAAACTTTAAAAAAATTGATATAGGTTTCACATTCAGTCTAACAACACTGCTTCCTGCTCCTTTTTGATGGAGGCTAACACTGCATTATCAGTCTCTGTGGCTTCTGTGTCCCCCCCACCTAGCAGAATGGAGCGATCTTCTTCTAGTGTAAAGACAGAGTTTTGATTTTGGCACGAATGTTTGACTACTTCATTGGGAGTTGAAAACGTTTTGTCACACAAGTTACATTTGTAGGGCTTGTTGGTCTGTACTAGCATGTTGTCCATTTGACTGCCTTCCTCAAAAGTACAGAGTTCCAGAGTTTGTTTGTCCACCATCGTGTACGTGTCCATGCTCTGGTTTAGGCACACGTGTCTGGCAGCCTGGTTAGCCCTACAAAAGCTTTTGTCACAAGTGCTGCACTTGAAGGGCTTGCCAGTGTGTATGTACATGTGCTCCCTCCAGTGGCTTTTCTGAATAAATTTGCGACCACAGATGGAACATTCATATTTCCGTCTTTTTACTTCCCTCTCTTGATCTGCCTGCTCCAAGTTGTCTATGTCTGCAATATCAGAGGGGGGCGGTGTCTCTGACTGCTGCTGCCCATCAATTATTGGGGAGTCTGAGATCTGCTGCAGCTCGCTGTCACTAATCATCCCTGCTTCAGGCACTTCCACGGCATCTTTATCAGCTGTGTTGTTACAGAGAGACAAGGAAATATTACTTTCTCCCTGCTGGCTAGATGTGAAGGGAACCCCCGTGTGGATCTGCAGGTGCTCGCGCAAACTACTTCGCAAATTGAACCGGCGACCGCAGAGGTGGCAGGCATAGTACTTTGGGAAGCTCCCGTTCCTTTTCATAATGCTTGGCTTGACATGTGCTATTGTGAGTGAGGCAGGCTGTTCATCTGAAGAAGATGCTTCCATGTTGGCCTCTTCTCCTGCAGGTGAATTATTACCAGCAGCAGATACCAATTCTGGAGATAAAGAAGATGGCAATGGGTCAGAAGTGGACATATTTGTCCGGGTCACTTGTGGCAGAGTTGTAGGTAACTGCGAGAGCTGTGAGCCTTCAGAAACCTGCTCTTGGTTCATCCGTGATGCCTGTGGCCTTGGTTCTCGCCCGAGTTTGTCAGTTGCTGATGTAACCTTAGTGGGATGTCTTATCTGGTGGTCTGCAATCTGAATGCCGTATAATGAAGATGCTAATGGAAAAACTTGATCCGGGTGAGAAAAAGTTCCCTGACTTGCAAGGCTGGCCTCTTGAATTAGTGGATATGCATGCAGAAACTTTATTCCCTGCTCTAGTCGAACTGGGTCAATGAGCTGTGGTGCCATCTTCCCAGTGTACATCAAATGCAAGAGATAACTGAAGATATCTGGCTGTATGTCAGTCGCTTTCAAACGGACGCATTCGCTGAAAGGTGAAACAAAATGATCAATAGGAGATAAGGAAAATATTTTTTTTACCAGATCTAGGTTATTCAAGCATTGATAAAAATCAGAAGCACCTACTTAAATTCAAAAAACAGATTCTGCAATAAACATAGAGAAACACTTTAACGTAAAAGAGCTGATCTTATTGGCCACTTGAAAGATGGCATTTTTTTCGTCAAGACAGTAACTGGCTTGAAAGGCAAAGCTGTCCCGTTGCAATCTACACCTTTCCAAATTGCTGTTATGTTAGAGATTTGTTGTCACATATTAATATATTTTGTAAATTGCAAAGGTATTTTTCCCCTTTTTTGGTTGGATTCAAACACATCTGTAGCTAAGTTAAAACCTGCTAGCACTGGACTTTAAATTCACAGTCCATTAAACTTTTCTCAGTACTTAGCCCTGAAAACACCTAAAATGCACCTGGTGCTTGCCCATTTGGTTTCTATGGCTTACTAGTATTTACAGCTACAGTTCTGCAAATGTGTGGTACCACCTTGTCTCAACTGCATCACGATCCAGAAACCATGTGGGAAAGGCTGTGATCTGATGCAGCAGCTGTAGCCTGGGCACATCCAAGCGGTGGAGGCCCGGCTCCTTACAAAGCAGAAGGGTAGCTTCTTCCCTTGAATAGGGAGGAAGAAAGAGCAGCACCAGCGGTACGCCTGCTCAACCTAACAGTCCCTCGGTTAGGGCGCTCAGCAAAGGGAGACGCTTTGGCTGTGACGCCCTCTTTCGGCCTAACAGGACTGAAACCAACACCATCCTCCAGCTGAGAGCATGCCCTGTGCATCACCCTTTAGGATACTCTGGACTGAAACACCCACCACTCCTCCGGTTGAAGCTGGATCTCTGTGCAGAAAGAGAGGCAAGGTTCACAGAAGAAGAAAGAAAATCAGGAACATCTTGGTTAGGCTACTTAGCTAACAGGAGAGGATGATCGGGGATTCTAATTGTTTTTCAGAGTTATTCATAGCTCTTGTATTAAACAAACATTACATAAAAGACAGAAATCCAGAAACAGAAACGACTTCACACTGCGGTCTGAATGCTCTAACCACAGCAGGCTACTGAGCTGAGAAGGAAATATAGCCAATTCTTCCATTTCTTGAGGTGCACCCTTCTTGAGCTCTCTCTCTGACTGCTAAGTCAGACTGCTAAGTAAATTTTGCAATGCTGTCTTCCAGAGATGACTGTGTGCTCTTCATGGAGCATCAAGGCTGATATATCTGCCTGCAGTCCTGCCTCAGAAGTGCAAACGCATTTCTGTCCTTGATGTTTACTTCTGGCTAAGAACTCTTAGCCAAAGAGTTAAGTGTTTCACTTATGTAACAAACTTTTAGAGATACTTCAAATAATTGGGAAAAAGAAAAGAAAAAAAAAAAAAAAAAAAAAAGGAGAAACACAAACTCCCTTATTTCCCACCACTGTGTAGTATTTTATTATTTAACTGACTTTGGTAAAAAAAAAAAAATAAAAAAATTAATCTCTTATAAGTCCATTTCTCAAAATCTCCTAGCAAATACTTATTGGGTTGTACATAATGTTACGGAAATGTCAAGAATAGCGCCAAGACAAGAGCAGAGGACAGTGAGTGGGGAAAGGAAAGTGCAAGAGGGAAGATGGGATCCTTTAAATATTCAATTCTAGGAATTCTATTCTTTTTTAAGGATAAAGAACTTGTGCTAAATCATAACATTAGTGTTAATGAATCACAGTTCAACTTTAACATGTTTTAAACTCAGTTTCTAGTTTCCAGATAAGACTGATTCCATATTCCTTATGTCACAGCAAGAAGCAAAAAGAACATTTGCAGGTTATAAAATGTTGCTAGACCTCCTTAGCTTAGCTAACCAAACAACATTATAGTTTTTATAGTTACCTGGTTTGATGAACGAACAACATCTTGAAGTAGTTGGAGAAAGAAGCAAGGACCGATTTGTGTGCCTTGAAGTAGACATCACCAATGGCAACTGTGCAGTCACACAGGAAACCGAACTCTCTCTGAGCGTTTAGTTGCTGCAGCAGAATAAGTCCATGGTTGGCCAAATCCATTTTTTTACACTCTGAAAAGCAAATGACTTCCATGTAAAACTTAACAGTAGATGCACAGATGCAACAGTAGATGTCTCTTAAACTGATACTTTTCCCCTAATATCCGTGTATCATGCTTTAGTAGCACCTCTTAATCCCAAGCTACTGTATAAATGGTATCTTACACATAGGCAAGGATCTCTGTTTCATGATGGGCAATGCAATTCACAAAGGCGCAAGTGATTCGCTGAGGCTTAATGAGCAAAGCAGAGCCAGGACTAAAGAGTTCTGAAAAGGGGACTCGGATACAGAAATATAAACAGCTAAAGGAGAAGAAGAAATATTAGTAAGTAGTAAAAACATCTATTGTAATGGGAAGAATGAAGTATTTTGGCTACCACTTGGCTGTCCAATCATGAAAAATAAATCTCCCTTCTGATATCAGTCACCCTCACCTAAGTGGGTGGGAGAGACAAGAGCAGAACCCAATAAACGACAAGTTAGATAACTTTTACACAGAAGATATATAAAGATACTGAAAATTCAGGTTAAAAGTATGTGAATCCAAACCCAATGTTCAATAATTAGGCATTTCTGATGCTTACGCCCTCTCCTGGGAAATACCAGGTACATACCTGAGTCTTCCCAGTCTGAAACAATGAATTTGTTCCAGGTATTGGCAAGCCCTCCAGACTATCAGAACAGGAGGGGCCAATCTTTTCAGTCAACAAGTAGTTGTTTGTTTATTGAGATCAGCCACAACAGCATTTTGTAAGGAGCCTGTGCGTTGGAGTGCCTTACGCTCGCCTAGCAAATCAAGAAACTGGACGGTTCCGTCCATCACTGGCTGTCGGTGCAAGAGAGGATAACCAATGGTGAAATGTGCCACCAACCTAAGCCCCCCTAAACCAGAGCTTCCGCAGCCCTCCCACCCCCCGCTTGTCCTTGTACCAGCTGCTGGAGGCTGCCCTCACAGGACTACCTAAGAGCTATAAACTTTTTTCTCAAGGATGATGACAGCAAGTCAGCAAAATACCTGGGCACTTTATGTAGTTGCACTATGAGCAGAAAAGAAAGAGAAGGTGAAACCAGGAGAAGTGGATCAAAAGCAGTAGCTTTATAAAGGACAAGGGGCAATGGACACGAACTGAAGCATGAGAGGTTTCAGTTGTATATGCAGAAGAACTTCTTCACTTTGAGGGTGACAGAGCCCTGGAACAGCCTGCCCAGGGGGGTTGTGGAGTCTCCTCCTCTGGAGATATTCAAAGCCCGCCTGGACGAAGTCCTGTGTAACATGCTCTAGGTGAACCTGCTTTAGCAGGGGGGTTGGACTGGATGATCTCCCAAGGTCCCTTCCAACCCCCGTGCTTCTGTGATAAAAAGTCTTTGGTTTTTTCCCCTCCAAATTTAATAGGAAGTTATCGAAATTATAGGTAAAGTACAAACAGCTTGGCTCTTCTATACACTAAGAGTGTGGCTTTTGGGGAAAGAGAATAAAAGTGCATTCCACATATGTCAATATGTTTAGTTATTGGAGAAACAAGTACTTCTGCTCGCTGGAGAGTGGAGAATGCCCTTGTATGTAAACCGATAACCAGGCTGACCAAATGCATTCCTTTGCATTCACATGAGATCAGAACTCGTTTAAGTCAGGGGTGTAAGGGCAAAGAAAGAAATAAATACAATTTAAGACGCAGTTGGTTATTTTCTTACAGTTAACAAGAGAAAAAAACCCCAACATGTTCCAACTCTCTTCAGGTCCATGCTCTCCTCTCTAAATTACTGTTTGGATAATTATGTTTGTACAAACAATAAGCTAAAATCCTCTCCCTCTCTCCAAAGGAGGGAATACTTGCTGTCAGCAGTAACAAAACTCATCTTCATCGTTACTTAATCCTGCAAGATGCTCCATGCAGGTAGACTTTGTGATGTTACAGAAAACGTGCTTTTAAATTTTTTTTGTAGCTTTAGTTTAGATTATTCTGTGCGCTACAATTTTAATTCATCAGTGTTGAGTCTGGTTTGTACTTGGACAGCGAAGCTTGTCAGGCAGAGCAAACCATCGATGGGAGGGGAACTCCAAGACAGAAAGGCATTCTTTCTAGTTATTATCATCCTAAGTTAGTTTAGCTTATATTTAAGCTTAGCCAAACAGCAGTCACTGTGGCAGCTGAAGCTGTTACCCTTCATCGGAGACCTGAATTAATCTTTTCACAAAATGATACGGTGTTCGTACATACGTGCAACCCTAAGTTTTTGTGTGTATTTAAAAGGTATTTAAACGCTTTGAACTCAAAGGACTAGGAGAATCACGCTCTAAAGAACCAACACAGCGGAGGAAAAGAGTATGGAAAGCACTTTGTCTCCCTCATGTATATAGAAGTGTGCGTTACAGGTATGCATACGTTCAGGAGTTTTACCCTTAGCTAAATAAAACGATGATTAACACCAGCAAGGCCGTATTTAAGTACTGACCCATTCAACAACCGTGCAAAGACGTTTCTTGTGCCCTGAAACTCTACGGGGACGATCCTTCCCTGGTGCGGCTGACAGGCCGGCCTGGCTCAGCTTTATCACAACTTCTGAAATGACCTCAATCGCACAACGGTGGGCGAAAACCCACGCGAGGCCGAGTCCTTTCGGAGACCACGAAGGGAAAAGTGACGGGCACGAGTCAAGGGCGAGGCCGAGGCAGAGCCGGCCCCGCACCAGGCAGGAGGCGGCGCAGGCCGAGCAGA
>NW_009260832.1:225870-230621 GCF_000687185.1 Egretta garzetta | reverse complement strand
GGGGGTGCTGCCCCACGTCCCCCTGGCTTCTCTCCCGGTGTCACTTATAGAACGGTCTTGGGTGCCCCGGCAAGGGGAGCGTGGGGCTCCGGGGGGCTGGTCTGTGCGAAACGGTCCTGGGCGCGCCTCGGCTGACCTGTCAGATGGGAGGTTACGAGTTTGCTTGTCAAAAAGGGTGATTCGGAGTGCAAACGTGGAAAGCTTGGGTTGGCTTGTTGTCTGCTCAGGTGGACGAGTTTCTTGACCTGTGTATTTTTAACTCGGCTTTTTAAGGGGGGGACATGGCAGTCTTCCGTGAAAATCAAATCCGCAACTTTGCACCATGGCAGAGTCGGCTGCGGTGGAGTGCGGAGGGAAGGCGGCTGTAGCCAGCCCTTGTTCTACCCAAATCCAGGGCGTGCTGTAGAATTCATGGGTGCTTATAGAACTGCACAAATAAATGCGCCAACGGACACTGTGGATACGTGAAAAAATTGTCGGTCCTTCAGAAGTTCTTAACTCAGCGTTGTTGGTGTGGAGCAGGGAGGCTGTCTTCGGCAAGAGGCCGGGAAGTCCCTGGGTGAGCCCTGCGTTGGGCTTGAACGGGATTTCTCCCTGTTGGAGAATGGGTCTGGGCACGGTCTGGATCCGCACCTTGTTGTAAGGTGACATCTGCTAACTGGAGCAGTGGCGCGGACAAACCCGTCTTCGGAAAGAAACTTTGTTGTTGTTGTTGTGAACCTTGTAGTGAGATCCTTGGCCGGCAATAGTTAAAGGGGATTCCTTTGCACCCCCTGCCCTGGGGGCCTGCTCCTGCTACCGGCAAGTATGCTTTCTGTTGTTCCTTAGGAACAGCATATACTGCAATGTCAACGATTTGAGTTAGGTCCAGGTTATTATTATTACCTTTTCTAAGGTACTTATCTAAGCAATCTCATAGGGTAGCTGTAGCTGGGATGATGTTTCCACGGTCATTAAATAAGATGCGCTACGGAAAAAAGGCCCAAAGTCTCTTAATTTAGTGTCTTGACAGCAAGGGTTCTGAGAGAGAGGGAGGAGGAGTCTTGTTTCTTGTCTGATTTGTAGATCAGCAGATGATTGCAGTCATCCCAGGCTATTGTTATTTTTACAGGACCTAATTGATCAAGGGCTAGACCAGGACTAGCCTGACTCTGCTGTCTCCCACTGAAGTTAATGGCAGCCTTGATAGACACAGCATGAGTCCCTTTGGATGGTATAGCTCATGAATATTCATCTATTTATCCAAGTTAAGCTGCACTTGAAAACTAGCTAGTTAGGTCCTAAAAAAAGCCAACCTCAAAACCCAACAACTTATTTTTAATTTTAGCGGGGCTGAAAGCTGATAGTCTGTTTGCTGCTGCTGCAGTACTTTGAATAAAGCAGCTGATCAGAACGGCATCTTCAGGACCCGCCTCGGGTACCTGTGATGTGCTGAACTACAAGGGACGCACGTGTTTTTAACAGCCCTCTGAGCTTTGCTCTGTGAGCGCATCGCATAAGTTTATAGAGGGTATTTAACAGTCTACTTGGCAAATTTTTTCCCTGTACATTTCACTTGCATTTCAGCTCTGCAAACTAAATACAAAGTAAGGAGAGTAGATGGGCATTTGAACTCAAGTCGCTTAGTGGTGGATGATTTGTCTCATTCTCATGGAAGATGGTGAAAGTGATATAATTTTTAATTAAATTGAGTGGGCTCCTTAGGAAAACCCGTGTGTTTGTGGCAGATGTCTGGCAGGCTTTGTGGCCTGTTTTTTCTCTTCTGTGTTGCACTTGAGTACTTGTGTGTCGGCATTTGTGTGGGATTCTCCTCTGTGCTATCTCTGAAATTGGAGAAAAATTAACTTTGTTACATTTTTTTTTTTTTATTAATAGCTCAAAATTCAGCTTTAAAGCACCTTTGCTTGACCGCAATACTTTAACCCAGCAATAATGCAACTCTTAATTTAAAAGTGTCATGTCTGATTCAAGGGCCACCTAAATCTGTAAAAAGATTTCTGTGTTGAGTTTAACGCTGCCAAACTTCACACCTTTGATGCTTACACCTGAGACATGTCATCTGTGTTGCAGGGAGCAATAAGCAGTTCATCTGTTGCATTTTGGACACAGGACTTATGATGTGAATCTAAAATTCACATTCTGTCTCATCTCATGAGGTGTTTCTTTTTTAAACCATAGTTATAATCCATGCAGCTGAAATTGTAATTAAAATGTATCCTTGTCTCATTAAGTGGTGTTACTGTGCTTTTAGACTTTATATGCTGATTTCCCCCCTTCGCCCCCCCAAATTCATTGAGGTACTTTTTTAGGACTCCTTTCCTAGTTTTATGACTTTTTTGAAAGGACTGTTCAGACTGATTCAGACATTGCTACACACCTGAGAGCATTCTCAGTTGTGTTGCTGTTGATGATAGGATCAGTCCCTAGGTTTTTGGTTTTGCTTTGGTCTGCATGTACCCAGATTAAAGGTAGAATTTTGTCTGGTAAGATCATATTTTGCATTGTAAATGAGCATACTGCTGATGATTTAAGTGTTTATAGGATGACGAAGGTGCCTGCTAACCTGAGTAAGAATTCACTCGAGCAGTGGGGGGAACCTGGTCCAGACCCAAGTCCTACAAGTGTGTCTTTTTGGAACAGTTCAGTTGAAATCTGGAATGAAATAGTAGATTTTCGTTGTTACAGTCAAAACCTTAACAGCTCTAGTGATGTTAATTGCCTCAAACTCCTGAGATTTTCAGTCACTTTTCAAACTTCTCAGCATTTTTGAAAGATCAGAGAGCAGAGTCCCTGTTCTGAAGAGCTCTTTGCTCACTGCTCTCTGGGGCGCTGCTGACCCGCTCCCGCAGGATGGTTGCCGGCTCTGCCAAAGCCGCGGGGAGCTGGGAGCGTGCGTCCTAGACAGCGGGCAGGAACCCTTCCCTGAAGGTGTGGGGCACCGCTTCCATACTGGTACTACCGTAGTAAAACGCCAGTTTATATCAATGCTGTAAATCCATTGTATTAGCACAGCTGCCACTCCTAACACTTCCACTTCTGATTTATGTTGGTGAGAAGGCTCGGTGGGAAGCGTGACAGCTGCAGTAGCTTCTCACTAGATGAGTAAATATTGTACCTCTGATAGTCTCCAACCTTTTCATCCGAGGATATCCTCCCTCCCTGTTAGAATTTTTCACGCAGTTCAAATCTCACCTGTCTTTCACACAGTATTGGAAGCACAAGGCACGTAAAAGTGATCCCCAGAAAAAACCCCAATGTACTGGTACAGCAGTGGCTGGGGAATGCCTCTGCCTTTTCTCACCCTGGATTCCTTGCCACAGGCAGGCTGCTGGGGTACATTTGTGACAGGCGAGTGGCCAGCCCCCAGGCAGATCGGAGCTTTCACATTTTTGTTGTGAATAGGCCTGGCTGTCCTAGAGGTGAAGGGCAACCATGGTGTGTCAGCCGCTTTTTGTGTACGCTGTATAAGGTGAAAAAATTAAGAACTAGGTCTTTGTCATTCTGTAGGCTAAGCTGTTTTTCTGGTATCAATATGTTATATTAGGAGTTGTTTCTACAGCTAGTGAACAAAGCTTTATTGACAGCTGGTGAGTAGCTGCAATTTAGACCAGGGGAAGACATAATTATAATTAATTAAAAAAACCCATCCTTTTGCTAGTACAATGTATGTCATCTAAGGAAACGGTTTAACTGTACGCATAGAATTTTTCTTGTTAGGAGTCTCAGCTCCATCAGGAGTTGTTGGTGTAACTGAGCTGACCCAGCTTCTGCAGTGTAGATTAGCCCTCTACTTTCTGGCTTTGCCTTAGTCCCAGATTAGCCTGTTACATGGGCCCTGCCCGCTTTTAACTGGAAAAGTTCAAACATGACTCTGCATTCTTGGCCAGAGTGACGTTTTTAGTAGAGCATGGCTATAAAGTTACAGTAATATATGTACTTGCATGTTTTGTTTTCCTTAGAAAAAAGGATTCAAACTGCAACTGTAGTGAGTGCATTTTTAAAGCCCGTGCAGCTGAGGTATTCTGTAGAGGAAGATGCTCTCAGTGAAATAGCGTTGATGCTGTGTTCACTTTGCTGTGTAATATCATCTGAATGGTGACTTTAAGCTCATGAAATATTTAATAAGTAGTTTTGAATAAATAGAGAGTTCGTCAGCATTGACTCAAGCTTAGCTAGGAAAGTGTTAAAAAAGTATTTGGGGGGGGGGGGGCAACAGCAACTGGCGGTTACCATCGTTTACTAGTCATATTTCACCAGTTTGGAAAACGTATTTCTTGAATGGCTGGAGCTTGAAGACGGACATAAACGGGCAAGTGACTGAGGAGTAACAGAGAGACATGGTGACACTAGCTGTAGCTGTGATGGCTTCAGCAGCTCAAAACAGAGTGAAGGAAAAAACCTGCTTGTCCTTGTTTTAGGTTTGTTTAATAAAGTTTGTGTAAAGAATCAGAAATGGGGGTGGTTGTCATGCTACGTGTGTGAAGAGGGGGGATTTTTTGTTCCGTTTCCCCAGCATGACTACATCTGTCCAACTCTTACTCCGTCAAAAACTTTGGAGGACCCCAAACTGTTGGAATTGCTTAGTTTCCTGAGATTCAGCCACCTGGGCTTTGGGTGCAGGACAGAGTACAGAGGTGATGTCAAGAAGTGTGTCACTGGCAGGCGCTTGGAGGATTAGGACAGGCTACCTCATACAGTGTATAGCTACGGCAAAATCATCTTCTGAAGCTAACAAAGATCTTTGCTTTCCT